>NW_023270763.1:19266522-19267617 GCF_011800145.1 Mirounga leonina | reverse complement strand
GTTGCAAATGGCAATATTCCATTATATATATATACCACTTCTTCTTTATCCATTCATCTGTCGATGGACATCTTGGCTCTTTCCACAGTTTGGCTATTGTGGACATTGCTGCTATAAACATCGGGGTGCACGTACCCTTTTGGATCCCTACTTTTGTATCTTTGGGGTAAATACCCAGTAGTGCAATTGCTGGATCATATGGTAGCTCTATTTTCAACTTTTTGAGGAACCTCCATACAGTTTTCCAGAGTGGCTGCACCGCTTGCATTCCTACCAACAGTGTAGGAGGGTTCCCCTTTCTCCGCATCCCTGCCAACATCTGTCTTTTCCTGACTTGTTAATTTTAGCCATTCTGACTGGTGTGAGGTGGTATCTCATTGAGGTTTTGATTTGGATTTCCCTGATGCCGAGCGATGTTGAGCACTTTTTCATGTGTCTGTTGGCCATTTGGATGTCTTCTTCGGAAAAATGTCTGTTCATGTCTTCTGCCCATTTCTTGATTGGATTCTTTGTTCTTTGGGTGTTGAGTTTGATGAGTTCTTTATAGATTTTGGATACTAGCCCTTTATCTGATATGTCATTTGCAAATATCTTCTCCCATTCTGTCGGTTGTCTTTTGGTTTTGGTGACTGTTTCCTTTGCTTTGCAGAAGCTTTTTATCTTGATGAAATCCCAATAGTTCATTTTTGCCCTTGCTTCTCTTGCCTTTGGCGATGTGTCTAGGAAGAAGTTGCTTCAGCTGAGGTCAAAGAGGTTGCTGCCTGTGTTCTCCTTTAGGATTTGGATGGACTCCTGTCTCACATTTAGGTCTTTCAACCATTTGGAGTCTATTTTTGTGTGTGGTGTAAGGAAATGGTCCAGTTTCATTTTTCTGCATGTGGCTGTCCAATTTTCCCAACACCATTTGTTGAAGAGACTGTCTTTGTTCCATTGGACATTCTTTTCTGCTTTGTCAAAGATGAGTTGACCATAGAGTTGAGGGTCCATTTCTGGGTCTCTATTCTGTTCCATTGATCTATGTGTCTGTTTTTGTGCCAGTATGATGCTGTCTTGATGATGACAGCTTTGTAATAGAGCTGGAGGTCCGGAATTGTG
>NW_023270763.1:19120884-19256522 GCF_011800145.1 Mirounga leonina | reverse complement strand
ATTGATTTTATATCCTGCCACTTTACTGAATTCCTGTATGAGTTCTAGCAGTTTTGGGGTGGAGTCTTTTGGGTTTTCCACATAAAGTATCATATGATCTGCAAAGAATGAGAGTTTGACTTCTTCTTTGCCGATTTGGATGCCTTTTATTTCTTTTTGTTGTCTGATTGCTGTGGCTAGGACTTCCAATACTATGTTGAATAGCAGTGGTGATAGTGGATATCCCTGCCGCGTTCCTGACCTTAGGGGGAAAGCTCTCAGTTTTTCCCCATTGAGAATGATATTCGCTGTAGGTTTCTCATAGATGGCTTTTATGATATTGAAGTATGTACCCTCGATCCCTATACTCTGAAGAGTTTTGATCAAGAAAGGATGCTGTACTTTGTCAAAAGCTTTTTCTGCATCTATTGAGAGGATCATATGATTCTTGTTCTTTCTTTTGTTAATGTATTGTATCACATTGATTGATTTGCGGATGTTGAGCCAACCTTGCAGCCCAGGGATAAATCCCACTTGGTCATGGTGAATAATCCTTTTAATGCACTGTTGGATCCTATTGGCTGGTATTTTGGTGAGAATTTTTGCATCCATGTTCATCAGGGATATTGGTCTGTAATTCTCCTTTTTGATGGGGTCTTTGTCTGGTTTTGGGATCAAGGTAATGCTGGCCTCATAAAATGAGTTTGGATGTTTTCCTTCCATTTCTATTTTTTGGAACAGTTTCAGAAGAATAGGTATTAATTCTTCTTGAAATGTTTGGTAGAATTCCCCTGGGAGGCCATCTGGCCCTGGGCTTTTGTTTTTTGGGAGATTTTTGATGACTGCTTCAATTTCCTTAGTGGTTATAGGTCTGTTTAGGTTTTCTATTTCATCCTGGTTCAGTTTTGGTAGTTGATACATCTCTAGGAATGCCTCCATTTCTTCCAGGTTATCTAATTTGCTGGCATAGAGTTGCTCATAATATGTTCTTATAATTGTTTGTATTTCTTTGGTGTTGGTTGTGATCTCTCCTCTTTCATTCATGATTTTGTTGATTTGGGTCATTTCTCTTCTCTTTTTGATAAGTCTGGCCAGGGGTTTATCAATCTTGTCAATTCTTTCAACGAACCAGCTCCTAGTTTCGTTGATCTGTTCTACTGTTCTTTTAGTTTCTATTTCATTGATTTCTGCTCTGATCTTTATTATTTCTCTTCTCCTGCTGGGTTTAGGCTTTATTTGCTGTTCTTTCTCTAGCTCCTTTAGGTGTAGGGTTAGGTTGTGTACTTGAGACCTTTCTTGTTTCTTCAGAAAGGCTTGTATTGCTATATACTTTCCTCTTAGGACTGCCTTTGCTGCATCCCAAAGATTTTGAATAGTTGTGTTTTCATTTTCATTGGTTTCCATGTATTTTTTTAATTCTTCTTTAATTTCCTGGTTGACCCACTCATTCTTCAGTAGGATGCTCTTTAGCCTCCATGTATTTGAGTTCTTTCCGACTTTCCTCTTGTGATTGAGTTCTAGTTTCAAAGCATTGTGGTCTGAAAATAGGCAGGGAATGATCCCAATCTTTTGGTACCGGTTGAGACCTGATTTATGACCTAGGATGTGATCTATTCTGGAGAATGTTCCATGGGCACTAGAGAAGAATGTGTATTCCGTTGCTTTGGGGTGGAATGTTCTGAATAGGTCTGTGAAGTCCATTTGGTCCAGTGTGTCATTTAAAGTCTTTATTTCCTTGTTGATCTTTTGCTTAGACGATCTGTCCATTTCAGTGAGGGGGGGTGTTAAAGTCCCCCACTAGTATTGTATTGTTGTCAATGTGTTTCTTTGCTTTTGTTATTAATTGCCTTATATAATTGGCTGCTCCCATGTTAGGGGTATAGATATTTACAATTGTTAGATCTTCTTGTTGGATAGATCCTTAAGTAGGATATAATGTCCTTCCTCATCTCTTATTATAGTCTTTGGTTTAAAATCTAATTTGTCTGATATAAGGATTGCCACCCCAGCTTTCTTTTGGTGTCCATTAGCATGGTAAATGGTTTTCCACCCCCTCACTTTCAATCTGGGGATGTCTTTAGTTCTAAAATGAGCCTCTTGCAGACAGCATATTGATGGGTCTTGTTTTTTAATCCAGTCTGATAGCCTGTGTCTTTTGATTGGGGCATTTAGCCCATTTACATTCAGGGTAACTATTGAAAGATAGGAATTTAGTGCCATTATATTGCCTGTAAGGTGACTGTTACCGTATATTGTCTGTGTTCCTTTCTGGTCTATGTTGCTTTTAGGCTCTCTCTTTGCTTAGAGGACCCCTTTCAAGATTTCCTGTAGGGCTGGTTTTATGTTTGCAAATTCCTTTAGTTTTTGTTTGTCCTGGAAGCTTTTTATCTCTCCTTCAATTTTCAATGACAGCCTAGCTGGATAGAGTATTCTTGGCTGTATATTTTTCTCATTTAGTGCTCTGAATATATCCTGCCAGTCCTTTCTGGCCTGCCAGGTCTCTGTGGATAGGTCTGTTGCCAATCTAATGTTTCTACCATTGTAGGTTACATATCTCTTCTCCCGAGCTGCTTTCAGGATTTTATCTTTGTCTATGAGACTCGTAAGTTTTACTCTTAGATGTCGGGGAGTTGACCTATTTTTATTGATTTTGAGAGGGGTTCTCTGTGCTTCCTGGATTTTGCCTGTTTCCTTCCCCCAAATTAGGGAAGTTCTCTGGTATAATTTGCTCCAGTATACCTTCTGCCCCTCTCTCTCTTTCTTCTTCTTCTGGGATCTCAATTATTCTAATGTTGTTTCGTCTTATGGTATCGCTTATCTCTTGAATTCTGCCCTCGTGATCCAGTAGTTGTTTATCTCTCTTTTTCTCAGCTTCTTTATTTTCCATCATTTCATCTTCTATATTACTGATTCTGTCTTCTGCCTCATTTATCCTAGCAGTTAGCGCCCCCATTTTTTATTGCACCTCATTAATAGCCTTTTTGATTTCTACTTGGTTGGATTTTAGTTCTTTTACTTCTCCAGAAAGGGTTTCTCTAATAACTTCCATATTTTTTTCAAGCCCAGCTAGTATCTTTAAAGTGATGATTCTGAACTCTAGATCTGACATCGTACTAATGTCCGTATTGAGTAGGTCCCTGGCAGTCGGTACTACCTCTTGTTCTTTTTGTTGAGGTGATTTTTTCTGTCTTGTCATTTTGTGCAGAGGAGAATAGATTAATGAGAGAACAAAATGCTAGCAGAGTAACAACGTCCCCAGAAAATATACTCTAAACAAATCAGAAAAGACCTGAAGCAGTGGGAAAAGAAAGGGAAAGAGAGAAAAAAGAAAAAGAAAAAAAAGAAAAAGGTAAAGATAAAAACAAAAACAAACAAAACAAAACAACTACAACAAAAAAACAGAATGTGATCAAATATGATCAGGCTGGTATATAGATCAGTGCCACACACTAGATTTGGGGTGTATTTTGGTCTTTTAGAAGAAAGTGCTTCCCAAAATTTTAAAGAAAGAAAAACTTATATATCTACAAAAATAAGGGTTGATATGATGAAGGGATGGAATATGACTGTAACGATGGAAATTATAAAAAATTTTATAAAAGGAATTGATAAGAAGTTGTTTGAAAAAGAAGAGGATTTTAAAAAAGAAAAAAGAAAAAAAAAGGGAGAGGATGTGATCAGGTAGGGGAATAAAAAACACTGTATACTAGAGATTTAGGGTATATTTTAATCTGTTAGAAGAAACTATCTCAAAATTTTAAAGAGAGAACAACTTATATATATATATATATATATATATATATATATATATATGCCAAAAATATGGGTAACTACTATGAAGGGATAGAATTTGACTCTAAAAATGAAAAATAAAAATTTTTTTTTTTTAAAAAGGGATTGATAAGATGTTGGTTGAAAAAGGGAAAAAGAAAAAATCAAAAAGAAAGAAAAAAAGACAGTGAAAAAAAATTTAACTTTGAAAGACTAAAGAATCATGGTAGAAAAACCATGATTTCTATGTGCAGTATTCCCCTAGCGCTGGAGTTCTGCCGTTCTCATTGATCGGTAGACTTGGTCTTGGCTGGCTGTTCTTGCTGATCTTCTGGGGAGGGGCCTGTTGCCGTGGTTTCCAAATGTCTCTGCCGGAGGCGGAAGTGCCCCGCCCTTGCCCCCTCCCGGCTAAGTAATCTGCTCGGGTTTGCTCTCCGGGGCTTTTGTTCCCTGCGAGCTTTCCGTTCAGCTTTGGAGGCGGAGAGTGAAAATGGCGGCCTCCCTAGCTCCGCCCCGGAGGAGCCGAGAACTCGGCCCCGCTCCTCAGTGAGCCCCCAGAGAAAAGCCGTCAGTCACTCCCGTCTCCCCGGTCTCCGGCCGCACTCCGTGCTCACCCGGCCTGTGACCGTGCGTTTCTATCTCCGGCACCCGACCCCGGGTGGAGTCTCCAGACCCAGCAGATCCCTGCGATGCACTCCCACGCGGCTCCTCCCGGGGGAGGAAGGTGAGTCTCCCCGGATCTGCCGCTTGTTGGGTCCCTGCTGGAGGAGCAGTGGCCCGACTGTGCCGCGGATCACGGTTTATGGCCACCCCGAGCTGAGAGCCCGCGCCTGGGCTCCGCCTCTGCAGCCGGCTTCCCTGCTCCGATACCTGGGAGCTCTGCCGCCCTCAGGCACCCCCGGTCTTTCTGTGACCCCGAGGGTCCTGAGACCACGCTGTCCCGGAGGGTTCCACCCCCCGCTTAGCCACCAGAGTGACGTCCCTCCGCGGAGCAGACTTTTAAAAGTTCCGATTTTGTGCTCCGCGGCTCTATCACTTGCCAGAAGCGGCCGACGGAGGCCCCTCCCCCGCGGTCTATCCTCCCGAATATCGCCTCGGATTCACTTCTCCGCACGTCCTACCTTCCAGAAAGTGGTCGCTTTTCTGTTCAGAGAGTTGTTGCTATTCCTTTCTTCGATCTCCTGTTGGGTTTGTAGGTTTTCAGAATGGTTTGTTCCCTATCCAGCTGAATTCCTGAGAGGAGATGAAATCCAGGTCCCCTACTCCTCCGCCATCTTGCTCCGCCCCCCAACAACTATTTTTTTTTTTTTTAAGAAGCATGTGCTGAGTGTTGTGCTGTGTATTGATAAGAATTATGTCCGTCAGCCTCCCAGATCCCTTCAGGGAAGTACAATTTCATTTGTACTATATTTTGCTATAATGACTATACATCTGTGTTTTGCTGGGGAGCCACCCACGTTCACAGCCAGTAGGTACCAGAGTCAGGATCTGGCTCCCAGCCCCGGGATGCTAGACACTTTGGCACACCACCGTGACTTCCTGAACTCTGTTCTGCTGCCTCCTGTTACTTCTGTCTTCTCTGCTCAGCAACTCCTTGCCCCATGAATGGACTTTGATGTGGAATTTCTGTTCCCTTAGGTACTGGCCACTGTTGCATTGATGAGAGGGGCCTCGTTGTGCCCTTCCCTGCAGCTGCTGAATCAAGGTATGAAGTACAGTTTTTCTCTTCTCCCAAAGTAGAGAGAGTTGAGGCTGGAGAGTTTTCTGAATGCCTGCCTGGAATATCATTTTTCCTCTATACCCTTCACATGTACATTTGATTGGTTGACTTCTATTTGCTACTAAAGCCCTCGCCTCTTCCAGAAAGGAATATAATTCCAACACACCTATCTGGCACAGGGTATGATTCCTTAAATAGCTGACGGATGCATGAATGAATGAATGTATGAGTATATACAGTAAACATACAGATAATGCGCATTGATTTTTCCCTATAAAGCACTAACTTTAAGCACTTAAGAAGAGTAAATTCACTGAAGTTTGAGATAACTTTTAAGAAAATTTATGAGTCTGGGAAGGAAAATGTTGACAGCGTAATCTCCATAAAGCCTTTCTGTAGAAAACAAAAAAAAAAGCACATGCGTGGTTGAATGATCAGCTTACTCTGAGGGATGGGGTAGGCTAGTGCAACAGCTCCCTATTTTGAGTATGCATGAGATTAAAATGAGGGTTTTCAAGCACTTTTCCCAGAAATTCTAATTTGGAGTTAGACTCAAGATTTTTTTTTTTTTAATTTAGCGATCTCATACATTCCACAGGTCATGTACTATTCTAAGTGCTTACACAAATTCACACATTTCATCTTCATAACAACTGTAAAAGGCAAATGCTCCTATACTATTTTCATATCCTATGCTCAAGGTTACATGGACTGTAAATGGTGGCATCAGGATTGGACACAGGTAGGAGATGTACCATTGCTCTGATGCCTTATTGTAGGTTTTGTGGTCACTGTACTAGAACATGTTCTGAAAAGCCTTTCAATTCTGGTTTAAATCAGTCTGCAAGCAGAATATTCTACAATGGAACAAGTTAGGATTGGGCAAAGATGAATTCTTCCTTTGCATATAAAGACTCTTGGTCACCTCCACTACTCTGTGAACATTGATAATCATTGTATTGTGTGACCAATGTCCATGGACACAGTGCCTCCTTAGTGTGTCCCGAGGGCAGAGCCAGCTTTCAGTTCAGTTCAGTTTAAATCTCCCCACCCTGTCACCTTTCCACACTTAGGACTGTGCCGGGCACATAGTAGGTAGGCAATAACTGCTGAATAAATGAACAAATAAATGAATGCATTCATTCTTTATCATAATCTTGTGAAAGAACGTGCCTATTAAGTGTTAGCAATGTGCACTGTATTAGCATCCTATTGCTGCTATAACAAATGACCAGAAACTTGGTGGCTTAAAATACCATAAATGTACTATCTTACAATTCTGGAAGCCAGAAATCCAAAATGGGTCTCACTGGGCTGAAATCAAGGTGTTGGCAGAGCTGTGTTCCATCTGGAAGCCCTAGGAGAGAATCAGTGTCCTTCATTTTGCAGCTTCTAGAGGCTGTCTTCTTTGGCAGATGAATCTCTTCCCTCTTCCATCTGCCAGTCACTCTATCAACTTCAACCTCTGCTTTCATTGTCTCCCTCTTTTGCTTATAAGGACCCTTGGGATTACATTGGGCCCACCCAGATAATTCAGGACAATCTCCCCACCCGAAATCCTCAATTTAATTATATCTGCAAAGTCCCTTTTGCCATGACTGGTAACATTTTCCCAGGTCCTGGGGACTAGGGTGGGAACCATTATTCTGTCTACTCCAGGCACCTAGGACTGAATAGATTGCCCCCCTCTTTTTCCATATAATTAATCAATAATTCTTTCACTCAACACTAGTCTTTATAATAAGGAAGAAATATATACATTTAAGGTTGAGTATAGTATAGTCTTTACCTTAAAGAAAGCCCAGAAGGATATTGGACAAGAAATTAACTCTGAAAGGAAGATAGAAAATGTTCCATATGTTTCACAGGCGAGCATGACCACTTGTAGCTGGGAGAATACAGGAAGGCTTCACGGAGGAAGCTGGCATGTACAGATTGTGTCAGATTTGGAAGTGGGAGGGTGTGGAGGCAGGAGGAACAAGGCTATGGAGGAAGGAAAGCCTGATAATAACAATAACTCATCCACATTGAATGTTATCAGATACCAGACACTGTTAGTTACTCTATAGGGATGATTACCCTTGTCTTCAAAACAACAACCCTAAGATATATACAGTATTTTTTACCCCACATTATAGGTGAGGAAACTGAGGCACGAATGGCCTGAGCAACTTATCCAAAGAAAGTGATAAAATGTGAACCGAAATCCAGCTCCCCACCCATGAGAAAATAATTTTGTTTGAATGGAGAGTGTAATGTATGTGTAAAGGGGAGTGGAGAATAAGATTGAAAAAGGTAGGTAGGGACCAGATCATTTAAGAATTTGAGTTAGTTCTTCATTTAAAAGGTTATACAGGGGAAGGGAGGAAAACTGAATGGGAAGAAATCAGAAAGGGAGTCAAACCATGAGAGACTCTGGACTCCGGGAAACAAACTGAAGGTTACAGAAGGGAGGGGGTGGGGGGGTGGGCTAACTGGATGATGGGTATTAAGGAGGGCATGTGTGGTGATGAGCACTGGGTGTTATACGCAACTAATAAATTGTTGAACACTACATCAAAAACTTATGATGTACTGTATGCTGGCTAACTGAACATAATGAAAAAAATAAAAATAAAAGGTTATAAGGACTTATATTTTTGAGAAGATGGAATAGGTCTAATTTCTCCTATGCCCTCCACTATACATAGCCAAAAACCTAGATAGACTGGCTAGGTACCTTGACTAGATGAGGTCCCAATTTTTTTTTAAAGATTTTATTTATTTATTTGACACACACACACACAGAGCACAAGCAGGCAGAATGGGCAGAATCAAGCTTCCAGCTAACCCTAACCCTGGGATCCTGACCTGAGCTGAAGGCAGACCAAATGAGCCACCCAGGTGCCTCGATGAGGTCCCAATTTTTATTTTTGCTTTTGTTTCTTTATGACTCATATGTCAGGTGTGGAGCTTGAGAAGCCAGCAATCTAGAGACATCAAGGGGTCCAGGAGAAGAAAAGCCCACCAAAAGCCCTTTCTGTAGTCAAAGGGCCATGGAAGGGCTAATCTAGCAAAACAGGCAACTTTTAGACAGTAAATGCTTTACTTTAGCCAGACTCCACAGGGAAAGGGAGTCTGGCCTCTTGGAATTATGGGGCAGAACAGCACAGACTGGATCAGCGGGGCTGTGAGAACCCGTATGGAGATACAAAGAGCGAAGAAAACAGACTGAGTTCTCATAGACTCTACATTCTAATGGGGAAAGACAGACAAGGAAAGATAAATGTATGTGTTGGGTGGTAATAAGAATCATGATCACAGATAAAGCAGATGAGGTGAAAAGATGTGTGTGTGAACACCTGTGTGTGAGTGTGCTTTATTTTAGGTGGTTGGGGGTGGTGCGCAGGGAATTCTCTTTGATAAGGCCACGGGCATCAGAACAGTGGCTTGATAACTATACTCCTCTGATCTGTTTCTGCTGAAAAGGTGGAACATGGGATTTAGCTTTAGGTTGTAGTGAGGGTTAAATGAGGTGCAAAATCTGAAGGTTGGGTGCCTGGAATGTAGAAAACATTGAGGAAGTGAAGGCTATTGTGACGGTTATGGTGGTGGTCATTACTGTTAGGATTTTAGGTGGCTGGTGGTTGTGATGATGGTCTGTGAAAACTGAGTCTGAATTCATACTCCCTCCGTGAGAGTCCCAAGGGAACGTCTCTGCCAGAGGAGAAGGAAGAAAATTGTGTGTGTGTGTGTTTTCTTCTTTAGTCACCGGAACATCTGCTGGAAGCTGAAATCTTAATTAACTCAGACAGGGGCGTGTCCTAATTTCTAGGCTTTTCAACTTGAAACTGATGTTCTTGGAGCCTGCCGGTCTGCTGGCTGTGTGCCTTAGAATGGGGCCAGAGCCTCCTGCAGGCAGGATGGGGCAGGCATCCCGTGCATGGCTTGAGGATGCTCTGGCTGTCGGGTCCTCCCCAAGAGATGGGATGACGAGGTTGCCTCCACCTTGCTCAGCCACTTGGCTCATTCTCCACAACCTGGATCCAGCTCAGCTTATTTCATAATTGGCTCAGCAACCGAGAGAAACCACACAAGCAAGGAGCGAGCGGTGAAGAGAATGCAGACATATGTAATTAAGACTTACGATGAAAAAATTAATCCAGGCCAGGGGAGAGGTTTCTAGCACAATACTGGCCTTCAGTGATCCCCACTCGGAACATCTTGGTTTTACAGCTAGGAAAACAGCATTATGAATTGCCTTGGCCAAGACCACACAGAGAGTCCATGATGAACTATGGGTCCGCAATCCAGTCCATGTTTTTCAAACCGAGGCCCACAGAAATCTCAGGGAAGACAGTTTTATCAGTCTGTGTCTCAGCAGGAAAATTGAAATGACTTCAAGTGTTTAAGACAGAAGGAATGTCAAGGAGGGGATTATCTACCCAGGTGCGAGAGATGCTGAGTTTAAGCAGGATAATGAGGCTGCCCCAGAGAGTAAGATACAGCATGTAGTTGCTGCCAAGCTCCCAGGCCTGAGAGGCAAAAAGAAGTGGTGTGACCTGAGCTCAGGGACATATGGTAGAAGCTAGAACCATGACAGATCCATCTGGGAAGAGCTGAAGCCATGGAGGATCCCCAGTGCCTGTTCTAGAAGCCTTCTGCATGGAGTAGAATGGGGAGGATGCTGTGTGTCTCCTTTCCCCTTGCTCTGTGATGGTGTCCTGCCAGGTCTGATTCCACCAATCCAAGAGCAAGTCTTGGAAGCCTAGCAGATGCAGCTATGCAGGAGAAGCCCCACAACTACAGAGCAGAGTGGAGAAAGGGCAAGAAACCTATCTGAGGAGAAGCAAGTCCAGAACCAGCAACACAATAAGAATCACGACCTTTTATTGATCATAAGCTATGTGTTAACATTGCAGAAAGGACTAGTTGTTACCAAGACCAAAGACAGAGTTCACCCTAGCTCTCTATAGAAAGCACCAGCACCCTTTGCAGAAGCAACACTGAAGCTGAGCAAATCTAAGTGACTTGCCCACAGGTGACCCTCTTAGGGAGCCGGGCCAGTATTTGACCTAAGGTCATTTGGATTGCAAAGTTGATGGCTTTAAGCCCTTAGAGGAAGAGAATAAGAAAGTACAGGCATTCTTCCAACAGGGCTAATGATGTGTTTTGGTAAATACATTAAAACATTCGTTTTCTAGTAAAATAAATATTACTATATTTATAAAGGAGAATGAAACACTAAGGTTTGTTTTTCGTTTTTTATTAAGGTATTATTTACAGACATTAAATTCAACCTTTTTAGGGCATGGTTCTGTGACTTTGGCAGACACCGACCCTTCCAGACTCCATCCCTCCCCCAAATTCTTCTGCGCCCCTTTGGAATTAACCCCTCTCCCAACCCCCAGCTCCTGGAGGCTCCGGATCTATCTTCTGTCTCTGTGGTTTTGCCACTTCCAGAATATCAGGTAAATGGAATCATTTAAGGCTGGATGTGTTCAAATAGATTCAAAGATTTCAGAAAAACATGAATAGGAGCTTTTGGAGGTATCTGTTGCAGACTGGGGAGGTATTTGAGCACTCCTTCCTGTTTTTAGAAGTATTTTGTTAAATAAGTTCATATGAGTGAAGGACTTATAAGGATGCCAAACATAAAGCCATTATATTTTTATTACTATAATCTTTATTACTATTACTATTAGTATCATCACTATTATTGCTATCGTTCTTGTTCTTGCTGAATAAATAATTAGGGCACCACCAAGCCCTGTGGGAAATGGCAGTGAGGGTGTGATATTGTGATTTATAGTAAGAAATACATGTTTGGTCTTTGGTTTCTTGCTCAGACTTTCTAAAACCCTGGGAATTTAAGTAGTAAGAGCAATAAAGGTGTCTTTTGATATTCATAATAAAGTTCTTTCAATGTCACCTGACTCTATGTTAATGAGGTGACTCTGGGCTAGCACTTAAGGCTGGAGGCTGGTTACCAGGGAAACCAACCAAAGAGTAGAGGGTTGGAAATTTCAGACCCCTCTTGACCTCTGGGGAAGGGAGGGGGCCTGCAAATTGAGATCAGTCATCTAGGGCCAATGATTTAATCTGTCAGGCCTGTAGAGTGAAGCCTCCAAAAAAACCCCAAATCCCTAAAGGCCGTGGTTCAGAGAGTTTCTGGGTTGGTGAACACATAGAGGTTCTGGAAGAGCATGGAAGTTCTAAACCCCTTTCCCCATGCCTTGTACTACACATCTCTTCCATCTGGCTATTCCTAAATTATCTCCTTTTAAAATAAACCAGTAATCTGGTGAGTAAGCAGTTGTCCTGAGTTCTATGAGACCTTCTAGCAAATTAATCAAACCCAAGGAGGGGATGGAGGGAACATCTGATACATAGCTGGTCAATCAGAAGCACAGGTGACAACCTGGACTTGAGATCAGCATCTGAGGTGGGGGGCATCTTTGTAGGGCTGAGCCCCTAACCTATGGGATCTGGTGCTGTTTCCAGGTAGGGAGTGTCCGAAGGGAGTTAAATTATAGGACACTCAGTTGGTGTCCACTGAGAACTGGAGAACTGCCTGATGTGGACAAACTACCACATATTGGGAGTGCAGAAGTGTCCCGAGTATTTATGTAGTGTAAAGCCAAACGCTAGAGTTTTCCCTTTACGATGGGAGAGCGTGCAGACCACAGGACGGGGGTTGGAACCTTGTAACCAGGACTCGGGCCGTTTTAGGAAAGCCACCTCCTGCCTATCAACCTTTCTTCTCTTGTTTACTCTCGTGGATCTCCATTATTGTCTTTCTGCATCGTCGCCCTCCTCCGGTCCCTGATTTCACTCGGTACAGCCATTCCCCACGTGTTTCTGAAGGCCTGCCCTGCCCCTGCTCCAATGTCAGGCATAGCGCCCAACCCTGGCCAATCAGAGCGCTGCATTCCCTTGACCACAGTGATTGGCTCAGGCGTGGACACATGACTCAGGCCAGGCCAATGAGGATTCTTCCAGGAATTCTACTGCAGTGACCGGGAATAAGGGACTTTATTCTGCTGGTTTCCCTCAACTGCTAGATGATATGCCAGGAGTTTGTGGCACTGTCTTTGCCATTGTGAGGGAAGACCCCATCGATGAATAAAATCAGTGCAAGGAAAGCAGGCTTGAAGTGAGGGGGTGGGGATTTTGTTTACCGCACCTGGTACAACTGAAGCCTCAGGACCGTATATGTTCCAAGTACATAAACCAATACATCCTTTTGTTATGGTTGGTTTTCTTTTGCCTAAACCAGTTTGAATGAGGTTTCTGTCACTTGCAACCACATTTGTCCTGACTTACAGATCTGTGAGCTGTGGATAATAATCCCTAATTGTGAAGATCAAGTGGGCTAGCATCTGTACATGCTGATTTGCAAGTCTCAAACATTTTACAAATCTTAATAAATGGAAACTATTGGAAATAGTGCAGAAAACTAGTGGGGAGTACTTAGTACAGGGACTGAAAGTGTCTGAGCTACGCTGAAGCCAATAATCAAATGAAGAGCTGAGGTCACACCTCGGCCTCCCCTCCACTGACCGCAGAAGACGCTATTAGGATTTTGTAAGTGTGTTCGGTGTAAATGGATTTCTACATCCTTCCCGCCCACTGGGGGCATTCAGAAATCCTTCATGCAACATGAGGCTGTTGGGTGTAGCACGAAGCATGTTTGACTTGATAGCTAATGGTACCATAGCCAGAGATGCAACTTATAGTCTAGCTTTAAGTGGTTTCCGATGTTCTTAGAATCTCAGCTTTCTCTGCTGTAGCAGAACTTGGCAATAACTCTTCTGCCCTACTTCAAGATTATTCTTTGATTAAAGGAGAAAAGTGGTGTGAGAGGGTTTTGGAACGAGTAAAACATCATACGTGGGGTTAATTACATCTGTTGGTAATTTAACTGTTCTGAGCCTATGACCTCATCTATAAAATAGGGATAATAATAACAGTCACAATAATAATAAGAAGAAGAACACACGACTCCTTGAATGATAGTGAAGATTAAATTGTCTAATGCGTGAAAAACATGTAGCATCCATGCAAGGTGTATAAAGACTTAAGAAATGTTAATTCTTCTTATATTTATGGTATGCTAAGATCCCACTGTATGCCAGATTCCATGGTAGGAGGTGGAGAGACGGTGAGACACAAAATGTAAGATGGTCCTGTCCTCATCAGGTCCACAGTCTCCAAGGGTGGGAGAGTGTCTGTGATAAAGCAGGAGGTGCATAGAGTACTACACAGATGTCTAGGTGTGCAGTGAGGGAAATGGACAGAGAGATGGGATTGAGTAACCCTTGGAGGATGGATGATCAGGGCCAGTCTTTAGCTGAGAGCAGAGTCCTAAGAAGAAGCCAACCCAGGAGATGTGGAGAAAGAGGAATCAAGACAGAGGGAAGAACAGATGCAAAGACCCTGAGGCATAGGGGAACTCAACATTCTCAAAGGAAAACCACAGGAACCACCCAAAACCTTCAGCAAGTTTAGTAAGAGAAGGGCGGACAAGTAGGGGGTTCCAAGAAGGAGGCAGTGGAATTTGTGAGAATATGGACGGGCCTGGAGGACATTATGCTAAGGGAAATAAGCCAGATGTGGAAGGACAAATCCTGCATGATCTCACTCATATAAAAAAGCCAGACCAGTCAAACTCATAGAAGCAGAGAGCGGACTAGCGGTTCTCAGAGGCTGGAGGGGGTGCAGAATGGGGGAGGTGATGATCAAATGTGACAAAGCTTCAGTTATGCCAGGCAAATAAATTCTGGAGATCCACCTTACAGTGTGGTACTTGGGGTGAACAATAGTGCATTGTATATTTAAAATTTACCGAGAGGGTGTGTTAAGTGTTCTGACCCCCCCCACACACAATAACAAACAATAACAAAAATAATAATGATAAAGGAGGTAGGAGGGAGCTTTGGGAGGAGGTGGATATGATTATTGCGTGGATGGTGGTGATGGTCACAGGTGTATTGTTATCCCCAAACTCCTTGCGTTGTGTTAATTAAATACGTATGACTTTTCACATGTCAATCATACCTCAATGAAGTGGTGAAAAAAGCAAAAACAGAGGCAGGGGACTGTTCGGGGAGGCTCTTGCAAAAATCTAAGAATAAAAACTAAGTCAAATGGGAATCTATTTTTTTAATGCATGGGTTGGACATCTTATATCCACTTGGTATGTACTTTTATTTCACTTATTCACATTTTACTGTGTTTAAGAGAAGCTAAATAACTTTTGCAAAGCCATATAGTTTTCTCTCTTTGCCCTTAACTTCTTAGGCTCTCTGGCCCCTGTTCAGCTCTCTACCTCATCTACCAACAATTCCCTTTAGTCTACCTGGATTTTATGGTGGTTTTGGATCTGTACTTCCCAGTTTCTCTCTTACTTCTTCTGGATGATTTCACATTTGAACACTGGAAACCACACGCCACAACCAGGAAGAGCTAATCTTAGACATACTAATCCCTTCCCCCACCCAGCTCCTGTTCTGAAGTTGGTTTCCAGCAACTTCCTACCTCTTGATACTTTTGGGACCCAAAAAGACATATTTAGCATGTTAATAAAGCTCTTCAGATATAAGGAGACCTTTTCAGTATTTCACATAATAAGAATAAAGAGAGGACCTTGGGACACTGATACCACTGTTGGTCAAGCAAAGGATTAATGACATCCGTAAGGAATGAGTGTTGGTGCACATGCGCGTCTGCATGTGCGTGTGTGTTCGCGCACCCCATGTATGCTCATGTACCTTTTATACCTTTATATACATTTTTACCTCTATGTAAACCCAATGTGTCAGGTACTCTTACTACTCCCGTGATAAAGATTAAGAGAATCAAAATAACTTAGCCACTGTCACAAAGTTAGGAAGTAGCTGAACTAGAATTCAAACCCAGAGGGTCCTGCCCAAGAGCCTCTGTCTGTAATGTATGGGAATGGCGTTTGGTGCAGAGTATGGGGTTCATATTTTTGAGAACTCTTTTTCCCATTTCCAAAGGCAATTTGAGTTACTCATGCAGAATGACTTCTGTGGACCAGCTACAATGATTACAGCTTCTTTTTGTTTGTTCCTTGCTCTTTCTTATGCTTTATTCAACTGGCAGCCCTTAAACGTTGGGAAGAAAGAAAGAGAAGGAAGGAAGGGAGGGAGGGAGGGAGGGAGGGAGGGCAGGAGGAAGGAAGGAAAGAATGAAGGAAAAGAGAGAAAGAGAGAGACAAGAAATATCATCAGTAGTCTGACGGAGCTTGGGTTGTCTCTGTGCAGATGGATGTGGTTGAAGCCAGACAGGATGTTAGAGATTCCTCTAGGTCATGGCTAGGTCGTGTAGGAAGAACACAAGGAGTTTTTTTGCATCTCTATAATCCAAACAGGATGGTCACGATGCTAAAGTTAGGTCACGAACCTAAACTAGGTTCACAACTTCTGTCCTGACCTTCCCACGCCATCAGGATAAACCTGCTTCCTTTTGACAGCCTGTCTCTCAAATGGTTACTTCAAATGTGGGGATGCTTATAACCCTCCAAGACCCAAACACAGGGGAAGCAGCCCAGTTGTTTTTCTCTTTCAATTACTCTGTCTTGTTTTGGGAGACTGGTTTAATAATGCAGAACTTTATTTCCTTCTGGCTGAGTCCTGCTCATCAGTACAAAAATCATTCTTTGATTCATGATCTCTTTCTGGTTAAAACAAACTTGGTATCTAAACACTGCCTATTAGTATGAATGTTGCTGAAGTCATTTCCAAAAAAAAAAAAAGAAAGAAAGAAAAAAATCTCTAGAGGAAGATTCCTATGAACTTGCTTCATCTTTCCCATCTCAAAGTTAGATATCATCAACATATTTACTCAGTTGACAAAGTGCTAGAAATGAGTTCAGAGTTCTAGTGGGAAAAAAAGTGTTCTCATAGCCTCCCCCACCTTTCTATTGAAGTTCCTTCAAAGTATAAAAAGAGATGCAACATTTCAATGACACTAGAAACTAAGAACATAGTTTATTTGATTATGCTTCCATCTTTCCCAGAAAGGATTCCCAGTGGCTTCTAACTGTACATGCAACACCACAAAATAGTACAGTGAAAGTTAATAGAAAAACAAGACAGGCTAGTCAATAGAATTTGGTGTAAGGCTAGAATGCACAGTACCATGACCTGCATTCCAGAAAAGAAACCAATATTTGACTTTGGGTTTCCTAAGGAAATTGTGACTATTTTCCCATTACTCACAATGCCCATGAAATAAAAAACAAGCCCACTTTTCAGGAGGGGTAAAATGTTCTTGGTGCAAAGATCAGATTAGAATGTATCTCTGAGATCCTTATAAAGCAGATACTTGTAATGTAAAGAACAACACTTTTTTGTTTGTTTGTTGTTGATAATGAATGTCACTAGGGTTTGAAGTTATCCCACCAATGCATAGTTCTGAAAAAAAATTTTTTTCAGGCATCCGCACAGCATCATCCACCTTCCCAGCAATCTAGTGATGTGGCTTTGTCTAGAGAGAGATTTTGAAATTTCCAAATTCATGGACTGTATCTTTTAAATAACCTTTTGTATAGAGTTATTCTTAATTGGCATTCTGGTGAATACTGAGTTGAGTTCAAGAGCATATCCTCTGGCATTAAAAAAAAAAAAAGAGTGTAGCTCCTTTTAACTAGTTGAAATCACACTGCTGTGATTTAACACACCAATATCCAGGATTGGGAAGTGGTAACATCCTTTTGTGGATGCAGAGATTCAGAGGGACTTTATAAGGATACATTTCTGACAAGAAAGGTGCCCACTTCTTTCTGTGGTAAACCTAGGGAACAGGCCCGTATTAACTTCAGAGCTGAGAAATCAGTGATCAAGACCCCTAATTCCACTCTGCATGGAGAGAATAAAATAGTGACGAACTTAAAACTCATTAAGGCAGTTGCTATCTTGATACCAGACTCAGTCAAAATAGAATTTCAAGACTTCAAAAGACAGCTGTGTCTGATGAGCTGCTGGTAAAAGTTTCAACTGAAGTAAGTAAATCGGTAGCTAGTTTGGTATCTGTTATTGATGACATTGAGAAAAGACATGGCTGGATACAAAGATAAGTTGAAGTCATAAAAAGAATGGTCTGAAGAAAGATTTTAAGCTGCAGGTAAGAGTACAGGGACCTGTATGAAGGTTGTCTTTGTCTTTTCTCTGAAGTAGGAGCTGAGGTTCTCCAGAGAGTTGACTGCTGAACACAGAGGGCATAAGATGGTACCAGGACTTGGGTGGAGTGGTGAGAGATATTTCTTAATGAGATCAAATAAGGAAAGTTGGATCATAGTGGTTACCCTCTTCACCAAATTTTGATGTTCACAATCAGAAAATTTTAATGCTCACTGTGATCCACATTTAAGGACATGTTAGGATATAAAGGGATTTCAAAGAAATGATGAAATCTATAGGGCATTAAAAGATAGGTTGGGAAAGTCTGACCAAATGGTGAAATGAGGAAGGAAGGCACATGAGGATAGAGGAGATAAAAAGCTTGAAGACAATGGAGAGGTATCTAGAAATTGAACATTCAGTGATGATGAATGGGGTGGTGTGAAAAGAGGTTTCAAATAAGAAGTTGTACTCAAAATTGATGAGCCACCTCAAAAAACTCAAATGCGTGAATGCTGATGAAAGTTTACTGTATATAAAACTATATGCATTACAGATTATTATTCGTTATGATCGTATTTGAAATGAAGATGATGTAGATGATAGTGATGATAGTGGTGATGGATAGTGATGATGATGATATGGCAGTGATGGTGGTGGTGGTGATGATGATGGTGGTGGTTGTGGCAGTGACGATGATGTTGGTGGCAGTGATGATGGTGGTGATGATGATGATGGTGGTGATGATGGTGGTGATGATGATGGTGGTGATGATGGTGGTGGTGGTTGTGGCAGTGATGATGATGATGGTGGCAGTGATGATGGTGGTGATGATGATGATCATGGTGGCGGAGACTGTGATGTTTCTGGTATGATTAAGCTGTTCTTGGTGACTAGAACAAGATAAAATTCCTTCAACTGTTCTTTGCCTTCATTTTTTTACATGTTTTTCCCTCTTCCTGGATTCTTCTTGCTCATTCCTGCATTATTGTATGTGTGGTGGATGGCTTTCCATGTACCTTCTTCTCTCCATCTTTACTGTCATTTCTGGGTCTAAGGCACCATAATTTCTCACTTAAACTACTACCCACAACTTCCCAACAGATCTCTCTGCCTCTTGACTTTCTTTCTCTCAGCTTTATCTACCTCCACTCCCAAATTTGTTCTTCACTTGACAGCCAGAATGATCATGCAAGAGTATAAATCATATTTTGTTACTTGGTGGCCTAAATCCCTTCATCTACAAAAACAACAACAACAACAAAAACTACCCAAAGCTAACTGCTTAGCATACCCTACAAAACCCTTCATGATGTGACCTACTTCTTTCTCCAACCTCATTTTATGCTACTCTACCCTTGACTGCTAAGCTCTAGTGGTCAATACACAGAACAGCCACACTGTTACCTCTTTAGATTTCTGAACAATCCAAGTGTTTGTCAGCTCAGGGAACTTTCAAAGTAGCAACTTTGTTCTTTCTACTGCTATAACACACTCATATATATATACACACATATATTTATATGTATATACATATAAATATAACTATACAAATGTTATGTAATTATATATTATATAAATAATGAATGAGCAAAGTGATAAAGGGAAATAAATACTCCTCTATTCTGTATCAACAATATATTTCATAGTCATCTCTATTATTGTATTTATGACAGATTATAATTTTGTGTTTTTATATCTGTCTCACCATTAGAATATTGGCTTCTTCGGGGCTGGGACCATGTCTGATTTATTTCCATTTCTTCAGAACTGAGGACAGTGTCAGGCAAATAGTATGTATCTATAAATACCTGAAAAATAAAGAGTGAAAGCCACTGTAGTTGTGGGGTCAGTGGCCCATGAGATCAGTGTGTCACATGAAGGATCAACTGTGCCATTGTTAAAGATGCTAACAAGCAACAAGGTGACATAATATGGAAATGAACTTTTATTATTGAGTTGGTGAGTCCACTTGTATTTACCCAAGTGTAAATATCCTCTGTCTTACTGTATCCTCCGTCTTCCCTGAAAATATCTTGTGTATCCTCTTCAATCTGTTTGAAACTCTCCTTTCCATAGTTTCTCTCTGAGACCAAGGGACAGGCAGAGAAATGACATTTTCTTTGCCAAGATCAATTTGAAGTCCTCAGCAGGAGCTCACATTAATCACCTTCTTAGAGGCTCTCTCTTTCTGCTGCTCAGAAAGACTATTGTCAAAGGCAAAGGGGCCAGGAACTTCATTGATTCCTTTCCCACAGTATATGAATAGGTCCCCTTTATCTAACTAAACAGGTGTATTGTCAAATATCCCTGTATTCAAACCCTAGTACTTTGAACAGCATGTGGTTCCCTTGACCCAGGACAACAAAAGCATGCAAATCTTGTCTCCAAGCTCATGGAGATAAAGCCAAGGTCACACATTCATTCCCCCATATGGGCCAATTAGCTTTCCTCTATTCACTGGACCAAAGAAGTCCCCATGGTTGAATATCTACTATGAGAAAAGCCTTGTGATAATCACGGAGAATGAAGAGATGAATGGCATCGTCTTTTCCTTGGAAAATGTAACAATACATTGGCATGGCAGAAAAATGAATAAACCATCACAGTAAAAAGCGTTAAGGGCTCTGATAGAAAGAAGATATACAAGGGGATTTGAAATGAAATGAAGAAAGAGGGAGATTAGTGTTGGAGAAGTTTCTTATGGAGAATTAACATTTGTGCGGGGTCCCCATGAATGAGGGTCCTCCACGTAGGTAGAATAAGAAGAACCTGCAGGGAAAGGGAATATGTTCTCTGCTGTAAATGTGGACAAGGACTTGACCCTGGAGTGGTAGGGAAGCTGAGAAGTGGGGCAAAAGATACCGAAGGTAAGCCTTGTCCATCTACCAACCTGCTGGGAAACTACCCTTCAGGGACTGATATAGTTCCAGCACCAGAGAGAGAAAGCAGGAGTGAAATTTTATTTTTCAAAACTGAGCCACCACCCCCTAGCTCAATTACCTCTTCTCAGTATAAGTTGTTACTATAGAGAACAGAAGTGGGGAGAATGGTTGAGCTAGAAGTGAATGATCAAGGGCCCTTTGTCAAGAGTCAACCTAGTCAACATACTATCCCCTCACTTGCACCCTTAACCCTACTCATGATCCGGTAGACAGAAGCTAGAGAAGCAATGTCTGAAACTGAAAAATCTCTCTGGGAGTGGAGGGTTTGGGCATCTGATTGTGTATGTGATGTCAGCCTCATATTTGGCTTTTTAGAGGTTTACCATCAGAAAAACTTCAACCTTACCATCTGTAGCTATGTAGTCTGATTGCCACCAATGAGAATGAAGGTGTGCTTTGGTATAAGTATAAAATAAACCATGAGTTTTGAAGATTTAGTATAAACAATGTAAAACATCTCAGTAGTTGTAATATTGATTTCCCGCTGAAATGGCAGAATTTTGGATAACTGGGTTAAGCAAAATAATAATAAAAGTAGTTTTTCCTATCTAAATTTTACTTTCATAAATATGCTTTCTAAGAAAATTTAAATCACCCGTGTGGCTTGCATTATATTTCTGCTGGATAGCGCTGTCTATGGAATTAAAGATGTGTTGCTTTAAGCCACTAAACGTGTGGTCATCCGTTACAGCAGCAATAGGAAATTAACACATGATCCCTTTTGCAATGTGACATTGACAATCCTCCATCCCATGTGGGATCCATGGTTCCTTTGGTTGAGTGTAGGCAGACTTTTTTTTTTTTAAGATTTTATTTATTTATTATTTGACAGAGAGAGACACAGCGAGAGAGGGAAGACAAATAGGGGGAGTGGGAGAGGAAGAAGCAGGCTTCCCGCCGAGCAGGGAGCCCGATGCAGGGCTCCATCCCAGGACCCTGGGACCATGACCTGAGCCGAAGGCAGACGCTTAATGACTGAGCCACCCAGGCGCCCCCGTAGGCAGACTTTTGAGACCGCCTTGACCGAGGGAATGACACTGCATGCCTTTCTCCCTCCCTCCAAAAGGCTGGGACTCAGCTGTGTGAGAGGAAGCCCCCACATGATAGCCAGGATTCACCACCAGATGGGCAACTAATGAGCTAACAGATGATTCCAGACCCTGATCTGAGAGTCTTCCAGGTGAGGCCCTACATAACATGGTATAAAGACAAGCCATCCCCAATGTGCCCCGTCTGTATTCCTCTGTCTTGTTACCTTTCTTTCAGCGCATGAACGGTTATATATGCTTATAATGTCTTAAAACCATTGGTAAGCAATGGTTTGAACCACATGCTGTTCAAAAAAACCACTGTAGCATCAAAAAAATAATCTAAAGTCAACTGTCCATAATTTCAGTGTCCAGAAAACTGAAATGTTAGCTCCTTCTCAGAACCATGGGTCCTAGATAATTCTGACACTATGTGATTTTTTTTTTTTTTTTTGTAAAACAATCATTTCTGTCTTTGGGTTTCCTCTGGATGTCTACTGATGGCCTGGGTGAATTAAATGCATGCGGTCTCTCTTCCTCTCCACAAGGCTGGTCACCATGGCCTGTTGTTCTTTCTCTGCTTCTCCATCCAAACCAGCATTGCCTCAGTTCAGGCTGTCAGCGCTATTCACTTAGACTATCATGTCCACTTTCATCCTTTTCAGGTTCCCCAAAGCCCTGGAAAGTAGAGCCTGCAGCATTCACTGCAGATGGCTTAGTGAGGGGAGCGATTCAGGGAGAGTGGAAGAGGGAAGCAGAGAAACCAGTAGAAGAGAGCACTGTTGAGCTGGTCATTGCTATGGGCAATGGGGGCTAGATCCAGCTGGAACGTTCCAAGGAGGTAATTAGAGCATGACAAGGAATTATCCATCTAGGGGATAGAAGAGGGAGCATTTATGCTCTGGTTTGCATCTTCCATAGACTCCCAGGGTGGGCATGCTTGCATGCCAGGCTGGCTGCTGCCAGCTTCCCAGCTTTGGTGACACAAAAGGTGTAGAGCAGAAAGCTACGGATGTGGTAGAGTCAGGTTGCACCTGCACTCAGCAAAGCCTCAAGTGCCAGGTGGGCTGAAACGTGTCAGGTGGGGCACAAGAGACATCTGATATGCCTCCTTGTTTCTACCCTAACTATCGCCACCCTGATAGTTTCTTGTACAGTTTCCATGATGATCTTAACATTCCTAGTTATATTACTCTTCTGAATAAATAGTGGTGCCAACTCCTCATTGCTTTGTGGCATACTGTCTTAGACACCTCTTTGCCTGACCATCATCCTTTCCCTCTTACAATATTTTATAGCTCTGTGGAAGCATAAATGACATACACTAACTGCACATATTTAAAGCATACCCTTTGAGAAATTTTGACACATTTGCCCCAAAGACAAAAATTTCCTCTAATTTTGCAATTCCTCGTCTCTACTCTCCCTCCCATAAGCAAGCAACCACTGATCTATTGCTAGAGATGAGTTTGCATCTTCTAGAAAGTTTTATAAGTGTGATCGGACAGCATGTTATGAATTTTGGGGACGCGGTGGGCTAGGGGAGGTCTAGGTGCTTTCTTGCTTGATGTAATTTTCCTTTAGGAATTCCTACTTCTCCCAAACTCAATCCATGCCATTTGGGTAGGACTGCTCACACTTCCAGGATGCAGGGATAAGAATGTGATCTAGGGTGGCATATGAGAATACCATTGTCATTGGGCTCCACTGATTGGCTAAAGAGCAGGCATGTGACCTAATCCAGGCTACAGACTAAAGCTAACAGACCATGGATCCACATCATAGATAAAGATGTGTTTGTTTCTGATGAAATTCCTCAACTGGGAGAATGTCAGCTCAGGGCTGCAGATGCACATACTTTTTCATTTTATTTATTTATTTATTTATTCATTCATTCATTCATTCATTCATTCATTCATTCATTTATGAGAGCACAAGCAGGGGGAGCAGCACAGGGAGAGGGAGGAGGAGAAACAGGCTCCCTGCTGAGCAGGGAGTCCCATACAGAGCTCTATCCCAGGACCCTGGGATCATAACCTGAGCCAAAGGCAGACCACCCAGGTGCTCTGGGAGACAGATTCCTGATGACATCATTTAAACACCTAGATCCAGCCATGCCTGAACCTGGATAGTCTGGACTTTTCAGTTACATGTTCTGTTACAATTTTTTTTAATGCTTAAACCACTTCTAATTGTATTTCAGACATCACTTGCACCTGAAAATAACTAACAAATACAAATCATAATCTGGCCCCCTCCTTCGTTTGCCTGCTTACCTCTTACCAGTTCCCACCATGCAGTTTATCATTTGATTTGTATCAAAATCTTTACCTGTTTTGAAACACCCCAGGCAATTTTATGCCTCTCTTTCTTTGTACATACATTTTTATTTCCTCACATGATTTTATCTTTCCCACCAGAAATTTATTTCTGGTAGAGAAAAAAAAAAATGTGTCTTTGTGGATATTTGAATCTTGTTGTTTTTTGTATCATTCATTTAAATAACACACGTGAGCCTCCTTTGTGCCAGGCAGTGTGCTAGGTGGTAGAAATCCATGTTGGACAAACCTGACTTTCTTTGCCTCCAGGAAAGTATATTCAGCCAAGGAAAATACTCAAATACCCTGATTATCTTCTCCATAATAGATTTAGTTTCATCTTGGAAAGCAATACATCAACACATGAATGAATTTAGAAATCGAATGACCAAGGGAAATTA
The DNA here is from genome assembly GCF_011800145.1 of Mirounga leonina. Classification (NCBI taxonomy): domain Eukaryota; kingdom Metazoa; phylum Chordata; class Mammalia; order Carnivora; family Phocidae; genus Mirounga; species Mirounga leonina. The sequence continues at coordinate 19,232,235 of NW_023270763.1, read as the reverse complement.
AGTAAGATATTTTGGAAATAAATCCTCATAATTTGCAATTTATTTCAGCAAAGGAGATTGATTTCAGATTTTTGAAGATGTACCAGAAAGCTGGGATATGTGGTTTGAACCTCAACCTCTACCCTATGAACTCAAGTTCTCTTTGCTTGGCTGTGCTACGTTTTGTCTTTCTGTGAAATCTGGCCAGAAGTTATTATTAAAAGCGCTGTCAGGATTCTGTGACATAAATCACCACTCCTTTGAGACTACTTTGGGGGGATGGTTGTATTTATTTTACTTATTTGTTTGACAATTATTGTGGTTAATATCGAAGAGTCGGATCAACCATGAACAGATGAGCCAGATTCCCCCTAATGACGGAAATAGAACTGTTCCTCGTTATAGCTAAAATCCTGATTGAATCAGCAATTGATTGTCTGGCATATAACTTGGAACAGTTGATCCAATTGTCGACATTCTCTATAAGGCTCGATGATTCTCTTGGGTCAGATTCCTCCCAAATCCTGCACTCTTTAAAACCCAGACACAGAAGCTTGCCAGTAAGCCTTTGGCTGAAAGACTAACATGGTATTTAAAAAGTAAAAGACTTTGGTCTCCTTTGTCCAACAAAGTTCAAATGTCCCCTACAGCAATAAACACCTTATCTGAGAAGTATGCAGTAAGGGCAAAATCTTCAACCATGAAATTATATGACTCTACCTTGACCTCTGGTTTCTCTAGTGGATCTCACTCATAACATAACAAACAGCAGCTCTGGGCTGTTTCTCTGATTCGACTGGTGAATTGTGTAAGTCTTGAGGAATGCAGACTTCTCCACAAAGGCATCCAGGTAACAGGGACATCTTTATCTGTCCTCGCTTACCCTGAGCATGACTGAGCAGCCCCAGGGGCTCATGCTGCATGATGTATGTGTCTGACCACCTTTCTGTCCATGCCTCCAGCAGGCAAGGAAGAGACAGGGCCTCATTGCAGTGATGGGTCATGGCTGGTAAAACGCTATGTTGAAGCAGAACCCCGCTTCCCCCTTGGTCTGACCACTCACTGTAATTAGGGATGGTTATCAGCCAGCCTCTGGAATATACAACATAATGACTTGGTACTCAAAGTGTGGTCCATGGATGAGCAGTATCAGAATTATCTGGAGTTTATCAGAGATGCTGAATTGCAAGCCCCATCACAGAACTAATGAATCAGAATCTTCATTTAACCAGCCCCTAGGTGACTCCTGTGCCCATTAATATCTGAGAGGTATGGTGCAATGGAGTGCTGTTATTCCCCTCCCAGATCTTCTAATCCTAGATCCGATAACAGTACGCTGAAGTCATTCCCTCTGGGGATGCAACCCTCTCCACCCTCATGCCCAAGGGTGAGAAGATCAGTGTGTTCCACCCTCTGACCTCAGGGATTAGTTCAGGGATGAACATGAGATTAACTGGGGACAGAGGCATTTAGGCCCATGACAATTGTTTGAACTGTTGGAGGATAAGATATTATTTCATTTTTATACTTGGACTTGGAAGGATGCAAGCCTGGAGCTGTCAAGGGGCACCTTGCAGATGCTGATGATGAATCTGCAATCAGGAATCAGACCCAAGACATGGGTAAAAATAAATCTTCATGCTATCATTTGAGCCCCTGGATCAAGTATTGCCTGAAGTCCACCACCATAGTGTTAGTAGCACAGAACAAATTCCTCTAAGGTTTTTGTTACTGTTATGTGTGTGTGTAGATAGTATGTATAGATAGATAATATATAGAAATAAAGTCAGATTTATTTGAAGGAACTGGCTCACATGATTTTGGGGACTAGCAAATTTGAAATTCATAGTGTAAGCTGGCAGTCTGGACATCCAGGTAAAAGTTGATGTTGCAGTCTTGAGTCTGAAGGCAGGAAGCTACGGCAGAATTCTTACATTGCAGCCTGGAGGGAACATTCCTTCTCTTTCAAGAAACTGGTCTTTGATCATAGCCTTCAACTGATTGTATCAGGCCCACCCACATTATGGAGGCTAATCTACTTTAAAGTCAACTGAATATTAATCACATCTAAAAATATAACTTTATGTGGGGCACTGGGTGGCTCAGTTGGTTAAGTATCTGACTCTTGGTTTTGGCTCAGGTCATGATCTCAAGATCATGATCTCAGGGTCGTGAGATTGAGTCCTGTGTTGGGTGCTTCACACTCAATATGGAGTCTGCTTGAGATTCTTTCCCCTCCTCCTCCCTCCTCCTCTGCTTCTCCCCCCAATCTTGTGCCCCTCTCTAAAATAAACAAATTAAAAAAAAATCTTAAAAAAAATATCTTTACAGCCACATATAGACTGGTGTTTGACCAGACAACTGATTACTGTAAACTAGCCAAGTTGTCACACAAAATTAGCCATTGCAGTTGTGTTTTTCTGAACCTTACAACTGAAAGAGATAGTAGATGGCAGGGCTGAAGATCCCTGGGGATGACTCTTCCATTCAACTGAAATACATACCTGAATCCTGCCTTTCTGTTTTCTTTAAAAGAGTTGACTTTGTTCAAGAGAATCAGCAAAACAATTTAAACCCCATTTTGTTTCATGGAATCAAAAGAGCTCAGGATTGGAAGGACGTTAAGGTCTAACCAGAGTTTTCTAAATGTCAAGTATTTGCCTAGCACTAGAATGATTTTTCTCCATAGTAATGATCCACACTGTATAACATCCACGCCTGTATGCATGATATTTTCCTTTAAGTCAATGTGACTCTTCAATAATATAGTTTATTGATAAAAGTAGTCTTTATGTTATTGCCACAAATATAAATCCCATGTCAGTTACCTATATACATACAGAAATACAGTGAGAACAGAATAATGTTTAAAAATCTTGCAAGATACTATTACCTGGGAAAGAGTCATGTAAGCATTTATTTCTTTTTTTAAGAAAGGGACACATGGGGTGCCTAGATGGCTCAGTCGGTTAAGTGTCTGCCTTCAGCTCAGGTCATGATCCTAGGGTCCTGGGATCGAGCCCTGCATCAGGCTCCCTATTCAGCAAGCAGTCTGCTTCTTCTTCCCCTGCTTGTGATCCTGCTTGCACGCCCTCTCTCTCAAGTAAATAAATAAATCTTAAAAAAAAAAAGGGATACAAAGCAAGTGTTAGCTATTAAAGACACATGAGATGTTCTCCATGACAGAATTTAAGGAAAAAAAATAAAAACAAGGAAAAAAAGAGACAAACCCAAAAACAGACTCTTAACTATAGAGAACAAACTGGTGGTTATCAGAGGGGAGGTGGGTGGGGGATGGGTGAAACAGGTGATGGAGATTAAGAATACATTTATTGTGATGAACACTGAGTCATGTATAGAATTGTTGAATCACTGTATTGTACACCTGAAACTAATATAACATTGTGTGTTAGTTATACTTGAATAAAACAGAAAAGAATTTTCCATTAATTGGGATGGAGCCCTGCATCGGGCTCCCTGCTCAGTGGGAAGCCTGCTTCTCCCTCTCCCACTCCTCCTGCTTGTGTTCCCTCTCTTGCTGTCTCTCTCTCTGTTAAATAAATAAATAAAATCTTAAAAAAAAAAAACAACTGGACTAATAGAGAAGAAATTGAAAAGCCATAGTCTCTGTACTGCTTCATCTGATGTTACTTAATGGAACATCTGTGTAACATCTACCATTGCCAACGGAGGCCCATGCCCCGTCCTTTGGGAAACACTAATTCCAATCTAATGCCTGTTGTGTGATTTCCAAGTGTAACCTTAAGGCAGTACCCAGACTTCACCTGGACTTTTCCTGGGATGAGGAAGTCATTACCTACCAGGGCAGATTGTGTCATTGGATGGGGATATAAATTAGAAAACTCTGCCTGTGCTTGAGCTGAACAACACGTGTAGTTTCTACCAACTGGTGATCATAATGCGACCTCCTGGGGACATAGAAACCCTGACACTACGCCACCCGATTTCCACGTGCCAGCCTTCCAGAGAGCTGAAGAGAGCTTCTATGGGAACTAGACTCCTCTTTCTTTGTATCTTCTCTGTACAAGAACCATATGAGTCAAGCCCCAAACCTGACTTCAAGACCCAAACCATGGCAGAGAAATGATGCTTTGGGAACAGTGGAATGACATTTAAATTCAGGATGCAGAACGCCTGGGTGGCTCAGTTGGTTGAGCATCCAACTCTTGGTTTCGGCTCAGGTCATGATCTCAGGGTCGTGTGATCGAGCACCTCGTTGGGCTCCATGCTCAGTGGGGAGTCTCCCTGAGAGTCTCTCCTTCTCCCTCCTCCTGCTCACTCTCTCTCTCTCTTAAAGAAATAAAATCTTAAGTTCAGGATGGACATGCCCATCTGATTAATCTTCACTTACACCACTCTGTGTCATAATGCTCCAGGCACACTGGCTTTTTCTCCATTTGTCTTTATACAATGCCAACTTTTTCCTGCTGCAGGATATCTCCACCATCAGCTCCTACTGCCCAGAAAGATACTTTTCAATTATTTCACTTAATTTCCTTCTTATTGGTTACATTCCATTTCCAATGTCATTTCTTTGGGGAGGCTTTCTTTGAATAACCAAAATCAAGACTTCTGATCCCTCAAGGCTTTCTACCCAATCGACCCGATTTATTTGCTTCATCACACATACCTCTCCCAAATAATTTCATTGGTTTACTAGGTTTTATCTAAAATGCCAGCTACACGATGGGCGGGAACTCACTGCTGTCTTTCTAATACTTAGGAAAATGCTGGGAACTCAGTATCCATTTAGTAAGTATTTTGTTCAATGCACAAATGAGATCAAGGCGTAGCATGGCTGTTTTCAAATTTGAAAAACTTATTCCCTTAGCCATTTACCTAGGCATCTGTACACCCATTAATTCACTCTACTTTTTAAATTGAAAGTGATACATAATACATTCTTGAGTACTGCAAACTGTCTTGCCACTCTCTCCTGAATTCACTCCAGTTTTTTCTTTCACTTTTCTTGTGCTTTGGGCAAAACCGAATCTTCTACATGTGGTCTGACCCCGTTGGAGAAGTCCAATAGCCTTCCTTATTCTGGGTGCTTTACTTCTATTAATAAAGTCTACAACCACATGAGGTTTTTTGGCAGCCTCATTATTCTTGCAATACTTACAAGCTTAATGCGAAAAAAAAAAAAAAAGCCTGAGTTAATAAATGTATGTTTCTGCTAAGCCACATGTCCTTGGGCAGCTGGCTTTTTAATACAAATTCAGAGCCTTGCATTCATCCTTGTTAAACTTCATCACATCCTCTGACAGGTGTCTATGTCATCCTTGTGTCTCCCAATCTGTGACTTTATTTGGGTTCCAGCAGGCTGTGTAAGAGGTGAGTTGCAGAGTTGCTTCACTGCAAGCAAAGGTTGAGTGACAACTGAACACCCTGAGGTTCCCCTTCTCCACCAGTTCCAGTGTGGACCTGAGCCCAGGCAAGGGAAATTGAAGCACCATGGAAATATATATATATAATATATATAAATTATAATATATTAAAACGTATGTATTATAATATATATTTATATTATATATTATAAATATTATAATATTTATAAATTACAAATATATATTTAAAAATGACAGTAAAGGGGTGCCTGGGTGGCTCAATTGGTAAGCCTCTGATTCTTGACTTTGGCTCAGGTCATGATCTCAGAGTCGTGAGACCCAGCCCCAGGTGGGACTCTGTGCTCAGTGGGTAGTCTGCTCCTCTCTCCCCTTCCCTCTCCCTCTGCCCTCCTCTCTCTCTCTAATAAATAAGCAAATCTTTAAAAAAATCACAGTAGGGTGCTTGGGTGGCTCAGTTGTTAAGTGTCTGCCTTCAGCTCAGGTCATGATCCCAGGGTCCTGGGATCAAGCCTACATTGGGTTCCCTGCTCAGTGGGGAGCCTGCTTCCTCCGCTCCCGCTGCAGCTCCCCCTGCTTGTTCTCTTTCTCTCTCTCTCAAAAATAAATAAGTAAAATCTTTAAAAAATAAATAAAACATTAAAAAAAAAGAAAAAACAAAACATAGTTGCATAAAACAACAACGCGTTATTTCCCGCAGTTCTGTGATCGGATGTTTCCTCTGCTTCATGTGGTGTTGAGCTGGGCACCACAGGAGAGCTAGAAGTTCCAAAATGGCTTTACTTATATGGTGAGCAGTTGGTGTTGGATGCTGCCTGGGAGGTCAGCTGAGCTCAGGGTAGAGGCCCCTGTTCTGCAACATGTGGGCCTCTGCACTTGGCCGCTTGACTTCTCTCCGTATGGAGACTAGTTACCAAGGTCAGTGTTCCCAGGTACAGTGTGAAGCCTGTAACCCTCTTCAGCTCCAGCCTTTGCACAGTTCTCTCCCACCAGGCCCCATTGCTTACTATATATATTTATTTATTTATCTATTTATTGAAAAGAGGCTTATTTTATACTCTGCCTTTTTTTCATTTAAAACTTTTGTCATGAGCATCATTCACTCTGTGCCATCAAACAGTCAACCATTACATTATTCTAATACCCTTTACATAATTTACCCATCCCCTGAGGTTGGACATTTAGGTTGCTTCTGATTTGTCACTGCCACAAATATCCTTCAGGATCACATTGCAAAAAGGCATGTGGGATGGGAGGCATTGCCCCGGCAGTCCTTAGAAGCCAGATCCAGTGTGGCCTGCCCTGGGGCCATAATTTATGTTCCTCTGGCATGCAAACTATAGTCATTTCCTCCCAAGGCTGCTAACATTCCCATCCTGTTATGGCGTCAGGCTCAGCCTCAAGGTTCAAGATCTTGTTTTCTAAATCTAAGTGAGGATCCTTGGGTGTAGTTCCTCAGGTGGGGAGGCCTATGAGCCAAAAAAGACAATCCATTTGCCTCCACATGCTCAGCATAAAGTAGACACAAGGATGGGATGACCAGGGAGGTTGGTGGTAGTCACTGGTCCATAGCAATTCTGAAATCCAGTGCATATGTTGCCAATTCTCCCTGCTCTGCAGGCAGAGAGTGCATATTGATTAGGGCCCATTGCTGCTTTGGAGGATCTTTCTCAGTAGCTTTTGGCTCTCCTGTTCTGACTCTGGAATTTGCCTTCTGAGTTTTTTGTTTCCTGTTCCATTAGGAATGGCTTATATTTATAGCTCATGCTGAGTTGGTTCCTTATGCTCACTCTTAAGTCATAGAAATGTGGGGGGTGCACAGGTCTTTTTCATTTTGAAATGTTTCCGTCTCTTTGTTTTAATTAAGAGTTTTTTAACTGAACTATAGTTGATGTACAATGTTGCATGAGTTTCAGGTATACCAGATCGCCAGTCAGCAACTCTGTACATTGCGCTGTGCTTACCCCAAGGGGAGCTACTGTCTGTCCCCATATGGTGCACATTGTTACAAAGCATTGACTATATTTCCTATGCTGTACCTTCCATACCTCCTGCTCCCCTTCATCCATTTTTGCAAGCCCATCTCTTTTTTTTAGTTCAAGCTGGTGTCACTCCCATTTGTACAATTTTCTTTACAACTTTGTCGGTTCCTATGAATCTTGGTGGGGTTCACACTACTAGACAAAAAACACATCCGCAGATCTCTACAGGAAAGATGTCTCTCTTCTTTGGGGTGTAGCCAAGATCCTGTAGCCCAACACTCTTGACTTTCTTTAAAGTCTTTTCATCTAGCAATGAGGTCTAAGAGATACCTCTTTACATTTTTCTGAAGCCGTAAAAAAGAAAGTTAACAGCCATGCCCCTTACTTGATCTTGACCTGAGGCTATGTTTTAGTGGCAATGACCTGGATTTGATCTTTCTTTCAAGTTTTTATTTACTTTGAGACCCTTTTTACTCCTTAGAGAAGCTGAGCGATAGAAACAATTTTATTTTCTAAGCCGTCAAGTTGAAAATATTCTAATTTCTGCTTGAGTATTGAACATTTCCTTCTTTGGACCATCCCTCTTTCCCCCATTTATCACAGGCAGCTAAAAAAAAAAAAAAAATACCAAGCCATTTGGTACTTCCAACATTATTCTGGGACTCTCCTTAGTTCAGATCCGTAAGCGTATTAGGCATGCTTTTTTGTCTGTCACCTTACTGTGGGTAAAGTGTTGCCCAATGATGTGCCATTACATAAACACGGGGTCCCTTTCCTCAAATCTCCAATAACAATTTGCTCCCTGCTTTTCCAGCCTCATTAATGGTCTCCTTGCTGCTCTTCAGCCTATGTTGTTTCCCAAGGCCACAGCTGGTCACACATGCTGATGACACATTTTTGTTACACAGGATACAATATCTGGTTCTACTTTCTGTTTTGGTTATCTCTCGCTGCATAACTTCCACCCAAAATTTTGTCTTAAACCAACAATTTATTATTCTCATGACCTCATGGGTTTGCCGGTGGCATTCCTGATTCACAGGGTGTCAGTGTATGTTCTGGAAAAGCTGAGCGGTCCAAGACAGCCTCACTTGCATAAGGGCAACTGATGTTGGATGCCGCTGGGAGCTCATCTGGGGCTGTGGGCTGGGATCTTGCTTTTCTTCCATTTTGGGCTCCTTGTGGCTGATTTTAGGTTCCTCAGTGTGGAGGCTGGGTTCCAAAAAGCTGTGTTCCAAGAAATAAAGATGGAAGCTGATCCAGTTTTGAAGTTCCATAGCTATATTCTACCACATTCTATTGTCAGAGTGGCTCACAGGGGAAACCCAGATTTAAGGAAAGGACACATGGACTCCACCTCTTCATGGACATGGAAAGATCCCATTACAAAAGAGCACATGGAAGAAGCCTTGCTGGGGCACCATCTTTGGAAACACAGCCTGGCTCATTGATATGGCTCCTGTCGTGTCCCAGGCTTTGTTCTAAGGGCTGCCCATGTAATAATAAGCCAGTAAGTCCTCAAAACCCCGTGAAATAGATGAATGTTATCTTCATTATACTGGTGAGAAATGGAGGCACAGGGAGAATAATTAATATGATGAACTCTACAGAGTTAGTAAGTTGTAGAGATGCGGGCTGAACTCAGGCAGATCTGGCTTCTGAGCCCATGCCCTTAACCTCTACAGTCTTTGTATTCATCTTCTTGGGCTGCCGTCACGAAATAACACAGACCAGGTTGCTTCAACAACAGAAATTTACTTTCTCAAAATCCTGGAGGCTGGGAATCCAAGATCAAGACGTCAGCCCATTTTGTTTCTGGCAAGAGTTCTCTTCTTTGATTGTAGATGACCTACCTTCTCACTGTGCTCTCACATGGCGGAGAGAGTGAGCCCTCTGGTATCTCTTCTTAGAAGTATACTAATTCTGTAGGGTCAGACCTCATTGACCCCAAATTACCTCCATAAAGGCCCTCTCTCTAAATACAGTCACACTGGGGATTAGGGCTTCAACATACGAATTCCGAGGATACGCAGTTTGGTCCATATTACTCTTTTGTTTATTCTGATAGAATTTTATCCTTAAGGGATCAGCCCTCACAAAGGTTATAAGAAACCATCCTAAGGATAGCACATCTCCTATTTACACTGTACTCATTTAATATTCATGTGCATATTCATCAAGACTTTCAATAAGTTGCAGACACTGGCAATATAATGATGAATAAATCAAAAATTATTCTTGCTTTTTTTTTTTAAGGTTTATTTGTTTGAGACAGAGAGAGAGACAGAGAGACAGAGAGACCACTAGGCAGGGGAGGGATAGAGGGAGAAGGAGAAGCGGACTCCCCACTGATCAGGGACCCCAGTGTGGGGCTCCATCCCAGGACCCTGAGATCATGACCTGAGCTGAAGGCAGATGCTCAGCCAACTGAGCCACCCAGGCACCCCATATTCTTGCTTTCAAACAACTTACAATACATGTTAGGAAAATAGCTATTGGGTATTTTAAATGATCATTGTTACAATTTTCCTGTGCACTTCAAAGGAGCAATAAAATGCACTACTCTGCGAGCTTTAAATAATAAGGTGGTTTGGGATTTGGCCCAAGGTCCCCAACATTTAAATATTTGTCACTTAAAATAACGATTTAAAAGATGGCACAAATGTCATGCCCTTTCTTCCTCAGCAAATTCCTTCCTCACGAGCATCTACGTCTAATGCTACGGTCAGGTGTCTGTCCAGGCTGAGCTTCTCTGACAGCAGGTAGAGGAAGATGCGCCCACCCGCTTGGCCAAGGACACAGTGCCCACTGGCCCACGGTGGCAAATGAGACGCCCTGTCTTTATTCACTTCTCATGACTAAGACTCCCTTTCTTCCTGATTGTCCTTAGTACAAATTGCTTGTGACTCTGCTGACAGGGAGATTGAATTAAGTTTGAGGATCCACAGAAGTCTTCCTTGGGGAAATGACATTTAAGAAAAAGATTAGAAACTTCATGAATGTGCTGGGCATCCACACAGAAGCGTTATGTCTGTGGTCTCTGCCAAAGCAATGTGCCCATATTAGGAAATGTAGGGGAAGTGGAGGTGAGTACAGCCAAGCCTCAGTTTTCGGGAGCTTGACTCGAATCCTCTCCCTGAACTCAGTCCACGGAAGGGATGTGACATTAAATAAATCACTCGAGGTCTTTGGGTTTGGTTTCATTTTCTGTAAAATGAGAAACAAGTGACATCATTGAGAATCATTGTAAGAGCGAAGAGACAACACTGAACACAGTGCTTGGCACCAAGACAGAGCTCAATGTCAACAGCTTTTTGTTAGATTATCAGTAATCTTACTTGAGTCAGGAGAAGGGAGGATTTGGGGGAAAGAAAGAAGCCTTTATTTACTTACAGTGACAGGCTTTGCGCAGAAAGAGTTAACTCGGCAGGTCTGGTTTGCCCAAACCCTGCACATTCCTGAGGTCTTCCACACTGGCCTTGACCAGCTCCTGGGAGCCAACCTGTGTGTCCTTGGAATATTGTGCCTGATGAGAGTGTCTCCAGATACCTTAACAGTATGATACTAACAGTGAGATATACGGCAAATGATTGTGGTTTTTTATATTTATTTTTTAAATTTTTAAAAGATTTTATTTATTTATTAGAGGGCTGATCACTTAAGGATAAAATTCTTTCAGAATAAACAGAATTCAAGGGGGTATAGCTCAGTGGCAGAGCATTTGACTGCAGAATAAACAGAATTCCCTGCTGAGTAGGAAGCTTGATGCAGGGCTCGATCCCAGGACCCCGAGATCATGACCTGAGCCAAAGGCAAACAATTAACCGACTGAGCCACCCAAGTGCCCCCTCAGGTGATCATTTTTGTATGCCTGGGGCTTTGGAGCATGCTGGTATCAATTTGACATTGGGGTTGAGAGGGTGCTCCATGCCTCTGTGTCTGAGCCCTGATGAAAACCCAGGACACCAAGGCTTGGGGCAGCTTCCCCCAAGGGTAATGATACTTCAAACAAGGGGTCACCTATCAATGTTGGGAGAGGTACGTGCCCTCTGGAAGCACTGCACAACTAGAAGGAATCTACCCTATGTGTCTATTTCTTCTGCTGCATTCACTATGTATCCTTCCACTGTGATAAACTGTAACTGTGTTTTTATGAGCTTTTCTAGAGAATCCTGAAATCTGAGGGTGGTCTTGGGGAGACCTCCAACACAGGTGCTGTGTTAGGTGCTTTTTTCTTGGCATCTCATTTAATTCAGTCTCACTAACAGGTGGGACTGACAAATGCAAATGTTGTCTCCCAGGATGAAGCAGTACGTCAGGTTCACACACCTAGGAGGTGTTCAGCCAGACTTTGAGCCCAGGACCGCCTGATTCTCACAGCAATGAGTGTTCCTTGGGCTGAGAATTTCTAAATGGATCAAGTACATATGTGGGGGCAGATGCACGGTGTCCAGACACCACTGAACCAATTATTCTGATGGGGTTGGTTTTTCTTTCTGTAAGAAGGAGACATTAGGTATCGGAGGGGGCAGAGAGAAGTGAACGGAGTATCAGAAACGAGACTACCTTCTTTCCCTCTGTCACTACCCACTGAATTATCTATAAATTCCTTCAGGGAACTAAAGAAGGGGCAGGTAGGAAGCAGGTGTCCCTCACGGGTGAGCATAGCTAGAAATAAGAAATCAAAACACACTGAGTCTCAAGGCATTTCTTGCTGATTTTTTCCCGTAATTTTTTTGTTAACATATTTATTTTGAGAAACAAAACATATCTGGGTGCACTGATATGGAAGGATCTCTGAGATATACTCTTAGGAGAAAAACTCAAGGTAAAGAAGGATGTATAGTAGATTATAGTGTTATATATAGATGTATAGTGTTATCTGTGAAAAAACAAAGCAAATACATGTATTTACCTATGTACATATCCTCTATATCTTTTATGATTTTTATATATGGCATATGCATTATGTATGTTAAGCTATGTATCTATACGTCAGTCTCTCTCTGTACCTATGTATCTATCATATTTATGCATCTGTGTGTGTGTGTGTGTGTGTACTGTTCCTGGAAGAAGACAAAGAGTGGGGAGAACTAATTGCCTCTGGGAAGGGGGACAGAGAAGTCAGAAGTTGGATTCGTTTCCTACTTCTCCTTTGACAAATTACCACTCACGTAATGGCTTCAACAGCCCACATTATCTTACGGTTCTGGATGTTAGAAGTCCTAAAGTGGGTCGGCAGGGCCGCATTCCTTCAGGAGGCTCTAGGAGAGAACCTGTTTCGCTGCCTCCTCCAGCTTCTCGAGGGCGCCACGTTCCCCGGCTCACGGCCCTGCATTTCTCTCTATTCCCCTTGTCCCACCCACCTTCTTCCCTCTTAAAAGGACATCTGGATCACACGGGATCAACTTCCCATCCGGAATCCCGAGTCTCCTCCTATCCGTAAAGTCCTCTTTGAAATGTTAAGGTAACATTTCACAAGTTGTGGGACACAGGACGTGGGCATCTCTTGGGACCATTTTTCTGCCATCCACAAGGGTAGACAGGAAACTTCATTGTCACTGGAGACAGCTGTACTTTTTTTTTTTTTTTTTTAAGATTTTATTTATTTGACAGAGAGAGAGACACTGAGAGAGGGAACACAAGCAGGGGGAGTGGGAGAGGGAGAAGCAGGCTTCCCACCGAGCAGGGAGCCCGATGCAGGGCTCGATCCCAGGACCCTGGGATCATGACCTGAGCCGAAGGCAGACACTTAATGGCTGAGCCACCCAGGTGCCCCTGGAAACAGCTGTACTTTTTAAATGCTTTACCACGGGTAGCATTATATTACATATTCACATTTTAAAAATTCTATTTTAATTCCAGTGTAGTTAATATACAGCATTGCATTAGCTTCAGGTGCACAGTTTAGTGACTCAACACTTCCACATGTCACCCAGGGCTCATCAAGGTAAGTACAAATAGGTGAAGGGGATTAAGGGTACATATTCAAATTTTAAAGTCCTATTCCTCTTTGGTAGGACAATTTTTACATATGCTTTTTAAAAATCAAAGATGATTTTCATCGAGGTTAAAATCAGTCTCCTTTCTCCCCCTGATGTGTCCCACCTCCTCTGTGGAAACAGCCATTTAGACTTATTTCTTGTGTATCATTCTGCTTTTTCTTTTATCGAGGACAAAAAGGAGAGGGTGGGGAGGTGGCTGCTGCCCTGGATGGGAATGGTGGGGGCTGGCTGCTCTAATATCTTTTGCCTTTGAATTGAGACCTCCTCCAGCTTCTTCTCAGGGGTCTACATCTTTTACAGACTCAACAAAGATTTATTTCCCTTGACTGCGTGCCACATATCATGTTAGATCTTGGGGTACAGACCAGGTTGTACTCTCGGACCTGGGGGGGGTGGTAAGCAGACAGTAACAGTGCCCCCATGGTTGACTAGGAGGAGGTTTGGCCTCAGCAGGCAGGGTCCCCTCCACGTCTCAGCCAGGCGGAGCCTTGCGCCTGTCCCTGCGCAGCCAGGTGCTGGGGGAGGGATGGGGAAGGAGAGACCTGCTTGGCCTCTAGCCTCGGGAACATACTGTACATCTTCCAGGAGGGCATCTGCCTTTCTGCTGTGTATTTATGCCTAGGCTCGTGTACCAAGAAAATCCTATGATCAACCAAAGCATGATTTCCCTGGGAACCAGAGGGGCATGAGGCCATCAGCCTGTCTGATATAGGGACCTCCCTGGGCTGTTTTCTAAGCAACCCACAGCCACAAGGCAAGAAAACACAGATGATGCATAGCTCTGTGGCTTTGTCTCCCTTCCTCTGGGGAACCTGGGGCCTGGCTGATTCATTTTTGTGCCTCCCATCAGGCCTGCAGCCGAGGGCCTCCAAGGGAAGGAGGGTTCTCTAAGGCGGCAAATGCTGGCTGTCAAGGACAGTTACCCTTGGACTGGTACCGTGCACTGGGATTTTCTGAGGGTGACTTTCTCTTCCTTTTATCTGACTATACATTTTGAATCTTTAAAAGCCCCAACTATTTCAGACCCCCTCACAAGCCATAAGCCACAAAGGTCAGTAAATTTTAGATGGAAAAAAAAAAAAAAGCTGCAGGGGAGAGAGAAGGAAATGCAGGTACAGATCAAGATGCTGACACCTGAGAGACGCATGCCCCCAAGGACCAGCAAAATAGCCATCCCTGAGAGACAAAAATGTCTGGGGTAGGAGGCTTGGCAATCCTACCCCATCCTCGGGTGCTGAGGCAGACAACCCGAGAGACACAGTCCTTCTCAAGGACAGACCCAGTTGACCTTGGGGTCCACTCCCAGCATTCTTATTTCCAGCCCACGGATTCACCTCTTCCTCGTCCCAGAAGAGAACTTTCCAGAATGGGGAGACCCCCACATGCAACTTTCATGAGTGAGGCTTCCCACTTCCAGAGCCCAGCAGGAAAGCAGTCTAAGACTGAAGGATCTAAACATGTATACAAGAAAGATACGTGTTCATGGGACAGAAGGCTGTGTTGGCACAGAATCCATTTTCATGGGGAATTTGTCCGTCCCCCAGGCACTTAGCTGAGGGAAGTGGCTTTGGATCTGTAATCACAGAGGCGCTGACCAGCAAAGGGGAATCTTTTGGTTAACCTCCTTTGTTGTATAGCTGAGGAACATCCACAAAGGCAAGGTAGCTCCCACGAGGTCACGTATCCCGCATAGGAACCAAGGTGGGCACAAGACACCTCTGGGCATGTTTTTTGGGTCTCAGAACAGTGGGATCCTGCCTCTCTGTTGAAATAGCATCTTTCTCTGCTGTGGGGAATAAAAAAAAAAGTGCTGGATCCCAGCTCTCTTAAGCATTATGAAGTGAACTGGGTACTATAAATGGCACTTTTAAAGGTGATCATAATTATTTCCCCCTCTGTGATGATCACAAAGGGGGTTCCCCATCTAACACTCCCACAGGATGTTGGCACAAAAGGGATGAATATAGTACAACTTTGGCTCCTCACTGGCATTTAAAAGCCCTCGTTTGGGAGTCGGATTTATTAAATATTGTAATCAGTTCAATGTCGCCTGTTGAAACATTTGCTTTAATGGGCTTGTTAAATTTAGATTATGTTAAAAAGAAAAAGAGAGAGAGAGAAAGACATTTCCCTGTCTCTGAACTCTTGGGCTGCCACATCATGATTGTATATGTGTTCAAGAAATAGCTCCCAGCCGTGATAATTACCCCCATCGTGGGGAAAAGAGGATGACATTTCGAGATGATTCAAGAGGACATTTTGTTTTGTAAACACAGTCTTCTGATCAAAGCCTGTTCTTACTTTGGAGAGAACAACATAAACTCTTCTCCTTCCTTCCTTTATTTCCTGAACGATACTTTAAATTGATTTTAATTACACAAGTAAAACATGATATTAACATGTGTTATAGTAACATGATATTAACAGTTTCCATTTATCGGCGGCTTACAACACCTTAGGCGCCTTTCTAAGAGTTTTACTTGCATTCATGTTTTAAATCTCTATAATGCCCAACGAGGCAGATAGCATTATTATCCCATGTGATGCAGGAGGCAAGTGGGGCACAGTGAGGTGAAGCAATGTGCCTGAGGTCACACTGCTAGTAAATGACAAAGCCAGGATCAAATTCAGGTAACTGACACCAGCTACCTAACCACTATGCTATCTTGCACGTATACGCATTCTCCCATAAAATGAAAGTTTTTTTCATATACAGTGAACATCTCTTTTGATCCCCAACCCAATCCCTGTCTCTTCCCGCACCATACCCAAAGTTGGCAGTTACCAGCTAAGGAAGTATTTATCACATGTATGGAAATAAATAGAATTTCTATGCATCCTATCTCATTAAAAATATTCCCTCTCATAGCTCTATAATATTCCATTCTGTTTTATTTAGCTATTCCTCTCCTAATGGATATTTAGGTTGTCCCTAGATTTTCATTAGAGCAAGTAAAGCTGCGGTACATACGCTGGTGTGTCCTTAGGGCAGATCACAGTGATGGGATCACTTAGCTATCTTTGGTTTTAGCACGGATTGCCAACTTACCTGCAAGTCACCCATTCTTCAGAGCGTCACCATCATTTTTCCTAATTAAACCTTGAAGGAAAGTACTGTCCAACCTCAGGGTAGAAACATGAGTCCTTGTCCCTCTCCTGTCATAACAGTTAACCACCCAATTGGGTTCCCTTTGCTCCTGCATTCTTCAGTACCATCCAGCTGAGACCAAGTTTAGACTTTTCTTCATCCTCAGGAAAACGTAGCCAACATAGAATGTGAATTTTTGTTCTCTACTTTGAGGCCTGGAAATAGGAGCCAAGGTGTAGCTGTTGAGATTTCCAGGATATGGGACACCCCTGCCTCCCCACCCCCCTGTCATCAAGATGAAAACTATGTGCTCATTTAGAAACAAAATCAAAACCTTTGCTTCTTTGCTTTATTTATGTCTTCTGATATCTAGCCCTTAATTTAATAGTGAATGAGAGCTTTTTTGTTTGTTTGTTTAAGATTTTATTTATTTGCGAGAGAGAATGAGAGACAGAGAGCATGAGAGGGAGGAGGGTCAGAGAGAGAAGCAGACTCCCTGCTGAGCAGGGAGCCCGATGTGGGACTCGATTCCGGGACTCCAGGATCATGAACTGAGCCGAAGGCAGTCGCCCAACCAACTGAGCCACCCAGGCGCCCCGTGAATGAGAGCTTTTTATATGCAGTTACAGTACAGGGTGCTGGGCACACAAGATGAACAAGATGAATGCTTCCTCTGTCCTCATAGAGCTTCGTATTTCTGTGATTTCCTGGGTCATAGACCCAAACATCCACTTTACTCTGTCTTAATTGTTACCTGCCTACCTCCCAAGAATTTCAGCTTGATCCCTGATCCTAAGGTGTTGTGTGGGGACCTGCTGCTTTGCAAAACACCTAGCTCCCATCTCTGAGAATTGGATAGTGCCTCCAACCTCCATACCTACTGTGGGAATTCTGCAGGACATATAAGAATATTTTGGAAAAACTCAAGGTCTGGATTCGCTGTTACTGTGTCAGTTCTGTTTAAATAGTAGTTCAGAATTGACTGGTCCTAACTCTAAATTGAAATAACCATCCTTTCTGTTACAAGACAGTTCTTTTTTGAAAAACTAACTTGTTGAGGAAATCCCGTCATTTGTGACAACACAGATGAACCTGGAGGATGTTATGCTAAGTGAAATAAGCCAGATACAGAAAGTCAAACACCACATGAAGCCACTTATATGATGAATCTAAAACAGTCAAACTTTTAGAAGCAGAGAGTAGCATGGTGGTTGCCAGGAACCGGAGGAGAGGAAACAGGGAGGTATTAGTTGAAGGAGACAAATCTTCCTGGATCCTTGCATTTCTGCATGTCTTGAGACCAAATGGACTAACTGCCTTGTTCTATATCATCTTTCCAAAGATGTTTGTGTAGTGATCGATCTTAGAAGACAGAGATAATGTCTCCCTCTGGAGGATAGGGTAGGTTTGCTTTCAACCTTGGGCAATAGAGGTAATTTCCCTCTGGATCAGTAAATAGCCATGCTTAACTGCTTGTTATAAAAGATTAAGATTACCTATGCTCGGGGTTCTTTTCTTGGAATGTGCCCTATTTTGCCTGTGTGGATGTTACCTTGCTCGCTGTGCATCATCCTGGGGAATTTGGGGTACAGAGAACCATTACACGTGCTGATACAGTAGTTTGCTATTGTTATGAGTAATAAACTTTCTTTCATTTCTGGCCCAGACGTCTTGTGTCTTCTACCGCCATCCATGGCTGGCTAACTTGTTAGTTTGCAAGTGAGGAACATCTTAGACATTTCAGAGTTACTGATACATTTATTATCCATTCGGTAAATATTTATTGGGTACCTACCAGGTGTCAGATAGTAGGGATACAACAGCTAGTGAGGTCCCTGTCTCCTGGAGCTTCACTCTAATGAAGAAGGCCTGTAAAGTAGAACCATTCACAGCTGGTAAAAGGTGCCAGGAAGGGAATGAGTGATGCATGAGAGTGGGCACCAATAGGGATACAGGGAGAAGCTTGTGACAGGGGTCCCTGTCTGCAGAGGTGGCCACGTGGGTGGGAATTGAGAGATGAGATGGTGCCAGTCATTCCAATACTCAAACGCCAAGTCCAAAGGCACTGAGTTAGGACAGACTTGGAGTGCAGAGTGGCGAACAAGAGCGTGGTATGATATGATAGGAGGCCGGGGAAGGAGCCGCAAAAGCAGGAACTACAAGTCCTTGAGGCCATGGTGTGGAGGTTCCGTTTTATTCAAAGTGAAAATGAAAATCATGGAAGAGTTGGAGGAGCTGGGGAGGAGGGAGAGGGGGCTGAGTCTGCTTTATATCTTATAACGACCCCTAGGACAGCCAGGTAAAGAAATGCCATTCCGTTCCCCAGAAGACGCTGTGTCTGGACCACCCACTGCTGTCTCTGGGCCCCATCCTAATTCTCCCTGCTCCCATCCTCCCCCCCCAGGAGCATGTTTCTCACTGGTCTGGCGCACTGTCCCCTTCTCCTCTCTCATTGCCCCTATGTTGCCAGGCAACCCGCAAAGCCTCTCGCCCCTGCGCACAGGGGACAATGGCTTTTCAGCTTAGGGCTTGAGAAGGGCGAAGAGTGAATCCAAAACCAGAAATGTGGGCAACCCTTCAGAACGTGCCATTGTTCGATGGGGAACAGAAAAGGATTTGCCACAGACAAAAAGAGAAGATAAACCTTTTGTCTGGGAGGGATCACAAACCACCCATAAAAATACTAGCCTGAAGCATTAAAGTCGACGACATGGACATATTTGATGGAACAAGGCAGTGAGACATACTGGAAACAGAATGTGACAAAAGGAATATCTATCAAGAAAAATGTGGTTGACTGAGTGGTGGCATATGCATACTATTACAGGATATTATGCAGCTAAGTGAGGAGAACTTGTAAAATAATGTGTTTAGTATGATCAATTTAAAGCACACATCGATGATTTAGAAAGTCAGTATGTGTTTATGTGTTTACATGTTTATACTCATGGGGACTGGTGTGGAGGATTACCTTCTCAAACGTTGTTGGAAAGGTGGTTCTCAGCCCCGGCTGAATATTGGAATCAACTGGGATATTCCCCCCGTCCCCCCATTGCTACATCGTTTAATCCTAGGAAATTACATTTTTATATTTATTTTTTTATTATTCTTTAAAATATTTATTTATTTGAAGAGAGAGAAAAAGAGAGAGAACACCACAGGGAGGCGAGGCAGAGACTCCGTGCTGAGCATGGAGCCTGACCTGGGGCTTGATCTTACGACCCTGAGATCGTGACTGGAGCAGAAACCAAGAGCCTGATGCTGAACCGACTATGCCACACGGGCACCCCAGAAATTACATATTTTAAATAAAATTTTTATTTTGAAATGATTTTAGATTTTACAGAAAGGCTTTTGCCGAGATAATACAGGTTATCTTGTATATCCATCACATAGTTTTTCCTGTGTTAATATCGCACATAGTCATGGTACATTTGTCAAAACTAAGGAACTGACGTTAATACATTACTATTAACTAACTCCAGACTTTATTTGTATTTTACCAGGGTTTTTGTTTTGTTTTGTTTTGGACTGTTGTCTGTTTGCTGTTCCAGGGTCCAATTCAGGACGCCATGTTGCTTTTAGTCATCATGCCTCCTTAGCCTTCTCTGGTCTAAGTCAGTTTCTCTGTCTTTCCTTATTTTTCCTGACCTTGACAGTTTTGAAGAGTACTGGGCAGGTATTTTGTTTGATGTCTCTCAGTTTGGGTTTGTCTGATGTTTTTCTATGATGAGAACAGACTATGAACATTGGGGAATAATACCCTTCTCATTTCCATCACTGGGATGTATGTCTATGGTGCCAACCCTCACTGGTGATGTTAACTCTGATCACTTGGACTTGATTAAGCTTGTGTCTGCCAGGTTTCTCCACTGAAAGTTACTATTTTTCCTTTTCTGTACTCTCTTCTTTGGAAGTGAGTCACTAAGTACAGCCCACATTTGAGGAGGGGAAGGTTTAAGTTCTACCTTCTAGATGGGGGAATATATACATAGTATAGTATATTATTTGGAATTCTTCTGTGAAGAAGATTTATCTCCTCTCTCGTTTTCTAAATATTTAATCACTTATTTATATCTGTATGACCTTGTGTATATTTATTTTTATTTTGGGTTATAATCTAATACCGTATTATTTTGTTACCCAAATTGTTCTAGTCCTGGCCAGTGGGAGTTCTCTTAGGCTGGCTCTTATACCCCTGGGGCATGTCCCTATCCTTGTTTTTTGGAGTACTTCTTTACTTTCTAGAACTGTAATCTTAGGGTTCTTGTACATCTCATCTTGTATATTTCCTGCCCCCACCTTAGAATCAGTCACTTCTCCAAAAAGGATATTTAGAAACCAAGACCTGGGCAGGGGTGTTGTTATTGCTATAGGAGTGTGATTGTTTCTGGGACCTCTCTCTGCAGACAGAACTAGGAAGGATATGTATATAACCCATGTATTCACATATATCATAATTATTTCTCTCTTCCTCTCTCTCCATATCTATCTCTCTATATATAATCTATATTCTCTCTCTCTCTCTATATATATATATACACACACACATACTCTCTATATACTGTCTACATATATGCAGACATATATATACACATACTGGGTATTCATAAGATATATAACTATATATACATGTAAGTTATATATAGTTACATATATTTTTTAATTTTTAAAAATTGAACACATCCAGTATCTCAGGATTCATTCTCCCCTTTCCTCCTTGCTTATTTATAATTTCTTTCACCAATAGGGAGATCTTTGCCTCCCTTATCTACCATCCATTACAAAACAGAGCTCAGGATTTATGCAAAGTTCTTTTTGTCTTTAGCCTTACAGGGTCTGGTCAAAGTACCATTATCCAAAGTCACTAAGGTAGCTTCTTTTTTTGTTCCTGGAAAACTTTTATTTATTTGTTTGTTTGTTTGTTTGTTTATTTTTAAAGATTTTATTTATTTACTTGACAGAGAGACACAGCGAGAGAGGGAACACAAGCAGGGGGAGTGGGTGAGGGAGAAGCAGGCTTCTGCCGAGCAGGGAGCCTGATGCGGGGCTCAATGCGGGGCTCGATCCCAGGACCCTGGGATCATGACCTGAGCCAAAAGCAGACGCTTAACCACTGAGCCACCCAGGCGCCCCGGAAAACTTTTAAAATACCTCAATGCCTATAGCCTAATCCCGACCACTCCAGGATCCATGGGGGGTGAATTTCTAGCATTTTTTTTTTAATTTTTTTTTTTTAAGATTTTATTTATTTGAGAGAGAGAGAATGAGAGACAGAGAGCATGAGAAGGAGGAAGGTCAGAGGGAGAAGCAGACTCCCTGCCGAGCAGGGAGCCCGATGCGGGACTCGATCCCGGGACTCCAGGATCATGACCTGAGCCGAAGGCGCCCAATTTCTAGCATTTTTAAAAGATCCCCAGATAGCTCTCATATACAGTCAGCGTTGAAAACCATTGCTTCAGAAATTGGAAATGAAGGGAGGGAGTTTAAAGTGTTTCTTTATGTACTTTCATTGCTTCACTGGTAATAAGAACATAAACTCCTTTGTAATTTAAAAGAAAATGAGAAAAACATCTTTTATTTATTATTATTGAGAGAGAGAGAAAGCGCCCAAGTGGTGATGGGGAGGGGCAGAGCGAGAGAGAGAATCTTAAGCAGGCTGCATGCTAACACGGAGCCCAGTGCGGGGCTCAATCTCACGATCCTGAGATCATGACCTGAGCTGAAATCAAGAGTCAGACTCTTAACTGACTGAGCCACCCAGGCGCCCTGACAAAACATCTTTTAAAAAATAGGGTGAGAATCGCAGCCACAGAAACCAGGCTGTATGCCTGCTTCTTCCTGTTAATAGCTGTGTGACGTCAGGAAAGTAACATAAATATTCTGAGCCTCTATCTCCTTACCTGTAGATTTAGTCCAGCGGCATCCATCTTGCTTTCCTTGAATGGCTACACCACAGACCAATTGAGACTATGTGTGTGAACACATTTGGACAGCCTTAAAGAAGTTATGCCAATCGATGAGTTGCTTTTGAGATCCTTGAGGATGAAATGTGGCTCTGTTTCCTGCACTCTCTGGGCATTACCCATACCGATTGGCCTGACAAATAGGGAAGGAATTGGCCAGCCAGCAGAAGAGGGGAATGGGGCAGACAAAGAATCATGCCATGAGAGATAGGCAACCAGAGGTATAAACAAATCAGAGAAAGCGGCTTAGTCTCCTGATTTACTTGGGTTCCTGAATAGCTTTCTTGTTCTATTTACATTTAGCCCATCTCCTTGCTACATGACAGAGCTACTGAATATTTTTTATTATTTTCAGCAATCTTTAATAGTGCACTGGGATTCTCTAATTTCGCAGAAAGTGATAACAAATTTGGATATTGAACTTCTCCCATGCGGATTCAAACCTGGTTCATATCTAGGTGAGAGATTTCAAACATAATCAGACCTCTAGCTAAGGGTTCTCAACCTTGGCACTATCGTCATTTGGGGCTAAATAGTTCTTTGTTTGGAGGTTTTCATGGGCAGGATAAGATGTCTAGCCACATTCTGGGCAATCCTGGTCCCCTAGATGCCAGAAGCACCCCCTCCCCGAGCATGACAGCCCAGAATGTCTCCGCATATTGCCAAATTCCTTTGGGGACAACATAGCCTCCAACTGAGAACCAGCACTCTGGTAGGAATGAATATTGTTGTCAATATTGATAACTAATGAAATGAAAAAATTACAATGAATCTTTCAAAAAATACCAAAAACTCATAGTCCTTGTAGTCACTGGATGGCCACTAAAGGGTCTGATGGTGATGTAAGGTGAGGGGGTAAAAGTCTAGGGGGAGTGTTCCAAACCTTTCAAATATTTTAATGATGGATAAAGGAAAGAGTTTCTTATAGTTATGTAAGATGGCTATCACTGCAAACCATACTCTTGTCTCCCAATGCCTTGTTGGGTGGTGAACAAGACCCAAAAAGGGGGTAGTTTTTTCTGCTAACATACCAGTTTTTATGTATATTCTTTTCAGGTTTTAGATCAGTTTCCATATTCTCATGGAACATACTCGAGTCACCTTCCAAATACCAACTACTTCAGTGACGTCTCATTTGACTCCTAGTGAAAGGGCACTCAACCTAAACTGGTTTGTACAAAATCCAAACTGGCTCACATTATAGAAAATCAGTGGGTGATGTGTTCAGGCATGGATAGATCCAGGGGCTAAGCAGTGTATCTTGGGTTTGCTTTGTCTCTATCTTTCAATGTTACTATTGTGTTGATTTCATTCTCAGACTCAATGACTCCAAGCTTCCCCCTCAGAAAGCAGGATGAATACTTCAGCTCCTCTTTACATACTGTTGGGTTCACTCTTAATGAGGAAAGACGACTTGCTTGTGTCCAGAAGCGAAAAACTCTGCTTCTTCGTTTTCCTTTGTTTTGTGTTACTGTATTTGGGTCACAAGCTTCTTCACATGCCCAATCTTGAGCCAGTTGTGGGGCAGGGGTGTGGGATACATTGATTGACTGAGGTCTGGTCTGGTTTATGTGCTATGATGTGATGGTTACTTTCTGAGTCACTTTGAGTGACCCTGGGGTGCCCAGATTAAACATTGTTTCTGGGTGTGTCTGTGACAGTGTTTCCAGATGAGTTTAGCATTTGAATTGGTGGGTTCTGTAAAGTAGATGGCCCTCCCTAAAGTGAGTGAGCCTCATCCAACCCATTGAGACCTGAACAGAACATATAGCTATATCCCATTGCTTCTGTTTCTCTGCAGAACTCAGACTAATCCACATACCAATTCCCGAAGCTGTGTCAGGGAGTGGGAGAGCAGGAAATCCTCAAATGAAAACAAGACTGCTAGTGGGAGAATGTGGAATAGTTTCTGGGGAGGCGGACAACACAAGTCTCTTTCACTAGACTTCTTCCTGTGATATAGTTACAGAAGAGCTCTTAGAGTCTGAAGAGTGGGACAGCCCTCATTTTATAAATGAAGGAAATGGATCCCAAGAACTTGGAGGCAAAGCAATGACTATAGTTAGCAGCAAGGACCAAAAACTAAACAATGTTAGCTTTCGAGTTTTAGAAGATCAGATCCAAGATTTCAGGATTTTTCCAAAATCAACCTCTGGTGCTTGCTAAAAAATACAGATTCTCAGGGTAATTTCCCAATGATTATGACTCACAGGGAATGCCTGGGGTCTGGCCAAGGAACCTGCTATTCTTATCATTAGGCAATTTTGGATCATTCTGCATATACTAGTGGTCTTCTCAACCCAGATCAATTAAAACAGAAACTCAAGGGTTGGGACCTGGGCTGGCTTTCTTTCTTTTCTTTTCTTGTCTTTCTCTTTCTTTCTTTCTCTTTCTTGCTTGCTTTCTTGCTTGCTTGCTTGCTTTCCTGCTTTCTTTCTTTCTTTTCTTTTCTTTTTCCAGAGGATTCCAGTGTGCAGCCAAATTTAAGAACCAATGCATCATATGGTAGACCAGTAGTCCTAGGGAATTTTATGTAAATACAGAAGCCCCAGGTCCTATTCTGCTTTAACAAAACTGAGCTTCTGTATTCTTTATTAGCATTCTAGGTGACTCATGCATACCAAGTTTGAAAAACACTGTTATAGACTCCCAATCAACTTCATCTGGGAGCTTCTTAGAAATGCAGCATCTCAGGCCTCACCCAAGACCTACTGAGTCGAGATGTGCATTTTAACAATATTCTCCAATGATTTGCATGCAGCTGGAATGATCTGTACACACAATAAAGTTTGAGAATCTGCTATAGCCCCACTGTTCCCATCCCCAGCAGCAATTCAAGCCCATCTGGGGAGATCCTATGAAGTATTGATTTCCAAGCCCCACTCCGAAATAGTCTAATGAACTGGGTGGGACCTTGGGTAGGATCTCTTTATCAGTAATTTTCTTTTATTTATTTATTTATTTATTTATTTATTTATTTATTTATTTATTTATTTGAGAGAGAGTGCCTGAGAGAGAGAGAGCATGCACGAGTGGGGTGAGGGGCAGAGGGAGAAGCAGACTCCCCAGTGAGCAGGGAGCCCGATGCAGGACTCAATCCCAGGACCCTGGGATCATGACCTGAGCTGAAGGCAGATGCCCAACTGACTGAGCCACCCAAGCACCCCGATCAGTAATTTTTTTTTTTAAAGTTTCCAAGTGATTCCAATGTGCAGCCAAGGTTGAGAGCCACAGTTATAAGAGGAAGAGTTTGACATCAGGTGGCCTCAGGTTAAATTTCATCTGCAACATGAATTAGCTCTATGACTTTGGAGAAGTTATTTAATGCCGTGGCTTAACTCACCTGTAAAAGAGGCATCCATTAAAATCCTATTTCTAGGCAAATGATGTAAATGGAATTGCCTATGGATTGGGTACCTCATGTCTTAGTTTCTGGGAAGGTCTGCTCTGCAAGTTGAAATTAAAAAACACCGGCTTACTAAACGGAGCTAAGGAAGTCAGGAGCTCAAACTCAGTTTTTATTCAGTAAAACACCCGCCAAGGGGATTGCACCTGCTATTGCAAGTCCCGCTTGCTCTTTGGTCTGTCAAGGCAAGCTTCCTAAAAGGAGAGCCTGGTTAGGTTCCTGCCTTCCCCAGATCCTGTGGCTGCTCAAACACCAGCTTTCCTTCCTGTAGGTAAATCAGATGGTGCTTTATGCAACAGTGCACTTGGTTGCCAGTTTAGAGGGTGGTACTGTTCTTCCATGGACGTTTCCTGAGTATTTTTCCCCATTAGGTGTGCACAGTGGTGATGCCAACTCAAGCAAGCCTAATAGGCAAGGAAAACTGTTGGCTTTCAAGCCAGATTGTCAATAAGCCTGTTTGCTATGGCTGCATTTCTGACCTCATCAGCCGCTAGCGGCCTCTCCACCGAGATCCCTAGGGGCTTTGGAGCAAGCAATATTTCACAATCTAACAGCTCAAATTAAAATTAGCTCAGATCTCAAAGAGCAGAAGCCTGAAGAAAAAAGAATGTTGGGAAAGGCTTGTGTATGCAGAGAAGAACCCTTTTTGATGATGGTTAAGTGTGTTTACACAATATTTACTCCTTGCCCGAAACCAGACCGGAGCTCTGTTGGACAGTACCAGGATGATGCTTGTGGGAACAGATGCATCTAAATTTGAATGAAACCTGCAGGTCACTCAGCACTCAGTTCTTTTACCAGAGAACTCTCACTGGAGGACTTTTGCCAAAGCACGGCAGGAAACAGAACATTGCTCATCAGCGAATGTGCCTTGGTTCATGCCTCGGCCTTGGTTTAATATCATCATCCAGCTTGAGATGCTCTGGCCCTGGCTATATTTGACTTAGGCCCAGAAGGGGGCATGTCAAATATTTTTGTATTGGTGAGGATGGTTTTAGGTGCAGTGTACTGAAACTGCATTCGTATGAACAGAGTTTAGGGGCTCATATAAGGAAAGAAGCCTGGAGCCATTTGGTTTCAGGCATTCTTCAATCAGGATTCTTCTTCAATCTTTGCCATCCTGCAGGCTTGTCCTCCCACCTTTGTCCTCATGCATAAAGCCAGGTGTTGAAGCAGGTCTAGACTTCATATCAGAGCCTGAGAGAGCTTCTCGAGCTTCCTTCTGATCCGTACCATTTCGTTTGCCTGCCTGACACTAAGGCAATTGTGTCCAAGGGGGATGACATTATGCTGATTAACCCAAGTAGAGTCAATTCCACCCAAACACAGAGCTACATTTCAATGAGCTAAATGGATATTGGGGAGAAAGCCAACATTTCCTACATAGTTATTTTCTCTCAAGGCCAGAATAGATTTTTTTTTTTTTTAATTAGAGAGAACTTGAGCAGGTACAAGTTAGATCCCAAAAGAGGTTTACTATTGACTTGGCCAGTACCTTAGAATCTCCTCTCAAAGTGAGGCACATGGATACCTAGGTGAATTCCTGAGGATTATTGCATCCTGGCACGGAGCTATTTTGAAGTGTAGGAGGTTTGATCTTCTGGTCATTGGATGACTTCTGCTAGAGTGGAGCTGAGGGGGCAGAGGGGGAGAGAGAGAGAGAGATAGAGCCTTAAAGTGGAGGCAGAGACTTATTAAATGTGTTAGCTCCTGGCTCATGATCTTTCTTCCCACCCCAAATCTTCTCATCATTCTTGGTGGCCTAAAAATTCATGCAACTGGTCATTTGGTTCTTTCACGTACTGTCCTCCAACCACTTTTCATCCCACCGCCGCCCCTGTCACCCACTCCAGAGATCATGCCCTTGAACTTTGTTCTACCAGTAATTTTACCCCTTCTCCACACCTGAAATATATTCCAAACAGCTCTGTCTTATGCTATCATGTGGTCGTGGACTATCTGTAGCACACTTAGATGCAATGGCTCTTTCATCGTTATGGGCCTCCTGTCCATTGGCCATAGCATATTTCCACCGTTTGTCAGTCTTCTCCTGCATTGTCTCTTATGTGTCTCCTTATCCAGCTTAGATTTCATGACCCATTTTTATAAACACTCTCGTGAAAACATCTCAACTCCCTTCTCTCTCTCTCCTTTCATCTTGTTCAGATGGTTGAATTCCCCTAACTGGCTGAATTTTACTAAAAGAAAAATCAAACAGGCAGGCCAACTAGTTTCACTTAAAATTTGGATCTCGCATGGATGCTCAGTACTGCTGGACCATCCCACAGTGCTTCTCCAGTAAGACCACTTCCTCTACTCTAGGTGACTATTTTGGAAATTCCCTTCTGTCTTCAGAACTTTCATTCCCATTCCACACCTCTCTTAGTCTTAAGTGATGATACGGCTTCATATGTTTTGGGCAAACAGAAGTCAGTAGAGGAAGTTTATCATTAACTTACCACAAATCTACCCATACCTGTTTTCTCTTTTTAGATGTTCCTCTTGCTAGGACGGAGGAAATTGAGGAGAAGCGGAAAATAGGGAGTTCATGTTTTATGGGCATAGAGCTTCAGTTTGGGATAAAGAAAAATTCTTGCAGGCAGATGGTGGTGGTGGTTGCACAACAGTGTGAATGTACTTAGTGCCATTGAACTGCACACTTTTTAAAAAAAAATTATTTATTTGAGAGAGGTAGAGAGAGAGAGCATGAGTGGGGGGGTGGGGAGGGGCAGAAGGAGAGGGAGAAGCAGGCACCCCGCTGAGCAGGGAGCCCAATGCAGGACTCGATCCCAGGACCCTGAGATCATGACCTGAGCTGAAGGCAGACGCTTAACCGACTGAACCACCCAGGTGCCCCTGAACTGCACAGTTTAAAATAGCTAAAATTGTCAATTTTGTGCTATATATCTATTAACCACCACAAACATATTTGTTAATTACAAGGAGGAAAAGTAGTAACTTTATACTAGAGAAACTGACAGAAACCACTACCACAAAAAAGATTAAAAAAAAAAAAGGATGGAGGAAATACTCTTCTTTCCTTTTGAGAATAATCCTTTACACTCAGAATTTTATTTCCTTCTGTCTTATCAAAGACTTTATGACTTTATTTTTTTTAATCTGTTTTAGAAAGAGAGAGAGCGCATGAGCGGGAGGGACAGAGGGAGAGGGAGAGAGAATCTCAAGCAAACTCTGCACTGAATGCTGAACGGGATGTGGGGCTCAATCTTATGACCCTGAGATCAGGACCTGAGCCGAAACCAAGAGTCAGATGCTTAACCAACTGTGCCACCCAGGTGTCCCAAAGACCTTATGCCTTTAGTTGGTCTCTAAAGTGTTAATGGTTCTCTGTTGCCTCCACCCCACATTGATTATCCTCCTTTCTCTGTGCGCTGGAAGACCCATCTCTGTAGAATGCATCATTTGAAGTCCCTTCAGTTGGCCAACTGAAGGCACAAGCAGGAGATCATAGGGTGTGAGCCGAGAGATTAGGGTATTTATGCCTCATGTTCTGAATTGCTTGCCCACAGACCTGATACTAGCAGTTTTTCCCTAGAGCCACAGTTTCTGTTGACCAGGCCCCCACTTCTGTAACTTTCCTTGCATTGCTGTCCCATCAGTTGTTCACCTGCCCTCCCTCTGATAAGTGGTCCTTACATCTACCTTTCGGGTGTGCCAAGTTGGGTGGGCAAGTATCTACTCTAAAGGAGATTTTCCCCCTGCTTTCAATCATCATTCTCTCCAGCTCCATAGAACCATTCCCTAGAGCATATAAACATGTTCTAGTAATTTCCATTAACAACAAAAATTTAAAACAAAGACTTCTGAGGGCTCTGCTTCTGGATATGCTGGATGAAGGCAACAGAACAAATATTTACCATCTGTCCCTTTAAAGAAGCATTGCCGACTCCGGACATGGACAATTGAACATGCGTGTCTGTGAATCAACTTTCAAGTCTGAATTGAAGACATGAATGTAGAAGACAGTGTGGATTACAAATGACATGAAGATCTGGACCGGGTTCTGAGGGGTTCTAACCTGCAGGGGCCACGCAGGGAAGTGTGAGCGTAGGAAGGAATTTAGCAGGAGGGAGCCAGTGATACTGGAGGAAACCCAGAAGAGTATAGTATTACCACAGTTCAGACAGGCATTTATCTCAAGAAGGAGGTAAGTGGTGTCAAATTCTCTTAAAATGCAAAGTAAGATGGGACCGGTGTGCCCCCTGGATTTGGCAACATGGTGAGGTGGGGGGAGCATGGGTGATTTTAAATCATGTCAGTGAAGTTGTGAAAATATAACTGGATTGAAATAAAATGAAAAGAAAGTGAGATGTGCTGGAGTTGGCTTATCGAGACTAGACAATGTTTTCAAAAAGGTTTGCTCTGAAGTAAAAAAAAAACATGTTACAGGAAGGGGTCATATATATATAACTGCACATTTTTGTAGATGTAGAGCATATAACAATGGAAGCATGCATCGTAGATGTGTGGATCACACATTTTACACACAATGCACATACCTGTATAACCACCACTCAGATCCTAAAACAGAGTCCTACCCATATCTCAGAAGCCTATTAAAGACTGTATGTTTGCATTCTGATGTGAACATGTTTGAACAACTTCTCCCTTTTGATGGTCAATATTATGGGGTCAACCTGGCTAGGCCATGGTACACAGATATTTGGCCAAACATTATTCTACAGGTCTCTGTGAATGTGTTTTTGAGATGAAATTAACATTTGTATCGGTAAACTTGGAATAAAGTAAGTAACCCTCCATTAGGTGGGTGGGCCTAATCCAATCAGTTGAAGACCTTAATAGAAAATAAGATTGACTTCCCTGGAGGAGAAGAGAATTCTGCCAGCAGATTGCTTTTGCACCCCAACTGTGACTATTCCCCGGGCCTTCAGACTGCTGGTCTACCCGATAGAATTTTGGACTTGCTGGCCTCCACAATTGTAGGAATGAGATAATTCCTTAAAATCTCTCTCTCTCTCTCATATATTTATATCTACATTTACATTTACTTTTCTCCATCTCTACCATCATCGTGATATAAACCACCATTACTTCCCACCTATATAACATTGGTGGCCAGCTAATAAGTATTCTATCAATCCTTCCTCCCTAGAGTAGTCAGAGAGATATTTGTAAAGATAAGACCACGTCTCTCACCTGCTTAAAATAAATGCTCAAAATAAAACTCGAAGGTCCTACCAAGGCTTGCTAGAGTGTGGAAGAAGACATGCAACTGAAGTGTGCTTGCCATGCTCACTGGGGCACCCACTCTTCAGCCCCAAATTAAACAGCAATGTGGGTCCACTGTTGCCAGATCCTTATTTCTGTTTTCTAAAGAAAAGCCAGACGCTGGGGTTCTTTGGTCTTGATCGTTTCCCCAACTCCTCATCAGGGTTTTCAAAGCTCTGTTAGGTTTTGCTCCTCTTTCTGTCTTCCAGAACTCTCTCCCCTCACCCCCATCCGCATTTCACCCTCCAGCATTGGTAATCTAACTCAATTTAATTTCCATTGTGCATCAGGCTATTTCCCACCTTCATGTGTTTGCATCTGCTGTGCCTTCTGCTCAGACTTCCCTCCACCTCCCACCCCTTCCTTCCCCTGGCTGAGATGGTAGCATACCACTGACTTCACGAAGCCTTCTTTGACACCACCCCTTCGAGAGGAGTTGGTTGCCTCTACATGGGGTCCACGCTTCTCTGTAAGAACTATCACCTGTCAGGCTGCACTTCAGTTATCTGCCAGTAGACTGTGAACTAACTTCTCAAGTACACAGACAGCATCTCTGACTCCTTTATGCTCAGTACAGAAATGGCCATGAAAGTGATTGAGCCCTGCCCCTAGGTTTTGCCTGGTTCCCCCCAATAGATTTCCGAGGCTTCTGTCACTGTCCAAGGTGCTAGCCACCTTGCTCACCTGCCTCCAGCCAGCCTTCCTTACCAGAGCTAGAGTCTGATCCTCTGCCTCCATTCCCAGTGCCAAGTCGCCGGATGGGGCTTCCTGATCACTTGATCATTCTATTACTAGGGTCTGCTACTATCTTGGCTGTTGGAATTAAGTTTATGCCTCCGCACTAGGCCTCAGATGCTTACTTGTACCTCAGGAGTCAGTATCTGCAGCCAGATCAAGTTTTTTGGTACCTGCTCTGACCTAAGGGTAATTCTTCTGCCCGATCCTGGCCATTGTACTTCTCCCACTTTCTGTATCAACCATGTCCCAGTCCTCACACCTTTCTCCATGTGTCTTGACATACGATACCTCTTCTCATCCCTGAGAATGTGGGAGAAATAGTCCCACATTTCTTTTCCTGTTAGGGTCAGGTCTTTGAGAGCAAGTTCAGGTTAAAAACTCAGACCTAAGTTTAAACCCTACTTTTATCAATGACTAGCTATGCAAAGTTGGGCAAGCTACTAATGCTGCTGAATCTTAGTTTCCCCATCTAAAAGTAGGAATGATAATATACTTCTCACAGGGTTATTAGGAAAATTGAAGCTAATGTGTTGAAAAGCACTTAGTTATGTATAACATATGTGTAATAAGTTATGCATTATTATTATTGTTTTTTTAAGATTTATTTATTATTTATTTATTTGAGAGAGAAAGAAAGAATGCATGTGCAGGGCAGAGGGAGAGGGAGAGAAAAACTTTAGCAGACTTTCATGCTGAACACAGAACCCGACGTGAGGCTCGATCTCAGGACCCTGAGATCATGACCTGAGCTGAAACCAAGAGTCGGACGCTGAACTAATTGAGACCCAGGTGCCCCCATTATTATTGTTTTTGTTAGTAGGAAATGATAGTGTGACAGTGGCATCACTCGTCCCAGTCTGATCTCCGTCTATCTCTCTCCCCACGGCGCATCCCCCAGCTTCTCCTGTTCTCTCCCGACAGATGCTTTTGCTGCTAATAAATCCTGCCTGTGATATCACAGTTCACTGCAGCAGCTGGCTTGGAATCGAGACATCAACACATGAATCAGACAGGATGAGAGGAGGAGGAGGCTGAAGACAGAGGCTCCAACTACCTTGGTGACAAGGAACAGAAAAGAGAAAGAACAGAGGATTATAATAAGATCCGGAGGTTTTGCTTTTCTGCTAAGTGGGATGGGTTTAAACTTCTCCCTGTATTCACCACCCACTCAAGGGTTAGGCAGATTGCTTCTGGGAGGGGCAGCCAATTGGAATTTTGGCAACCCAGAGGGAAGAGTTTGCAAATGAGATGTGCCATCTGATGTCCAAGCTGAAGAAGGAAAGAAAGAAGGAAGGAAGGAGAATATATATAAGAAGGAAGAGGAAAATAAGTCCCATTAACCTTTCTGATGTATTTGTCTTGGACACATTTCTAGCATGGTAGAAACAGCTTCCCAAGACTCACACAATTGGAATTAGTTCCATAAAATTTGATGTTCCTAAGAATAAGTTAAACTCCATGGTATAGCATTGAGGGTCATTCCAAATAGGGTCTCTTCTGAACTTTGTCCATCTCCTGCCACCTCTCCCCACATGTACATAGAAAGGTAAACACAGAGAAAGTTTATTGAGTATTTGCTAAATACCAAGTTCTACGCCTGTGTTCTCATGTGGTCCTCTCAACAACCCTTTGAAGTAGGTCTTATTATTACTCTTATTTTCTAAACAATAAAGCTGAGGCTTAGCTTTATCAAATTATTTCCCATGGTCAGAGTCTTACACAAAGTTGAGCCAGGTAGGCTGATAAACAGACCATGATGATGATTATCCAATGACTTTTTAAAAGAATGAGTTATGATTGAATGCATATAGATGTTCCCTGATATGCATCAGGCTCTGCTGTAGACATCCAGGATACCATGGTGAACGGTACAGGCTTCCAGAGATGACGCAGCTTCTCAAGATCAAACAGGCAAGCGGCAGAACCAGAATCCCAGCCTTAGTTTTCAGTTCACAAATTTATTTTCCTATTAGACTCAGCTGCTTCCCAATTCACACATCTTCATATTCAAAGAGGCTATTAACCTACCACATCGCCACCACCTGGGGCCTGCCAAGCAAAGCAAATGGAGTTAGCATCTTTGTAAATAGGGACTGCTGAAGTCGGAAATCATGGATCCCAGAGAAATGCCATCCCATCTTTCAGAGAGAAGACAAATGACATTGCCATCCTACATGGAGCATGAAGCTAAAGATATAATGACTGAGGGACCGGCTCTGGCTCTGTGTGATCCTGGCAAGATGAATTCCCTTCTTGGGTCCTCATCTGTAAATTGAAGGGGAGGCATGGGTTGGTTCTAAGGTTCTTTCAGTCATCTTAGGAAGGGATCTATTTACAGTAGTTTCCCCCAAATAGACTTCAACATTCTTGGAGACTGGGAGTTCAATGAAAATAAATTAGGGAGACAGGATTTGACTAGTTGATGCATAGTTTTTTAAAACTCCTCTTATTCTTTCAATCTGTTAATATGCTGGATCTCACCCTCAGGTCTAATTAGCTGCAAGATTCTCCTAAAGCCTTGAAAATCCAGAAACCTAAGCTTTATCAGGAGAGAGCACTCATGGGCAATTATATTGGTGCTTTCCTGGAACTCCATACAAGATACACATGCACTTAGGAAAGTTATCCTTTGCTTTCTCTTCTCCATCATCTGGGTAAAAGAAAGCAGTTCAAAGCTTGAACTCAGAAACCAAATGGGAAATGTCTGTGTTTAACTCCCATCCCTTGACTTCTCTTACCCTGTTTCCTCCTCTGTAAATTGAGGCAGTTTGCTTCCCTTTCTTTCTTTATCTTATTTTATTTGCAAACCATAAGAGACTCTTAAATATAGGGAACAAAGTGAGGGTTGCTGGAGAGGAGGTGGGTGGGGGGATGGGGTAATTGGGTGATGGACATTCAGGAGGGCACTTGATGTAATGATCACTGGGTGTTATATGCAACTCATGGATCACTAAATTCTAACCCTGAAACTAATACTACACTATATGTGAACTAACTTGAATTTAAATAAAATATTGAAAGAAAAAAAATGGAGGCGGTTATAATACATCTCTCCTTGAGTGTGATCTATATACTTATAGGTTATCCCCATGCCTGAAAGATAGTGGGATGTTCAACTGATCAAGAATGAAGCCCCTAGGGCCATCAAAAAGGCCAATATCCTTAGAATGTTGCCATACTGGCTTGGGTAGCCTGGGCAGAGGGACCTTGTTACTCATAACTCACATCACTTACCACTTTGTACTGGATACTTTCCAACTTGGGATGAGAAAGAGAGAGAGAGAGAGAGAGAGAGAGAGAAGTGGGGAGCTTTTGGAAAGGATACTTGGTTGTAGAATCAGCCACACTGTGAGCACTGAACAAACCACTAGTTTTCACAAGAGTTGTTGATAATGGCCTCCTTCACCCTCCTTCCTTTCCCTCACCCCACTTTGCTGAAGGCTGGGTCATTCATATAAAAAAATATCCTGGCCTTGTATTAGAAGACATGCTTATGGCTGAAAAGACAGTACAAAGAACTTGGTGCTTCCCTGCCCCATATCCCAGCTTCAATTCATTGTTTGTTTGCAAACTCTGAGCTCTTGCAGAGATCTGAAGCTTGGAGGAGACACAAGGGATTCAGAGAACCAACCCATATTGCTTATTTATTTCCCCCAACCATTATTGAAGAGCATATTTCCTGAAGGCCGTTCTCCTTGTAAGAAACCCCATCGGTGGTTTA
The DNA here is from genome assembly GCF_011800145.1 of Mirounga leonina. NCBI lineage: Eukaryota > Metazoa > Chordata > Mammalia > Carnivora > Phocidae > Mirounga > Mirounga leonina. The sequence goes on along the minus strand of NW_023270763.1, from coordinate 19,196,734 downwards.
ATTAAGCTTACATAAATACTAAATGGATTCAACCAGAGTGGGGTTTGCTGATTTGTTGTGTTGAAATAAATCCTTGTTCTGTTCTAATTGAATAGATTGAACACAGACTGTATTTGTTCTTATCCTGAAGCCACTTTCATGGGAGCGATAAACTGGAAATGTTATCTGGCTTGATATGCCAGTTTTGCTGGGAAAATCACTCTGCCAGTGGTGAGGGAATGGAGGAGCTAAAAAGATCTTTGTTTTCAAAGTCATATGCCACAAGCCAAGGAGACTTTAAAAAAAATCATGGCCACTGCTTGTAAGTGTATGGTGAAACAGGTGCCTCATGTATGGCCAGTAATGTTGAAAATTAAAATAACCATCTTGAAAAACCAATTTGGAGGTGTTAAAAGAAAAGTTCAGGATTGCCATAATTCTTCATGGTTCCATCCAGGAATTCCACACATGGGAATAAAATCCAAGGAAACAACTACAACCTGGAAAAAAAAAACCCCTGTATGTGTGCAGGTGTTCATCGTGGTGTTAGCTATAGCAGCAAAACAAAAGAAAACAAAAAAAGTCACAAAGAAATTTTGCAACAAACCTAAAGAAGAAATGATTAATTCAGTTATGACACTTTCTCAATAGAACGTTATGCAGCTAACATGGTGATTACAATGATTATGTGGAAAACTATTTGGAATATAATAAAATAATATAATATATATAATACATATAAATATATAAATAATATATATAAATAACATATATACTTATATAATATATAAATAATATAAATAATATAAATAAATATAGATACACTATAAATTAATTTAGCTTTAAAAAAATATGCCACTCAGCATGAAATAGCCAAAATAGGCAAACTCATAGACATATAAAGATGGACATAGTGTTTGTCAGGGGCTGGAGGAAGGAAAGAATGGGGAGTGACTACTAATGGATATGGGGTTTCCTTCTGGGGATGATGAACATGTAGATACCTGTGATGGTTGCACAACACTGTGAATGCAGTAATGCCACTGGATTGTACACCTGAAAATGGTTACAATGGTTAAGCTCATATTTTGTGTTTGCCACAATTAAAAAAGAAAAAAGATATGACAAAGGATGAAAAATGAAAGAAAGTACCCCCCAAAATCTGAATAGTAGTTGTTTTAGAACAGTGGGAACATTTTTCTGTTTTTCAAGTTTTCTATCATGTTCATATTACAGAAAGGCAGATTCGTGCTGTATTAGAATCCAGCACAGAATGCTAGGGGTGGGGACCCCCTAACCCCCACCCTTCACCCCCAGCCAGTGCAGAGGGTAATATATGGCACTGAATATATATTTTAGAAAGGAAAAAAAGATCAAAACTCAAGAGTCTAAGCTTCCACCTTGGGAAACTAGGTAAAGAAGAACAATACAAACATAAAACAAATAGAAATAAATAAATAATACAAATGAGAGCACGAATTAATAAAATAAAAACCCCCCCAGGAAACTAATAGACAAAAGCAATGAAACCAAAAACTGGTTTTTTAAAATGTCAATGAAATTGATAAACTACTAGTCAAGCCAACCAAGAAGCAATATGGAAGACACAAATTACTCCTATCAGAAATGAAAGAGGGGACATCACTACTGATCCCACAGACATTGAAAGGATAGTAAATGGATATTGTGAACATCTCTGTGCCCCACACTTGGTTACATAAATTAATTCCTTGAAAGACATAAACTACCAAAGCTCACACAAGGAGAAGTAGATAATCCAAATAAGCCTATATCTATTAAAGAAATCGAAATTGTTGTTAATAGCTTCCAGACACAGATGTTTTTCACTGGTGAATTCTATCAAGCATTTCAAGAAAGAAATGAAATCTATTCTCTCCACTGTGTTCCAGAAGATAGAAGCAGAGAGAACACCTCCTGATTCTTCCTGTGAGGCCAGCATTACCTTAATACCCAAACCAGATAAGAAAGGAAAACTACACACCAATATCTCTCATGAGCATTGATGCAGAAATCCTCAAGAACACATTAGAAAATAGAATCCAACAATGTATGAAATTAATTATGCACCACTACCGAGTAGGATTTATTTCAGGCTTACAAGGGTGGTTCAACATTGAACATCAAGTAATGTAATCATATCAACAGTAAAAGAAAAATCATATGACCATATCAATAAATGGAGAAAAAGCATTTGACAAAATCCAACACCCATTCATAATAAAAACTCTCAGAAAACAGAAAAACCTGACACCCATTCATAATAAAAATTCTCAGAAAACTTCAACTTGATAAAAAAAAAAACACCCTAAAAAACCCTACAATTAACATCATACCTAGCAGAAAAGATCAGTAAGTAGGCAGTAATGTCTCCTTTTACCACCCCTATTCAACATTGTACTGGAAGGTCTAGCTCATGCAATAACACAAGAAAAGGAAATAAAATGTGTAGGGAATGGGAAGGAAGACATAAAATGATGTCTATTTGCAGATGACGTGATTGTCTATGTCGAAAATCCAAAGAATCATCAACAACAACAACAACAACAAAAACTTCTGGAACTAATAAGTGGTTGTACCAAGTTCATAGGATCTAAGATTAATATCAAAAGTCAATTTTCCCTATATTCCAGCAACAAACAGTTGGAATTTGAAATGAAAAGCAAAATACGATGTTGCATCAGTACAAAAAAAAAAGGCTTAGGCATAATTCTAGTCAAATGTGTGTAGGATTTATATGAGGACAACCATGAAACTCTTGATGACAGAGATGAAGATCTAAATAAATGAAGAGATATTCCATATTCATAGATTAAGAAGACTCAGTATTGCTAAGCATTTGGTATTATCAGGGTGTTTTGGATTTTAGTCATTCTAATATGTGTGTGATAGTATCACATTATTGTGATAGTTCCCAACTTAGATCAATGCAATCTACTGATTGCAATCCCTGTCAAAATCTCACCAAGTCATTTTGTATATATTGACAGACAGCTTCTAAATTGTATATGGAAAGGCAAGAGACAGACTAGACTGGAACAATTCTGCAGAGGAAGACAAAGTCAGGGGGCAGATACCAGCTGACTTTAAGACTTATCATAAACCTAGAATAATCATGACAGCATGATATTGGTGAAAAATATCAGCAAATGGTCAGTAGGATAGAATAGATAACCCGGAAGTAGACCCACATACCTATAATGAACTGTTCTTTCACAAAGGAGCGGAGACAATTCAATGGAGAAAGGATGGCTTTTTCAACAAAAGGTGCTGAAACACTTGGACATCTTACGCAAAAAAAATTCACAAAAATTAAAACAAAATAGGTCTGAAATGTAACTTGCAAAATTATAAAATTTATAGAACAAGAGAAAACCTAGGTGAACTTGGATTTGTTGGTGAGTTTTTAGATATAACAGCAAAAACACACTTCATAAAGGGAAAAATAGGTACATTGGACTTTATTAAAGTTAAAAACTTCTCTCTGAGAGAGACACACTTAAGAGAATGTGGAGGGCACCTGGGTGGCTCAGTTGCTTAAGCATCTGACTCTTGGTTTTGGCTCAGGTCATGATCTTGGGGTCCTGGGATTGAGCCCAGGGCTCCCCACTCAGTGGGGAGTCTGCTACCCCTCTCTCTCCCTCTGCCCCTGCTCGTGCACTTTCTCCTTCTTTCTCATAAATCAATCAATCAATCAATCAATCAATCTTAAAAAGAGAGAGAGAGAGAATGTGGAGGCAAGCCATAGGCTGGCAGAACATATTTGCAAAACACGTATCTTTTGATAAAAGACCTTTGCCTGAAATATACAAAGAACTCTTAGAACTCAATGTGAAGAAGATTAACCCAAGTAACAAATGAGCAGAAGATCTGACACACACAACTTCACAAAAGACATGCAGATGGAAAATAGGCATATGAAAAGATGCTCAACATTGTATGTTGTTAGAGAATTGCAGATTATGGCAACAATGTGGTATTAGCACACACATAGGAGAATGACTAAAATCCAAAAAACCCTGACAATGCCAAGTGCTGTTAAGGATGCAGAGCAACAGGAATGCTTATTCATCGCCAATGAAAAGCCTAAATGTACAGCCACGCTGAAAGGCAGATGGACAATTTCTTGCAAAACTAGACACAGCCTTACCATATGATAGAGCAGTGATGGTCCTAGGTATCTACCCCAAATTGCTAAAAACTTAGGTGTGCACAAAAACCTGCCCAGGAATGTCGATAGCAGGTTTATTTATAATAGCCCAAATCTGGAAGCAACCAAGATGCTCTTCAATAAGTGAATGAATAATCTGTGATATATCCGTACAATAGAATATTATTTAAGAAAAAAAAAATAAAGAGCTACCAAGCCATGAAAAGGCACAGAGGGACTTTAAATGCATTTTAGTCAGTGAAAGAAACGAGTCTGAAAAATCTACACACTATGTGATTCTAACTATATGACAATTTAGAAAAGGACACAACTATAGAGACAGTAAAAAGATCACTGGTTGCCAGGGGAGGTTGGGGGGAGGGAGAAGAGGGATGAAGAAGGTGAGGAACAGGGCATTTTTTGGGTGGTGAAACTATTCTGTATGATACCATAATCATGGGTACGTGGCATTATGCGTCTTTCAAAACTCACAGAAGTGTACAACACAAAGAAAGAACCTTGATGTGAACCAAGGACCCTAGTTAATAATAACATATAATAGTTGTAACAAATGTGCCACAGGGATGGGAGATGTTCATGATGGGGAAAATGATGTGCTGATGTAGGGGAGCAGGGGTAGGGTGTGTACGTGGGACTTTGTATTATCTGCTCAACTTTCCTGCAAACAGAAACTTCACTAAAAAATGATATCCTTGAAAAATTTTTTTTTAAGTTCGTCATGGCTGCTGAGGTAATCTGTACCTTAATAGGGGCCCCTCTCAGCAGATAGGGCAAAGCCACTTTGGAAAAGCAACCTTCCTCCAAAATCATTACTATGAGCTCTCGTTTGGTGGTTGAATCACCTCTTCATGGCTTCTATCGCCTGGTGACAAAGAGTTGCAATGGTCGTTCTGACCAGCTTGGCGGTCATTTAGATGGGCTACCTTACAGAATAGTAGTGGTCAGGCTTGCATTTCTGGAGTTAGTCTGCCTCGGTGCACTCTTGGCTCTACCACTTGCTAAGCATATGAGGCTGACTTTTCATGGGTGACATGAGCACATACCTCAAAGTTTGTTGCAAGGATTAAATAAGCGCATCCCTGGTGCCTAGTAAGTGTTCAATAAATGTGAGCTGCTATTTGTATTATTTATTTAAGTCTCACCCAAGGCTCACATCAACTAGGAGAAAGATGAAAAGAGATTCCAACTCACATTATTTCTGGGCTGTCAAAGCGCATAAAAGAGAAGCCAAGATAAGATGCTTGGAAGCCGTGGAAACACTGCCCAGAGGAAAATAAAAGGAGAGACATACAGATCAAAATGGTTTGAACTATCCTCTGCCCTTTATCTGGGAGCCCGAAATAGTTCACCCCAAATCGTTTTAATAATCCCCTTCTATAAATTTGACCCTAACCTTGTGCTTTCCTGGGCAGAAAATGTGATCAAGTCTGAGACCTTACCTCTGAGATTCTCAGTGACCCCACCCTGGACCTCCCGCCTCTTAAACCAGGGCCCTTCACATAGCGCTTCCTGACTGTGTTCTCTTTTGCTGTTTGTTTATATTTTACTCCACATGCCTGGGGCCCACGGCAGGGAGAAAGAACACTTTTGCAAAAATAAACATTGCTGTCTTATGCTTTTCTTGCTAGAAACTGTTGAGAGAACCTAGTTTCTTCACTATAGGGAAGCTTAAAGCACAGAAATTGCTTCCCGTTAAGTTTAATATCACGGGACTCTGAAGGGGCCCCGAAGGACTCTATCCTACATGGTACTGGGATCCCCTCCAATGGATGTGTTGTCAGTTTCTTGCCCTCCATGTTTGAGACTCGCTTCTGTTCTCAAGATCCCTGTAGCCTCTTTAGTAGCCATGATACATTATTAACTCAGGCTAAGTTTCCTGCAGGCCCCTTAACTTGCTAACTTGCTGCCTTCTCTCCTTTCCCTGCAGGGAACTAAGGACAAGACCTGACCTCCCTAGTTCCTGTTAATTCCTCTTACATCGCCCACATTTACTGCTCAAGAAAACTCCATAAAAATCCTTTTGTCTTTTTCTTCTTCTACCTTTTCTCTCATTCACTGTTGAATTTAATACTCCTACATTTGGCATGTGCTTTATGATATGTGCGCCACCTCCCTAAATTGTAGAACAAAAACAGAAAAAAAAAGCATTTGCTCAAACTGACATTTTCATCTCAGCTCACTCATTTGGGAGTGACAGGCTATAATTTGCCAACAGGTTCACATCCAAATGCATAGGTTAGTGCTGACATCATGTGATTTTTCTACCATAGCCATCTTTGGCTTGTGCGTGCTACATGGGAGGCCATGCTTAGGTCAGCAGATATTGCAGTGGAAAAACAAGAAAGAAAGGAAAAAGCTCTTGGCTTCTGTAAGCTGCTTAATGCACCAAACTCGATGCTCCACTTAGGTCCCTTTGGCGGAGCAGGTGGGTAGGTCAGGCCATGCATGGGAATGCTGCATTTGTTGAATAAGGCTGATTTCCCTCTTCTATTCGTTCACTCTGGTGCAAACACACTTAACCTTTGATGCTGTGAGTAAACAGACTCCGTAGCCAGGGTAACCAGGATCCACTCCTAGCTCCAAAGACAGAGGGCAGCCAGCTGGGCAAGGCGGAAACATAGCTCATCCTGCTTCCTGTGTTATGCTCTTACCTCTTTGGCGGCAGTTCCTGTCCAGACCTGTGTTCACTCGCTAACTTGTCCATCCACCTGGCCAAGAAGGGACCAGATTTACTTTACTCTTTTCCCCTCCCTTTACCTCTGTTTCTCTGCTGCGTATTGCTTCTTGCTAAGTTAGAGCCTTACTGGGTTCTCCCAGCAGCTGTCTCTTTGGTAGCGAATTCTCCTATTGCATACTTCTTCCTGGAGTTGATTTTGTAATGTTTGCCCGTGAGCTCACTTTCAGCAGGAGGTGTGCACATGCCTCGACTGGGGAGGGATGCCACAGTCTGGTTTCACCGTTGCCTCTGCCAGAGAGTCCTCAGTTCCTGGCTAGCTTTTACATGAATTTCATGGCTTGGAGTTTCTCCTCTGCTTGAGGAGTTAGAACTCAGGCTTATCATCTGTAGTCCAGGGTTCTAATATTTTATGAATAACTACTTTCCATCAGTGACGTTCTGGGCAGGCATTCTCTGCTGGGCTCTATCCTGGGACTGGAAGGCACTTTCTCATCCCTGTTTACAGACTTAGCATATCTTTCCCTGCACTCTGGTTTATTCAAGAGTCCCCACACCGGCTTCTTGCAGCCCAGAGGGATCATAGCCTTGACTATGGTTTCTTTGAGAACATTAACACTGCAGCCTCCGAGGTTCAGACTCTGCTCTCCACGGAGCCTGTAGGTCCTCATCGTCCCAAGATTCCCTGAAGACCGTCCTTCCTTGCTTTGACACAGGACTGTGTTTAATTTATTTGAAATTATTTTATCTAGTTATGTGACAGTTTTGAGCACGGAGAAAGGGTTTTATGCAATGTTTTTGTCTCCCCTTGTGCACCAGGGGAGCTGCACTGATTCTCAGTGTCTGCTTTCTGCAGCCTTTTGTGATCATTTGTGAGCTGGTGATAACTTCCAGTTTGAGGTGGTGACCATGTACAGACCATTCTACCAGCTGGGATGCCAGGCCACCACGGGCTTCGAACCCATACCGTAGGGGGTGTTATGAAATTGAGAGAGACCCAAAGATCCTCTGCTTGTTCAGAGAACCAAGATCTGGGTGCAGGTTATGAGCACCTAACTGAGATCTGACCTTTGCCACGTCTAGTTCTGATTCTGTGGGGCAGAGGAAAGAAAATGGTCTGAGTGGTCCGCACATGGCGTGGAATGTCTAGCATCTGGGAGTTGACCAGTGCTAAACTGTGTCGTGTTCTTGTTGCATCACACTGCTTCCTGATAAACGCAGTGCCTCTTTTTCTTTAAAGACAAGAAATTTGGTTGTGTCACCCTTGTTTTTTTGGCAGCTGAAAGAATGAGTCAGTCCTCCTGGTCCCGAGCAGGAAGAAAACAGTACCAGACATCAGAATCAGGCATTACTATCTCAGCAGCCAACATGAGGAATGATCCTTTGCATCAGAGGTGCCTCGAATGGCCAGTGGGCATAAAGTTACTGCCTCCCCCCCACTCCCCATGCCAAACTGATTGGTCCTCTTGGGGTATTAACATATGAGTACCGCTCAGAAAGGACTTGCTAGTCTACGGCCATACCACCCTGAATGCGCCCGATCTCGTCTGATCTCGGAAGCTAAGCAGGGTCGGGCCTGGTTAGTACTTGGATGGGAGAAAGGACTTGCTAGGTGATGTTTCAAGATCCCCACCACACAAAGCCAGGAGGGCCAGGGAAAGAGGTTTCTGGAAAGGGGGCAGAGCATAGCCATAGAATACACCTCATTTTTCTGCGAGGTGTCCTGATGGAAGCAGCGGGTCAAGCAAAATAGGCTCAAAAATCCTTTTTCCCTACAGGAGCCTACAGCATCCATGATTCTCAGAGGAGAAAGGGTTTGGAGTGGTGTATTTATTCCAGGGGACATCAGCTCCCTGGTCTTTGGTCCAGGCATCTCCCAGCATGCAGAGGGAACTTCTGTTTACCAAGTGCTTAATCTCTGCCAGGCAGGAGTGATCTGTTCTTGACACATCTGACAGAGTGACCTTTTAAAAGTGAAATCAGATCATTCAATTCTCCTTAAAGACTGTTCAAGAGATATTTTCCTTGTGTGCAGAAAGATCCAACGTCTCATCCTGATCTACTTGATCTGACCACTGTTTTCTCAACTAGTTGGTAACTTACCACAGCTCTGCTTGTTTACTATAGTCCAGCGTTTTTCTGTATTTTTTTTCTTTCCAATTTTAGTTTCATCGTGTATGTATTTTTTCTTGTGGTAAGAATGCATTATGAGATCTATCTGTTAATAAATTTTTAAGTGTGCAATGCAGGGTTGTTGACTACAAGTGCAATGTTCTACAATAGATCTCTAGAACTTACTCATAACTGACACTTTCTACTCCCCATTTCCCCTTTCCTCCAGCCCCTGGCAACCACTATTCTGCTTCTATGAGTTTGAGTGTTTTAGATGCCTCATGTAAGTCGAATCATGTAGTATTTATCCTTCTATGACTAGCTTGTTTCACTCATCATAATGTCTTTGAGGCGCAGCCATGAATTCCTCCTTTTAAAAGGCTGACTAAGGGCGCCTGGGTGACTCAGTCCGTTAAACATCCGACTCTTGATTTCAGCTCAGGTCATGATCTCAGGGTCGTGAGATCAAGCCCTGCACTGGGCTCTGCGCTGGACGTGGAGCCCCCTCCCCCCCCGTCCTTCCCCCACAAAAAAGGCTAAGATTCCACTGTATGCACGTAACACATTTTCTTTATCCACCTATCCGCTGATGAGCATTTAAATTGTTACCATACCTTGGCAACAGTGAATAGTGCTGCGATGAACATGGAAGTGCTCATATCTCTTTGAGATCCTGATTTCAATTCTTTGGGAAAAATACCTGGAAGTGGGATTACTGGATCATATGGTATTCCTATTTTGAATTGTTGGAGGAACCTCCAAACTGTTTTCCATAGCGGCTGCACCATTTTGCATTTCTACCCGGAGTGTACAAGGGTTCTAATTTCTCTATAGCATCGCCGGCAGAAATTGATAGGCATTTCTTCAGAGAAGACATACATGGGCCAACAGGTACATGAAAAGATGCTCAGTGTAACTAATCATCAAAGAAATGCAAATCAAAACCACAATGAGGTATCACCTCACATCTGTTAGAATGGCTATTCGTCCTTCTGTTCCTCGATATTTCCTAGCTTGTTCTGACCTGAGGCCCTTGGTGCTTGCTATTCTTTTTTTCTGGAACACTTTCCCCTTAAGTCATCATCTGGTTGGCTCCTTCTAGTCATTGGAATCTCAACTCAACTCATATTTTATTAACTCAGAGAAGCTGACCCTGACCACCCTATCAGAAGCATCTCTTCCTATCACTAATCACCTTGGCCTGCTTTATTTATTTTTACTTTTTTATTATTATGTTCAATTAGCCAGCGTATAGTACTATATGCTGTTTTATTTTCTTTCTGGCTCTCATCACAGTCTGTGATTATTCTCTTCGTTTATTTGTTCACTGTCTCTCTCCCCATGAGCACAGAGATCTTGACTCTCTTATTCCCCACTGTATCTCTTGTCCCTAGAGCTGCTCCAGTCCTTAGTAAGCACAGTGGCTCAGAACATGGCCTCCATAACCAGCTGTCCTGGGCTCAAATCCCAGATCTCCAATGCACTTGCTGTGTGACCTTTCTCCTACTACTGTAACTCTCTGTGCCTCACTTCTTTCATTTGTGATAAAAATAGTAATTCTTTTTTCATCGAGTTATTCTAAAGATTGAAAGAGTCGACATAGGGGAGTCTGGGTGGCTCAGTGGGTTAAGTGTCTGCCTTCTGCTCTGGTCATGATCCCAAGGTCCTGCGATTGAACCCCGCCCTAGGCTCCTTGTTCGGCGGGGGTATGCTTCTCCCTCTCCCTCTGCCCCTCCCCCCCACTCATGCTCTCTCTCTCTCTCAAATAAATAATATCTTATAAATAAATAAATAGTACCTGGTGCATAGAAAGCACCCAACAAATGCTAATTATTATCACTGATTGCAAATATATTGAATGAATGATTGAATGAATGAATGAATCAAACATTTCCCCATATTGAGTTCATTTACTTCCCATGGCAAACATGCCTATATCCATTTTATGAGTGATTTTAAGAAAATCACCTGAGTTTTTACATCCAGAATGACTTGGAGCAAGGATTCCATTCCAGGTCCCCCTGACTCCAGATGAAAGGCACTCTTCCGTTAGACCACGCCCACTCTCCTGCCTCCCTGGTCACTAGCCTCTGTGTTGCATCTTGGCCTTGCACAGGGTTGGTTGTCCTGAGACCCCTTGCTCCCCATGTCTCACGAGCCGTTGCCAGCCTGTGCCTCGATCTTGAGTAAATGCCCCACTTGCTCCTGGCTGTGCTGCCGAGGATTTGCTGCTCAGATCTGTTCATCCCAGCAGCTCTTGATGACCCTCAGCAAGGAGTAACCAAAGGGACTTGTAGAGATGAACACCTGCTCAGTTCTTACACCATCTCTTGCTATGTATGCTGAAAAAGTAGTGACTCCCCCGGGCTCCCATCCTCATTGTCTCTATCTTTACACCAAATTATGCTGCCCACTCAGGTGGCAGAAATGGCCCCACTGTTTTTGTAGAGCTGTCTTCCAACTTCGCTTATTCTTGGCCTCTGCGTCCAAGAGAAAGTGGGAAAAAATAAAAATAAACATTTCTCCAGGAAGAAGAAAGTCTGAAGACTTCAAATCAGGTTGGAGACTGTAGCGCAGGTTTTTCATCTAACCTGGCTTCCGTAATTCGTGAACTCCCAGTCGGGCCCATATTCCAGCATGTGGCTTGATATGTTATTGTGGAAGAATACTTGAAATTCAGACTTCTCTAGAAGTCCTTGAGATAAACCTTGCAAATGTTCCACTGTCTCCTCATACATAGACTTCATCTGCTCCAAATTTTGGTCTACTTATTGTGCAATTCAGCACCTTGAACCAGGCGTACAGTAGATATGAATACATAAATTCCAGGTGGGAACAATGTTGAGCGTTATCTTACAACTAATATCTAGCCATTTACAGATGTTAAAGAAGTGGTCGTAATCCTGAATTCTTCCTGAATGCGCTATCGGGATATGAATTACGGGTATAACGTCATCAATGGTTCCATTCATTATTCACTCCACAAGATCTCTGTGCTCATGGGGAGGCTGCTATATATACCCCGGGCCCTGGGTTGGACCCTGGAGATACAACAGTGAAAAAGATACATTCCCATAGGGATATCAGGGTCTACTAAGGAAAGAGACCGGTCATCAGGCAGTTATAATACAGGACGATACATCCTGGGTGTAAGGCGTGTGCTCCGTAGTAGTAGCAAGGAAGGGGGCTCCCAGCGCAGCCCCTGGCCTGCTTGTGGGGGTTCATGACCCACTTTTGGATCCTCAACACTCTTTTGGGATAAGGACAAGAAACCCAAGGACTTACGCATCTTCCTTTTTTGGCGTACAGCAAGTTTTTCAGACTCTTCCAAAAATACTCTTCCAGTCCTGGCCCAGTGGAATCTCAACTCAACTCATATTTTATTAACTCAGAGAAGCTGACCCTGACCACCCTATCAGAAGCAGCTCTTCCTATCAGTGAAGCCAGAGACCCCTGGCTTGTTCTTCTTGCCTGTGTCAGCTCTCGGGTCCTGCAAGCCCTCCGCCTGAGGATCTCTCACGAGGCTCACAGGGAGATTCAGGCTGATGAGTGATGGACACTGAAGCTGTCCATTCAGTGGTAAAGGCTAGTTCACCTGCTTTCCATGGCTGGGTGGGTGGGAAAGCAAGGCCCTGTGTTCTGCTCCTGAGAGTCATCAGTGAATGGCCAAGGCTGGGCTTTTCTGAGCCGCTGGTCAGGCCCACGGAGCAGCTTGGTACCGGCTGGAAGCAGGGAGAGCAGTGATGAGCCACCTTAGGTTTCTGTAGATTCTGAGCCATGTCTGGATCTGCTCTGGAGGGGTGGGGGCGGGCAGTAAATAGGCCCCATGCAGAGGGAGGGCATAGGGAGGTAAGGCTCTGAGAGCTTGTAAGGGTTCTTCTGGAAAGAGGCAGCTAGGACCTCAGGTAGGAGGTGAGGGAAAAGGAGCCCCTGGAGAGAGGTGCTTTGGGTCCCCAGGGAAGAAGGGCAGGCAAGGAGCACTGCTCGGGAACTGGGTAAGGACACCAAAGCGCTTGGAGGTGGCAGACAGACGGCTGGAGGCAGATCTTGGAATAGAAGTAACAGGAATAAAAATGGAAGTAAGTCATGCTCAGAAAAACTGAGAAGGCAGCAGCTGTGGGAAAAAGATCCTGGGACCATCTTTGTGTCTCATCTTTCTATCCGGTCCCCACAGACCACAAGATGGCAGCTGTAAATGGAGAGTGCCTTGAGCTCTTCATGATTCCAGTAGGAGCACTTGTGTCAGAGTTCGGCTCTGAACCTGGAGGCTCGTGAACTAGACAGGTGTCTCAGTGGGGGGCCATCCGAGCATCCTCTGCCTCTTGTCGTTTCACCTCCTCATCACCGCCCTGCCTTCAGTGAAGCCTTGGACTCCAGCTGCCCAGTCTCCCTCTCCTCTGCTGGGCTCGCCTTCACCGTGGCAGGACCAGCCAGCCAGCAGTCAGGCTTTTTGCATCCTAGGTGAAAGAGTATGAATGTGGCGTCTCTGCAGGGAAAAGGTCTGTCATTTTTCTAAGACTGTCACAGGGTGCAAGAGCCCACACCTGCCCTGAGAAAGAACCACTCGCGGCCCTGGACACAATCCCTGACCCCTCCCCTTCTTCAGCGACATGGCACCTCTCCTTGACTCCCATCATGGACTTTCCATCATCGTCTGCATCGGCCCCACCCTGCAGGAGCTGTCTCTCCGACATCCCCACCACAACCTCTGGTCCATCAGCTTGCTCACTTCCCCGGGCTATTTCCGCTTTACCAGCCAGTGGAAAGCTTCTAGGCCCTTCCTCTCCCTCCTAGTCTTTCATCTCCCTGACCTGACTTCCTAGTGCATTCAGCCTGGGCTCCTAAGTTCAGTTACTTCATGGTCCTCTCTTGGGCATCTTCCGTTCCGTTCCCTAGAAGCCTTGTCTTTGTGGCAGATCTGAAGATGCATTGGAGGAAGCCAGATGGTGGCCCCACGCCCAGATTCATGGGCAAAATCTCACCGGGGCACCCGGGGTATCTCAGTAGTCCTGTTATTGACCGTGGTTGTCTCTTCTGCTTATTTATTTTGGGAAATCCTACAAGACTGAGCCACCTGTCCTCAAATCCCCTTATGTGATCCTCCAGCCAACCCCTCTCTCAAGGAATGGCCTTGCCTCTTACCGGGAAAGAGAGGCCTAGGGACCGGGTCTTAAAGTGTACCTGTTACATCCCGGGCAATAAAGTGAGCCTGCAGGAACGGGTATCGTTGCATAGCTGTGCCAAGGCACGAGCAATGCGTACTCACAAGCATTCACGCACCCGACGCTAACACGCACTGGCCACACGTGTCTGCAGAAGCACAGATCAGCTGCAGATGCGGGCTCGTGCACAGATGTGCCCATCACTTTCGTCCTGTTTTAGCGGCCCCCGGTCTTGCAGATACCTCCCCCGGATGACCAGCGCACACCGCCTGTGAATGGAGACACACCGGGAACTGTGCTCAACAGGCCCATTAATTCATCAGGCACTCACTTAGGCACTCACGTTAGAGCAAATGGCTTCTGGGGGCTCGGGAAGGGCTGTATTTATTTCCTGAGAATGGCCGTTAACCCTGGATGGGAGGGTGCGAGAGGCCACATTAGCGGGCCTCTGGTCAGTGTCTCTGCCGGGTGCTGTTGCAGAATTAGTGTGTGGTTTATTTATGGGCCCGTTATCCTTTAACAGGGTCCCAGTTTGGCCCGGGGATAATGAGATGGGTCTTTAGGGAGCATCTGTCTCCCCCCACCCGACCCGCCACACACACACAGCTGAGGGCGGCTCTGAGGAGCTTGGCCTCTTAAGTGGCTGGTGATGGAGTGGAGAGGGGGCCAACTTTAGCATGCCCATTTATTTCCCCAGAGCTGAAAAGCTCAGCAGCCCCTCCCGTCTTCTCCCCGACTGGACCCCTCCCTGGCTGACATATTTTCAGGCTGAGCAAAGTTCTGCCCCAGGCAGTCAAGGGCTTTGTGTCTCAGCTCTGCTGGGCAACCTTAGGCAAGTGGCCTAAACTTTCTGAGTCTTAGTTTTCTCTCTTGTTAAATTAAGACCTACATTTGGTACCCTTGACGTTAACTGAGGACCTCCTCTTGGCTTGGCATTGTGCTAGTTTCCAGGCTAAGAGGGGGACAGAAGCAGAGGAAGTTTCTGTTCCCACGAACAAGGATTAAAACATTAACAACAGCAAAAAACTAAAAACCTCCCCACCCCCCCCCCCCCCCCCCCCCCCCCCCATGCAATGGATCGCTAATGAATGCACAATTCAGGCTTGGAAGGCAAGAGGCAAGAAGACCATATGACATGGGGCTATGTCCTTGTCCAGGGGCTCTGAGAGAGGGATAGTTGAGTTTGATGTGAAGAATGAGCAGGCCTTAATACCAGAAGGGCGTGGGCAGGGGCAGGGGTGGGCAGGGTGCCCCCAGGCAGAGGACACAGCTTGTAGAAAGGCCTGGTAACTGGAGGGGATATGATGTTGTTGCAGAAACTGAGAGAGGGCCAGAAGGCCTGGCATGCTGAGAGGGAAGCCTGGCTGGAGGGAAGGCGGAAGGTGGGTGCTCCAGGAATTTGTACCGGGACACCTTGTTCTGGATTTGGCCTTTATCTTAAGAAAAATTGAAAGCTGGGCGCCTGGGTGGCTCCATCGTTAAGCATCTGCCTTCGGCTCAGGTCCTGATCCCGGGGTCCTGGGATCGAGCCCCACATCGGGCTCCCTGCTCGGCGGAAGCCTGCTTCTCCCTCACCCTTTCACTCCCCCTGCTTGTGCTCTCTCTCTCTCTGTCAAATAAATAAATAAAATAAAATCTTAAAAAAAAAAAAAAGAAAGAAAAATAGAAAGCTGTCAAAGGTTGTACGCAGAGGAAAGACTCGCTCATGTTTGCATGTTGAAAAGATCCCTCTGGCTGCAGCAGGATTACTGTATTGGAAGGGCAGCGGGGAGGATGTTGAGAGACTGGTTGAATGGTTATTGGTGTAGAAATGATGGAAGTGTGTCCTAGTCTGGAAGCAGAGGACACAGTGAGGGGTGGGATCATGTGAGGCATTGAGCAGAATCTGGGCCGAGAGGAGAGGAAGCTGCCAACAATGTCTTCTGTTTCCTGCTCACACCTCGCAAGGCCACTTCAGGATTAAATGAACTCATTTGTGACACATGTCTGGCACACTGTAGGTGCCCAATAAATGTCAGCTCTTGTCCACCTGTTTCCATAAGCTCTTTGCCATTTGATTCCCGTGGACTCTTTCACGGAGGGCTGGGATGCTAATCCTTGTTACCTTCTAGAATGTTCTAAGCCTATCATTTTCTAATTCAGCACTGAAGTGCCAACCGGCAGCCTTGGCTTGGCAGAGCTGACAGGGAGAAGCCAGGCACAGATTGCAGCTGGGAGCAGTTCTGCTGGGATGCTCCTTGGCAGCTACCCCTCCTCTGTCCAATGAGAGCTGGCCAAGTCCCCTCCCTGCTTAGCACAAAGAAGAGGACACTAGACAGGCAGGCGAGGGAAGGGAACGGAAAACAGAAGAATGAAGTGGGAAACATATTGGGTTTTGTGGACAGAAGGAACCATCCACCTTCTGGTGTGTGGTTACCAGTGAATCACTTGATCCCCCCTGGAAGCCTCCAGTTTTCTCATCTGTAAAATGGGGTTAATGACAGTTCCCACAATGGAGTTCCTTTGTGAGAGTGAATGGGATTCTGTGATAGGACAAAATGGTTTATAAAGTACAGCGTGGCGAGAAAATAATTTGTGTGCGAGTAAGTCGGTGGGGTGGCTTTCAATTCGGTCAAATCTGGGATCAGACCCAAATTCTACCACTTCTGCCTCGTGTAATGGGGGACAGGGGTAAGTCACTAGCTTCTCTACCAGTCAGAGTCCTCACCTACAAACAGGAATCATAATACATGACTCATGGGACTGTTGTCAGAATGAAAAGGGAAAATAGTCTAGGTCTTAGACCTCATGAAGCTTATGTTCATAGAAAGAGAGAAATTAGCAAACATAGGCATACCATTTTCCTGTGCTTTGCTTTATTGTGCTTTTCAGATCCTGTGTTTTTCACAAGTGGAAGGTTTGTGGTAACCTTGCATTGAGCAAGTCTTTTTTTTTTATTATAATGTTATGTTAGTCACCATGCAGTACATCATTAGTTTTTTTACTTTTATTTTTTTATTGTTGTGTTAATCCCCATGCATTACATCATTAGTTTTAGATGTAGTGTTCCATGATTCATTGTTTGTGCATAACACCCAGTGCTTCATGCAGAATGTGCCCTCTTTAATACCCATCACCAGGCTAACCCATCCCCCTACCCTCTCCCCTCTAGAACCCTCAGTTTGTTTCTCAGAGTCCATAGTCTCTCATGGTTCGTCTCTCCCTCTGATTTCCCCCCACTTCATTTTTCCCTTCCTTTTCCTAATGTCCTCCATGCTATTCCTTATGTTCCATAAATAAGTGAAACCATATAATTGACTTTCTCTGCTTGACTTATTTCACTTAGCATAATCTTCAGTCCCATCCATGTTGATGCAAAAGTTGGGTATTCATCCTTTCTGATGGCTGAGTAATATTCCATTGTATATATGGACCACATCTTCTTCCATTCATCTGTTGAAGGGCATCTTGGCTCTTTCCACAGGTTGGCTATTGCGGACATTGCTGCTATGAACATTGGGGTGCTTATGGCCCTTCTTTTCAATACATCTG
The DNA here is from genome assembly GCF_011800145.1 of Mirounga leonina. NCBI lineage: Eukaryota > Metazoa > Chordata > Mammalia > Carnivora > Phocidae > Mirounga > Mirounga leonina. Next base: position 19,179,087 of record NW_023270763.1, on the reverse strand, counting down.
TGTCTTTGGGGTAAATACCCAGTAGTGCAATTTGAGCAAGTCTTTTGATGCCGTTTTTCCAACAGCATTTGCTCAGTTCATGTCCCTCTGTCACATTTTGAGAATTCGCATAATATTTCAAACCTGCTCCTTTTTGTTGTATTTGTTATGGTGATCTGCAATCGATGACCTTTGATGTTATTACTGTAAGTGTTCAGGGTCACCACCAACCACACCCGAATGAGATGACAAACTTAATCCATAAACATTGTGTTTTCTGATTGCTCCACTGACTGGACATCCTCCCCATCTCTCTCCCTCTCCCCAGACCACCTTAATCCTTGAGACACAACAGTGTTGAAATTAGCACAATTAATAACCCTATCATGGCCTACAAGTGTTCACAACAATGGAAGAGTCACGTGTCTCTCATGTTAAATACAAAGATAGAAATCATTCAAATTAGCAAGCAAGGCATGCAGAAAGCCAAGAGAGGCCAAAAGCTAGGCCTCTTGTGCCAAACAGTTAGCTAAGTTGTGAGTGCAAAGGAAAAGTTCTTGAAGGAAATTAGAAGTGTTACTCCTGTGAACACATGAATAATCAGAGAGTGAAACAGCCTTATTTCTGATACAGAAAAAGTTTGACTGGTCTGCAGAGAAGGTCAAACCAGCCACAACATTCACCTAAGCCAAAGACTAATCCAGAGCCAGGCCCCAACTCTCTTTAGTTCTGTGAAGGCTGGAAGAGGCAAGGAAGGTGCAGAAGAAAAATTGAGGCTAGCAGAGGTTGGTTCATGAGGTTTAAGGAAAGAAGGGGTGTCCATGACATCAAAGTGCAAGGGGAGGCAGTAGGTGCTAATGGAGAAGCCAGACCCAGAAGATCGAGCTAAGATCATTAATGAAGGAGGCTATACCTTCAGTGTTGACAAAACAGCCTTACGGTGGAAGAAGATGCCATGTAGGACTTTGATAGCTAGAAAGAAGTCAATGCCTGGCTTCCAAGCTTCGAAGGGACGGGCTGACTCTCTTGTCAGGGGCTAATACAGCTGATGATTTTAAGTTGAAGCCAGTGCTCATGGCCCATTCCAAAAATCCTAGGGCCTTTACGAATTATGATAAATCTACTCTATGCACTATGAGTATAACAATGCCTAGATGACAGCACATCTGTTTACAATATGCTTTACTGAATATTTTAAGCCCCCTGTTGAGACCTCATGCTCAGAAAAAAAATTTTTCAAAATATTAATGCTCACTGACTATGCACCTGGTAATCTAAGAGCTCTGATAGAGACAGGCAATGAGATTTATGGGTTTTTTTTAAAGATTTTATTTATTTGTTTGTCAGAGAGAGAGTGTGAGCACAAGCAGGGGGAGTGGCAAGCAGAGGGAGAAACAAGCTCTCTGCTGAGCTGGGAGCCTGATGCGGGCCTCGATCCCAGGACCCTGGGATCATGACCTGAGCTGAAGACAGATGCTTAGCCGACTGAGAGTCCTGAGATTTATGGTTTTTATGCCTCCTAACATAGTATCTATTCTGTAGCTTATGGATCAAGGAACAAATTTGACTTTCAAGTCTTCTTATTTAAGAAATACATTTCAAAAGGCTATAGCTGCCACAGACAGATTCCTCTAATGGATCTGGGCAAAGTCCACTGAAAACCTACTGGAAAGGATTCACCATTCTAGATGCCATGAAGAACCTTGTGATTCATGAGAATAAGTTAAAATACCAACATGAAGAGGAGTTTGGAAGAAGTTGATTCCAACCCTCACGGATGACTTTGAGGATGACCTCAAGAATTCCATGGAGGACGTCACTGCAGATGGGAGTGGAAATAGCAGGACAACTAGAATGGGAAGTGGAGTCCAAAGATAGGACTGCACAGCTGCAATCCCATGGTAAAAGTTTAATGGTTGAGGAGTTGCTTCTTAGGGATGAACAAAGAAAGTAGCTTCTTGAGATGGAATCTACTCCTGGTGAAGATGCTGTGAAAACTGTTGAAATGGGGCACCTGGGTGGCTCAGTCGTTAAGTGTCTGCCTTTGGCTCAGGTCATGATCCCAGGGTCCTGGGATCGAGCCCCACATCAGGCTCCCTGCTCAGCAGGAAGCCTGCTTCTCCCTCTCCCACTCCCCCTTCTTGTGTTCCTTCTCTCGCTGTGTCTCTCTCTGTCAAATAAATGAATAGTCTTAAAAAAAAAAAAGTGTTTAAAAAAAAACCAAAACTGTTGAAATGACAACAAAGGATGTAGAATATTCCATACACTTAGTTGTAGAGGGTTTGAGAAGATTGACTCCAGTTTTGAACGAAGCTCTGCTGTGGGTAAGATGTTATCAAACATCATCAAATGCTGTAGAGAAATCATTCCTGACAGGAAAAATCAATGTGACAGACTTCATTGTTGCCTTATTTTAAGAAACTGCCATGGCCACCCCAAACTTTGGCAACAGTCAGCAGCAACCATCAATATTGAAGCAAGACCCTCTACCAGCAGAGAGTGTGACTCCATGAAAACTCAGATGATGGCAAACATTTTTTAACAATAAGGTATTTTTTAATTAAGGTATGGACATTTTTTAGGCATCACGCTTTGCACACTTAATAGAATACAGTAGAGTGTAAACATAACTTTTCTATGCCTGGGAAACAAAAAAATCCATTTGACTTGCTTTATTGTAATATTTGCTTTTTTTGCAATGCCTGCAGTATCTCTAAGTATGCTTGTAAATCAAAGATCATTTTACAGAGTGATTCATGCTCTGGAGAAAGTAAAACAGTGTTTGGACATAGAGGGGCTGCCCTGGATGGGGTGGTCACAGTGGGGGACTCCCTGTGGCCATGACCCTCGAGCCCAGATCTGAATGTAAGAGCCAATGACTAAAACCATCTAGGAAGATGCTTCTCAGGTGTGGCTGCTCCTTAGAATCGCCTGGAATCACCTCCAGCCCAGCTGAAATGGAATCCTTGGGAGCAGGGCTCAAACATATGTATTTTTTTATTATGAAGCTTTTTATTTTAATTCCTGTATAGTTAACATACAGTGTAATATCAGTTTCAGGTGTACAATATAGTGATCACCATACATCATCCTGTGCTCATTACAAGTGCTCTCCTTAATCCCCATCACCTATTTCACCCATCCCCCTGCCTAACCTACCCCTCTGGTAACCATCAGTTTGTTCTCTAGAGTTAAGAGTCTCTTTCTTGGTTTGCCTCTCTCTCTCTATTTTTTCCTTTGCTCATTTGTTATGTTGCTTAAATTCCACATATGGGTGAAGTCATATGGTATTTGTCTTTCTCTGACTTATTTCACTTAGCATTATACTTTCTAGATCCATCCATGTCATTGCAAATGGCAAGATTTCATTCTTTTTGATGGCTGAGTAATATTATATATATAATAATATATATACATCTTTATCCATCATCTATCGATGGACACTTGGGCTGTGGCTATTGTAAATAATGCCACAATAAACATCGGGGTACATGTACCCCTTTGAATTAGTGTCTTTGTATTTTGGGGGTAAATACCCAGTAGTGTGATTACTGGATCAGAGGATAGTTCTATTTTTAAATTTTTGAGGAACCTCCATACTGTTTTCCACAGTGGCTGCACCAGTGTACATTCCCACCAACAGTGCATGAGTGTTCCTTTTTCTCCACATCCTCACCAACACCTGTTGTGTCTTGTATTTTTGTTTTTAGCTATTCTGACACGTGTGAGGTGATATCTCATTGTAGTTTTGATTTGCATTTCCCTAATTATGGTGATGTTGAGCATCCTTTCTTGTGTCTATTGGCCATCTGTATGTCTTTTTTGGAAAGATGTCTGTTCGTGTCTTTTGCCCATTTTTAATGGGATTATTTGTTTTTTGGAGGTTGACCTATATAACTTGTTTATATATTTTGGATACTAACCCTTTATCAGATCTGTTGTTTGCAAATATCTTCTCCCATTCAGTAGGTTGTCTTTTAGTTTTGTTGATTGTTTTCTTTTGCTTTGCAGAAGCTGTTTTATTTTGATGTAGTCCCAATAGGTTATTTTTGCTTTTATTTCCCTTGCCTCAGGAGACATATCTAGAAAAATGTTTCTACAGCCAATGTCAGAGGACTTACATATTTATTTTTAAGGCTCCAGGTGATTTTTCTGCATGGTGAAGGTTGGGAATGGCTACATACATACAATATGCAAGGTGCTGTATCTAAGGAGCCTAACGTTTCCCAACATCTAATAGCACCTTGTGTTCGTCTGATTGGGATGCCATACCAAATGACCACACATGGGCTTATACAACAGAAATTTATTTTTCCACGTTTCTGGAGGCTGGAAGTTGAAGATCAAGGTGTCTGCAGGGTTGGTCTCTCCTGAGGCCTCTCTCCTTGGCTTGCAGATGGCCACCTTCTCATTGTGTCCTCACGTGGTCTTCTCTTGGTCTTGCTGTCTGCGTCCTCATCTTCTCTTCTTATAAGGACACTAATTATATTGGATGAGGCTCTACCGATATGACCTCATTTTACCTTAGTTTCTCTACTTACTGGCCCTGTCTTCAAATATAGTCATATTTTAGGTACAGGGGTTAAGACTTCAGTATATGAGTTTGGGAGAACACAATTCAGGCCATAATATGCCCAATAAAGATAGATTTCTTTCTTGACTCTAAGCTTCCAACTGCCTTTCTGATTTCCCTATTTTCGTACTCTGCATTCCCCCTCTGTGTGGTCCTGGGCACACTCTTTATTATCAGGTCATTGGTTGCTGGAAGTTTGAACTAAAAGACTTCCAAACAGGGTCTTGGTGAAAGCCCTTATTTTCCAGGTGGCAATTGAGTGGTCAAAAAAGGAAGGAATTTGGGGCGCCTGGGTGGCTCAGTTGGTTAAGCAGCTGCCTTCAGTTCAGGTCATGATCCCAGGGTCCTGGGATCGAGTCCCGCATCGGGCTCCCTGCTCTGCAGGGAGCCTGCTTCTCCCTCTCTCTCTGCCTGCTTCTCTGCCTACTTGTGTTCTCTCTCTATCTCTCTGTCAAATAAATAAATAAAATCTTTAAAAAAAAAAAAAAGAAGGAATTTGCTCAATTACTCACAAATGGCCCAGAAGTAGGTCAATGCGTCAGTGTTATTGCTGCCACCATTTCTGTTCTCCTGCTGCATAGACGCAAGGGGAGAAGAAAACTCTGCTACCCCGGGTTTGCGACTAGTTATATGACTTTGGGAAAGTTGGGCCATGACCTTGAGTGTCATCATCTGCAAGAAACAGGTAATAGAAGGATGATCATGAGAAACGCATGGTGTAATGTGAAGGCTCCTTACAGTAACTAGCATATAGCATGTGCTCTTGTAACTTATATGATCCCCAGCGTTGTGCCTTGTGATGGGTGCCAAGGCCATCATGAGAGGGGAGAATGTGCTTCTGGCTTCTTAGAGTCTCCCAAGTCTGGCATCTTGGTGCTATGTGTGAGCCCAGCTCTGGGTTGTACGAGGGTTACATTCAGGAGAGGATGCACAAGGTAGAGGAGACCTTACATTAGGTAATCTTGTAGCTGCCATCTTCCTAAGGATAGTAGCCATCACTAATTCTGTACAAATTCTGCCTCTGGGCTATTATCAGAAACCGAACTCAAACCATGTGTCATGGGGCACTGTCACATGGGATTTGCACAGGACTCTGTGGGATTCTCTCTGACATCTTGACTGACAGGCTCTCTCCAAGGGAGGTGGGAGGAGAAAGTCTGTAGCTCAGTGGGACTGTGACATCAGGATTCGGCCTTCATGTCTGCAGGTTCCTCTTTTCTCTGATGCTCTAGAGGGTGAATGATCAGATCAGCAGAGAAGGGAGTTTCTTTCTGAAAGGCCCAGAAATTGAGAGTGGCTAGCATTTGTAAGCTTTTCTGAGGAGGTCATCAGAGAGGAACTTATGCCAAGCAGTGAACTCGCAAATGGTGGTTAGGGTTTTCTGGGAGCCCAGATGAAGAGTAAAGAAAATTGAGATTTTCCAAAAACAGAGTCCCACTTCCATGTGGAGAAGGGAATGAAACCTAATGTCAAAAGCAAGAAAGAGCATAGCTTTGTGTGTAGGTCCTGTCTTCCTACGGCCCTCCCAACCATTGTCCATATGTCTATAATGTAGACAATAGACTTCCGTTGTCACTGATGTCCTTCCCTCCTCCCCCACCCCCTTGGTGGGTTTATCCAGTTCCTGAGCCAGTTCTGACAAAGACAAGAAGTCCAGCCACAGCCTCAGCTCTACAAAGAGGTTGATCTGGAAGGAGGGCTGCTGCTTGGGAAGTCATGTGTGGTCTGATAGAGGTCTTACCACGAAGTCTTGGCATTCCTTATGCCTTCCTCCAAACCCAGCACCAATTGGATTCAGAGCCCAGACTATAAGGCAACTTCCCCAACCCTCTCTCTGAAGCTTCCAAGCTCCTTTTCCCTCTAGGAATCTGTATCACAGACCTTCCATTCTCAGAATCACTTAGGTGTCTTTGGGATGCAAGCAACACAAAACTCAGCAGTGTGGCTTGAGCCATAAGATGCTTATTCTAATCTTTTTTTAAAAAAAGATTATTTTAGAGAGAGAGAGAGCGCGCAAGCAGGGGAAGAGCAGAGAGAGGTGGAGAGAGAGAATCTCAAGTAGACTCTCCACTGAGCACAGAGCCAGATGTGTGGCTTGGCCCCATGACACTGAGATCCTGACCTGAGCTGAAACCAAGAGTCACATGCTTAAATCGACTGAGCCACCCACGTGCTCCATATTCTATTCCTAAATGCAAGTCCAGAGGTCAGAGGTGCCAAGGATAACTCCACAGCTCAGGTGTGCCATCTGGAACTGGAGCTATTCATCCTGCTCCACTTTCCTTGGGATCCTGGGTTTTCACCCTTATGAGTGTTGCCTTTTGGTGGTAAAATGGCTATCACTGCTCTAGCCATTGCTTCTTCACACAACAGCATCAAAGCAGGAGCAAGGTGATGGGTAGCAGTAACAGAGCTCTATTTGCACACCAGCCCCCTATCTCTTAACTTTCAATATAAATTTTCAGTGATGTGTGACATCACTGTCTATACAAAGAGCGCATAAATCAAGAGTGTGCATTGGATGACTTTTCACAGAGTAAACCCAGAGATGAAACAAAGCTCACAAACCACAAGACAGAATATCACCAGCAGCAACCCTGGCCACCTTCTGATCCCAAAGGCCCCCAAAGGAAATTGATAACCTGACTAACACCATAGGTGAGTTTTGCCTTTTAAAAAAAAAAAACAAAAACTTTATGTAACTGGAATCACACAGCATGCCCCTTTAGGCAACAGTCTTCTTTTGCTTTGTGGGATTCATCTACACAGTTGAGAGTAGGCATAGCTTGTCCATGGTCATTGCTCTATGGTGTTCCATTGCATAAATATGCCAGAATTTATGTGCTTTATTGTTTATGGTTATTTGAGTTGCTTCCAAGTTTTGTAGATCATGGGTAGTGCTGTTATGACTCCCATATGTATATTTTGGTAAATATATATCATATGCATATGTGTTGGGATAACTTAGGAGTGGAATGGAAGGGTCATAGGATTGCCTTTCTCTTTCCATGGACGAATGTCTTTCCCACAAGCTGTCAGCATTTACTTAGCTCATTACAAGCCTACTCTGAAGATATTCTGTATCTTAGAGATATAATTTGTTCTCTGAGGCTGGGGACAATGCTACTTGATCAAAATCAGGCTTCTGGAAATGATGAAGACACAGAAATGTCAAGTGGATACCACTGCACTCTGCTGTCTCCTCCTGATTGTTAGCTCAGAGTCTTCAGTAAAATGTGAATTTGTCTGGAATCATGTCCATGCCACTCCTGTGGATGTCCTTCCACTTACCCTACCTGGCCTGGAAGTGTGGTCTTTTTTCCTATCACTATCTACCTGCCTTCTATCTGGGTTCTGTCTCCGTTGCGGACTTTTCTCTGGAGCCATGACCGAGCTCTTCCTTGACAGGTAGGCCTGAAGATGCTGTCAGGGGAGAATAATAAATATGGGCCAACATTCCCTTGCATGCACCTTGTCTCAAGTTTTCAATCTGCATTTCTATCCCATCCAGGCCCCCTTCCGTTAGTGAATTTTCTAAGAGCGTCTATTTCAAGATCCCAGTGGGAATTATTTTTTTTAAAGAGGCACAATCCTCTCTTCATGTCATCAGACTAAAGATTCTGAACAATCTAAGGCTGATTTTAGGGCAATTTTGAGTAAGTTAGCATGGGATTTCCCCGGAGTTGGAGTGCAGCATAGTATTTTAGGAGAATCTTAATACTGCAATAAGGATGGATGGACGTTGCGTCAATTTCTATTCTCATTACAATAAAAGAGTCAGTATGGTATTAGAATTTTACTGCCTGCAACGTTTGGTGAATTACAGGGAGGTCTAATATGATTTCCCACACTATATTCTGTTTAGATTGGCAGTTTCTCTGGGCATTTCTCAATAGACTGATAAAGCACTAGACAGGGGATTAGCTCTCTTGGAAGCTAAGAAAAGAGGTGATCGGGGTTGTTTATAGCTTGTGGGGATGGATTCTAATGGAAGAGCCCAGAGAGAGCGAAACTTTCAGAGCATACAGAATGGCAAGGACTTAGGGAGCATATTATAGGATACGGCCCCACCCTGTGGAGTAATTCGCCTGGGGACCCAGGACAGGAACAACCAGAACAGAGAGACTAATGGATCTTCTTTTGGGACGACATCATAAGGATAAATAAATTACACTAAATGTCTCCCAAGGGGATCGATTTTTTTTTTCCCTTCCCGAAGAAAGGCTTCAGATTCCAATGAAAATAACACATATTGGACAGCACCAACTCCGAGCGCCGTGAACGCGGACTGTTTCATCCTGTTAGGGAAGCCATCATTGTTATCCTCCTCCTCAGCAGCATTGTTTTAGATAAGGTTTCCTGGAAACAGACTCTGAAATGGAGAATTGCATGTAGAAAGGGTTCCCTGGGATTACTCTCTGGAGGTGCAGCTCTAAGGAAGCTGGTGGGGCAGAGAGGAGCTGACCTGCCATGTGGGCCCAACTGAGGACTCAGCGGCTCCCAGAGGGAAGGAGTGGGATGGCCCTTAGAATCATCCCGAACTGACACTAATTGCTGCCCCCTTGTGTCCTCACATCAGTCATTCATGGGCTGGGGCCACCCCAGAGAAGAAGCGTAACCTTGAGTGGGGAGGGAAGAGGCGTCAATAGCCCATATTCCCAGCACCCAGGGGACGAGTGTGTTAGGCCTGAAGAGAGGATCTGGGTGGAATATGACGCTAGGCATCAGTGAATAATCAATTCAGTGGTTATCATTGAATTAATTAATCCATTCATTGATTGTCAGTGATAGTCATCATCACTATCATTTAGCAGAAGAGGCTCAAAGGAACCAAGTGACTTGCTCAAGGCCACATAGGAGGTAAATGGACCATCAGTTGCTCTGATTCCTGGGTCACTATGCTTTCTCTTTCCTGTGCACTGCTTTAGCCTCCATTTCTCTCAGGAGTCTGACTAAGGTTGGAGGATGGTGAGGTAGATGATGAAGGAATGAGACTCCCCCCCAGTCAAGGAAACAGTAACTCTGATGGAAGACATCTAGGAACACCTTTCATTCAACAACGCCAGTGAACACCTGCTACATGCTGGGTAGTTCTCTGCATGGTGTGGATATGTTGGTAAGAAGATGGAAAGGCCCTTTTTCTCATGGAGACCTTATTTTAGTCCAATAAGTTTATCATCAGGGTGCCTGGGTGGCTCAGTCTGTTAAGTGTCTGACTCTTGATTTCGGCTCAGGTCATAAGCTCAGGGTCGTGAGATTGAGCTCCGCACTGGGCTCCGTGCTGGGGGTGGAGACTGCTTAAGATTCTCTCTCTCCCTTTGTCCCCTCCCACCTCTAAAAACATAGATTTATTTTCCAGGACACCTAGAGATCCATGATGGAGAAAACAAGCAGTAGCTGAGATTTGTTAAGTGGATTCTCATTGTAGAAACTGGGGCTGTATTGTATTTGGCTATAGATAATACAACACTCAACTGATAATAAGGAGGTTTATTATTCCTTTGTTCCTTAAAAATTCAAGTATTTTATTGAATGTAAGAGAACACTGAAGTAGGCAAGAGTTATTACTATTATTATTATTATTATTATTATATGGTGGGTGTGCAGCTAGACAGACATTCCTACACCATTATAGATGACAGACTTTTGTTCTCTTCCACTTCAGACTGGATTTTAATATAGTTTGGGTTTGGTTGATGTCTGATTTCAAATGAGGGAAGAGGGACATTAACAGCTGAAGGCAAGCCAGCCAGCCCGTCAGTCCATCTCATGTAGGTGCCCTTGAAGGGTAGGAGTCTGTCCTCTTGTCAGAAACAGTGGCAAATGTATCTGGGAGTGCTGAATTTTAATTAGTGAGAGATGGACTCTTGCCCAGGTTTTCCATTTGGTCCTCCCTCAACAAAGGATTCCTTTCATGGTGATTTCCTAAGATGTGGGTCCACATATGTCCCTCAATCATCAACATGCATCAGTTTCCAGATTTGAGCACTGGATTCTTCTTCATCAGATGGAAGATAAAAGCATTTACATGTATCCCTGAGAAGGAAACTTGCAGTCAGTTCTCTTTCATTTTTTTCATGCTTTAGAAAAATATTTAATGTTATGAGAAATATTTATATTAGATCAAGCGAAAGATGAATACAGAATATGTATAATGCAATCCCAAGTTCTAAAAGTGGAGAAAAATAAACTGGAATGTTAACAATTACAACCTTTGACTATGGGATGAAGGGTGATTTTCAGTTTCTCATTTATACTACACCTTATTTCCAGTACTGTGTAGGGCTTACAGTTAAGACCGGGGCTTAGAGTTGTGTCTTAGTTCTATCACTTACTTGGATGAGTTAAATAACCTCAGAGCCTCTTTTCCTTGCATGTAAAATCCAGTCCTCTTTTGACTTGCTCATGGCCGAGTGTAGCAGCGCATACCTACCCTGGACTTCTGTGCACTTTCCCAGGTTCTGCAGAACATCCGTTCTGACATAAAGGCATTCTTGGGATTCTTGGCTGCCTGATAGAGGAGATATGAAGATTCCGCTAACTCTAGTCTCAGCAGGTAGAAGAGAACATCAGAGACCCGGAGACACCACTTAACCTTCTTAGGAAGGGCTCCGTATCTTTTCTTTACAGCATAGTAAAGAGTGTGGAGGCGGATGGCAACTTTTACTAGAACCTCAGCCCAGGGAAGCAGCCTTCAGAGAGTCAACCCAGGAGTGGATCAGCTGCCTACTGAACATGTTCACCTTGACAAAGAGAAGAACCTTTCCTTTGTTTTGAGGGCTCCTGACCTCTCCTTAAGTAATTCCGAGTACTCTGATATATAGCTGGCATAGTCTGCTCAGGCTGCCATAACAAAATACCCTAGATTGGTGGCTTAAATGACAGAAACTGATTTTCTCACAGTTCCGGGGGCTGGGAATCCCAGATCAAACACCAGACTAGGGGCACCTGGGCGGCTCCGTTGGTTAAGCGTCTGCCTTCAGCTCAGGTCATGATCTCAGCATCCTGCTCAGCAGGGATTCTGCTTCTCCCTCTCTCTCTGCCTCTCTTCCCCCAATGCTCTCTCTCAAATAAATAAATACATAATCTTAAAAACAAAAAACCAAATTGCCCGTCTATTCAGTTCTGGGTGAGAGCTCTCTTCCTGGCTTGTAGATGGTCATCTACTCACTCAGTTCTCACATGACCAAGGGGGGGCGTGGGGGCAGAAAGAGAGAGAGAGAGAGAGTCTTATGTCTCTTCCTCTAAGGTCATAGTCCTATCAGATCCAGGCTCTACCCTTATGACTTCATTTGACCTTAATGGCCTCCATAAAGGCCCCATCTCCAAATACGTATAGTCACATTGATGGTTAAGACTTCAACATATGCATTTGGAGAGCACATAATTCAATCCATAGCAGTAGCACTAAACATTTGTTGGTCTTCTTCTTCAAAGACAAAAATTGCAGGAGCTATCCTTTGAAGTAATCCAGCCCAACATCCAAGCCCCTGTACTTTCCACCCCAGTGGCCCAACTGAGTGTTCACATTCCTTAATAATCTCATGTCACTGCTGCAGAAGGTCCAAAGGGCTTTCAGTGCCCATTTGGCCACCATGGCCACCATGTCTAATGATGACACCTCTAGTCATCAGCTATGAATCCCAAATTCTACCAAGTAGCCAGGGCCCACTGTGTGTTATTGCTGTCTTTAGACCAGAAGCTACAGACAGGACTCCTGTCTTAGTGTTTTCAAGAGCAGGGAGGAACCACATGGTCAGGTCATGAGCCATGTGTAACTATTTGTTGTCATAATCCTGAACTGTCATATCACCAGTTGGCTTCTTACAGTCCACTATTATTTAATGGTCAGACAGGAGACTTCCTAGGGCCCTTATTACAGCTTTGAAGACTTGGAAGGCACAGCCTTTGTGAAATACAGCTGTGTTGATCAGGGACTTCACTGCTTTCCAGAACTTGGATTAATTTCCTATCACTGCAGTGTATTCAGTGCGTGAACAAGAGTCAAAGAAAAGCTTCCTAGGACATCACTGACATTCAGATTTGAACCTCTCATTCTCATACTTCAGGCCATAGCAGTGGGTTGAGATCATCACCTATAGCGTTATGGCTGATGTGCTTTGAGAACAGCTGAACCCCACTCCCTCTTCTGTTGACCTGGGAGCTCCCACGCAGGAAATGAGTGACGGGAGGTGCTGGGAGAGCCCATGTTGGGTCCCAGCCCGAAGGTGAGCCACAACAGCTGTGCAGTCTGAGCTTAACAAGCATCAGTCCTGGGATGAACGATTGGGCTCTGTAATGTTTTTTTTAAAGAAAGGGGGCCTCCCCTCTTTGACTATCATACCCCCAAACTATTGCAAAGTCCTGCTCATTTTTCTTTAATAAACTCCCCTGGGAGGTGCCAGGAACTGACCTACAGTCCCTCTCCCCCAGACCCTCGTGTCTACTTGGCCCTTGCCTAGCTTTGTTGGAGGATGCCTGGGAGTCAGGAAGATTTGTTATTACCTCTTGCAACAATTCTGGAGGTAGGAGTTTTCAGGTTGTGTAGCAGCTCAGAGAAGTCATCAGATCACATGTTCCTTCTGTCTCCAGGCTGTCATACTCAGTCAGATTTATCCCCCACCCTGTAGCAAAATGACCATAGTACTTCACTATTAAGGCAATGTAGTTGCCATAACAAAAAAGAGCAATAAAAGATATTCTCAAAAAGAGAGTATTTCTCCTTTGTACATCATAGTCCACTGAGGGCTGGTGGGAGAAAGTTAGGGAAGGGGCTCTTTTCTCTCTGTCACTCAAGGGCCCAGGCTCCTTCCATCTGGTGGCTCTTCCCTCCTCTCAGTCCCCAGCGTTGTCCCCAGCCAGGGAGAGACAATGAAAGATGAAAGATCAACAATCATAATTGGAAGGTCTTGTATGCCAAGCATGGAAGTGGAGAATATTACTGCTGTTGACAGTTAGGAACCTGGTCAGAGAAACTTCCTTTTCCAAAGGAGACTAGAAGATGCAGTAGAGGTGTGTTACCTGGGCAGAAGAAAACTCGGATAACAGGGACCATGGTGGTCTCCCCCCGAATTTCCAAGTGCCATGTCCTCATACAACAGTGTTGAAGACCAGATGAGAAGTGGGTTCTGCTAGCACAAAGGGAGTTGAGGATGGCTCTTGGGTATTCTACCAACATGTGTCCGTGACTTAGAACAGCGTGTCCCAGCCCACATGAAAAGGGGGATGTCAGAAATAGAAGCTGGGGCTTGGTATGGGGTGAACAACCCAGTCCAGAAGGCCAGGATTTGAGCTAGATTTCAATCCTAGTAAGAGTAGCAGAAGGGCCAGATGGCTAGAACCACGACCGTGGGTAGTTAGCTTTTTTTTTTTCTTTCTGACATAGACAGATGCCTTACAGTTAGCTTCATGCCTCAGGCCTCTCCTGGAGGAACCCTTACAGCATTGGGTGAGGACTATTACAAGGGGATCAGGGTCAGGGTCACTGGCTCCGCAGCATGACTTGGTGGTGAGCATCTCAAGGTGTAACACACTTGGACCACTCTGTCTGTGTATTTCATGGGCTGGCTCGAGCATTGCTTTCTCCAGTATCCATTCGCCATGTTCCTAGCAATTCTGTCCATACATTACCTTTAGTGACTATTTAAAAGACTCCAATTTTAGAAAATGTGCTCAGAGGTAATGACCCCTTCTCAGCCAGTTCTTCTGGAAGCTCTGCTTTCCCCCATGCAACCACAGGCCACTTCTCAATCCTTCTAGGAAGAATGGACTTTGGCCAGATCAGGGATGAGGACCAAGGTTGACTTTCTGATGAATTTCAAACCATGTGAGAAAGGAGATTTATGCTTTCTTCACAAGTGCTGGGACCAAGGGAATAATGACTGTCTAGATAGCTTCTATCTCCTGAGCTTCTCTTTCTGTACCTGAAGAGTGGTTTTCCACTTGGCCATACATCGGAATCACCCAAGGTGTTTTAAAATATTCTAATATTCATGCTCCAATTAGAATCTCTAGAAGTGGAGTCCAGACACCAGTGAGAGTTGAGAAGATCCTCGGTGATTGTGATGTGCCGAGAAGTTTGAGAACCACCGTGCTAGCCAATGTTCTAAAGTTTTAGACACATGGTCAATCCTCACAACCGAAGGAAGGGACCAAGAGTATCCCCATTCATTCACAGATGAATGAGGCGAGGCTTAGGAAGATTGAGCAATCAGTCAGGGGTCCTGTGGCTCAGAGGTAGCAAGGCTGAGATTGAAGCCTGGGTCTGACTCCTGGGGCCTCACACCCCACCTCGTCACAAGGCTGCATCTATAGGAAACAGGTTGTTCTGTCTGGCAGCTGGGGTGGGCTACAGCTGGCTCTGGCTGACAACACCCAAGATTGCTCCCAAATGGTGTTCCCCTGGCTTTGTCTGGGGAAACCTAATTGCTGCAGTTGTGTTATAAAATTATCACTTTACCCACGCAAATGGGCCAGAGCGACCCGTTGTCTATTCTTGTGGTTGTCCCAGATTATTAAATGAGCAGCTGCCTCCAAATATGTTTGCAGCCGCCTAATTCAATGGCTGTGTGCACTTGCATATTCATGGCTCCCGACCCACAGCCCAGACTTGCAGGACTCCTCCAGTGGGGCTCTAAAAGTTAATTTATCTTGACAATTTAAATAAATACACTTCCGTTGGCTTTAATGACTCTTGCAGATTTCAGGGAGTACCTTGACAGAAAGGGAAGTTGGGGATCGGGGTGGGGGGGATGGAAACTGCTCTGGGTCTCAAGGTCAAGTGCAGGAGGATGAACAAACCATTGAAATGGTGGAAAAAGAGGGGCGCCTGGGTGGCTCAGTTGGTTAAGCGACTGCCTTCGGCTCAGGTCATGATCCTGGAGTCCCTGGATCGAGTCCCGCATCGGGCTCCCTGCTCGGCAGGGAGTCTGCTTTGCCCTCTGACCCTCCTCCTTCTCATGCTCTCTGTCTCTCATTCTCTCTCTCTCAAATAAATAAATAAAATCTTTAAAAAAAAAAAAGAAATGGTGGAAAAAGAGCCCCACATCAGGCAGGCACTTAGCATTCAATCCCCACTTGGCTGATTGCAAGCGTTGAGACCTTGGGCAAAGGATTTGATTGATCTAAACCTTGTTAGTCCCCATCTATAAAATGGGAATAACAGATTCATAGGCAGTGTTCCAGAAAGAATTAGGTGAAACAACAGGCTCCTAAATTTCCATCAGCCTTGTTTTGCCTTTATAGAATTGTATCTCCGGGCCTCCGGGTTACTTAATTTTTTCCCGTTATATTGACCTACTTCTATTTTTACCTCAAATATTATTTATCCCTGACCCTATTAAGATCATCCTGGGAATCTCAGTAACATTGCTCTTTCCTAACATGCATTAGGATAGTAGATAATTTTACAAAATGACTGGTCTCTCCCTGTGCCACCCAAGTGGGACACAGACTGTACCAGGGGGACAGTCCCCGTGGAGGAGGCTAAGGTCCCAGCAGAGCCCAGCATGTAGGAGGTATTTGATCCTTGTTTCTTCCTCTCCTTTTTCTTAATGCCAGCCTCACAGGGGAGGAAGATCGTAACGTGGCGAAATTGGTTGAAGGTGCCTACAAAGTGCCAAGTCGGAGGGGGCTGGGGAGAGGGTGGGCAGGTGGACCAGCTCAGCCACCACAAGGCAGAAGAGGCAACTTCTGTGTTGGGGAGGGCTGCCCGCTGCCCTGCCCCTGCCCTTCGATGGAGCAGCTCTAGGTTAACAGTGTGGACTGGAGCCGGGCTGCTGGGGCTCTGGCCCTGCTTCTGCTGCCTACTGGTGATGCAATCCTCTGCAGATGCCTAGCCTCTCTGGGCCTCAGTTTCTTCGTCTGCAAGATGGGAACAGTGTTAGCTATGTCACAGGGTTCTCACGAGGTTTACAAGACATGCACACACCTCGAGCAGCACCTGGCACAGAGAAAATGCCAGTTGAAGGGTTGTTAAGGCTTCAGAGATGTTTTTTAAATGCCCGGGGACACATTTTTAAAATGGCCAACTTCTTCTTCTTTCTCCTCCTCCTGTCCTCCCTCCCCCCTCTGTCTTCCCTCCTTTCCTCCCCCAGTGCCATTTTCCTGCACACTAGGTGGGATTCCTATGCCTTGGGGACTCGTTTAGACATCTTCTGATACACGGAAGGTCTTATTTTCCCTTTTTATGAGTGAGACAGAAGAGTTCGCAGCTTGAGAGAATAAAAGATTTGCACAAGCCCACAGGGCTAGTAGGGGACCAAGCCTCCGTCCTTCCTCTGGACACACCTCGAACATAGAACACACTTGGGAGAAATGAGACGGTTCCTCTGCATGTCACCTGATGCAGCCACGTCCCTCTGGTGCAGACATTGCTCCTGGAGTGATTCTGGAACCATGTTTGTTAACAAATAAGCTTTGCCTTTTGAAGTAGAGTCTCTTCTGGTGTCTTGGGTGCATGTGAGCACACAGACTGTAAGGATTAGGAGCATGGCCTCTGGGCCCAGGCTGCCTGGGTTTGCCTCATGGTTCCATCCACCCCTTATGGGCCACGTGATGCTGGCCATGTCCCTCCACATTTCTGATCCTTCAGTGGGGATAAGACCCGAACTCCTGAGGTGGTGAGGAATAAAAAGCCAACACATGAGAGGTACTCAGCACAGCACTCGCTAGGCACCAATTTACATGAGGTTTTGTTCTCGTTATTCTGAGCACTGTAAGAAACTACAAACTGTTCAGATGGAAGGTGATGTTTACAGTAGTGGAGGGATCCAGACACTTCCCTCCAACGTAAGTCCTGTCTGATTGACAGCCTGCATTCAAATCCGCCCATCATCTATAGGCTGTGTGGCCTTGAGTAAGATCTGAACCTCTCTCAGCATCTTTTTTTTTTTTTTTAGGATTTTATTTATGTATTTGAGAGAGAGACAGGGAACACAAGCAGGGGGAACAGCAGAGAGAGAGGGAGAAGCAGGCTCCCCACGGAGCAGGGAGCCCGATGTGGGACTTGGTCCCAGGACCCTGGGATCATAACCCGAGCTGAAAGGCAGACACTTAACTGACTGAGCCACCCAGGAGCCTCAGTTTTCTTAACGCTACAAGGAAAATAAGAGTAGTACCTGCCTGGGGGTGCTTGTGAGGATTCAGTACAGGGAGGCAAGAGAAGCCCTGAGAACGAGCCTGCCACGTGATACATAGTAAATAATCATTGAAGTGAGCTATTGTTTTCAAGCTGAGGTCGGCTCCGTTCAGTGGTGTGGCTGCCAAGTTTTGGGGACACACATGACCTATCTCTTTTTTTTTTTCTTTTTAAACCACCACGTTTACACTAACCTATTACATGACACGCCCTCCGTCTTTAGGTAAACACATCTGGGGAAGCTCCAGATGTTTGCAACTTGCAGGACCATTCCCCCCCCCCCCCGCCCCGCCCCGCATCAACGCCACCACCAGCTGGGCTCTCCGGATCCCTCTGTGCTTGGGGACCCGCATTGTTCCAAGGACAGCAGGGAGCCGCCGAGGCCCGGGAGGGAGGGTCTGAGCAGGCCAGGAGGAGAGGAAGAATCGCCCCTGAGTGTCTGGCTTGCCTTCTGCTTTCTCTCAGGAGAATCATAAATTACCTCCCTTTACTTGTTCACCACTGTTCCTGTGGAAATTAAATTCACAGCCTGTATTTTAAATTCTATATATTGTTTGGTTTAAGCTGGGATTCCCCCCCCCCCCCCCCCCCCCCCCCCCCCCCCCCGCTGATAAATAGGGCATTTTAATAACATTCACAGCACGACAAGAAGTTGGGAGAAAATACACATGGCTGTCCAGGTGTCGGATTCCCCTGGCACCGCTGAGATGGTATCTTGTCCCTGCTCTCTCCTGGAGAGTGACTAACGCTGACATAGGAGACAGCAGGCGAGGAGGGGACTGCAGGCCAGGAGGCAGGCAGGGGCCAGGACCTGGGGACTGGCAGCCCCTCAGGGGATGGCCTGGACCCACAGGCTCTCCCTGCAGGCTCTTCTTTCTCCATTCTGTCAGGGCTCTGCATCCTTGCTGCCAGAGATAACAGGGTGATGGAAAGTTCCCCATCCATCAAGTGCCAGCACACCCAGGCAAGGGGCTGATTTCATTCACTTTTGGGGGGTGGTGGGGGGTCGGGGGGGCTTGCCCTCTGATATCTGCAGAGGTCTTTGACATCCCATGCATGGGTCGGCTCCTGCTCTGTGCGAGGTTCTGTGGGGGATACAGAGATGAATAAGACACGGTCCTTGCCCTTGGCGAACTCACAAGTCAATGGGGAGGACAGACGTGAGCTCCCACCGGAAGAGCTCCGTAATCGTTGAGTGACCCCCTGGAGCCTGGCACTGTGCTAAGCCTCATCTACTTAGTAATTCCCACTCGAGTGTAGAGTGAGAACGTGTTGTTTCCAGTGCCTGGAATAAAAAAGCGGATGACACAATGGCCCTCAACCTTCGTGGAGTTGATACACCCGGTGGTGGGCGTTGAGGAGGGGGATAAACAGGAAATACACAAAGAGATACATAGTATATCTGGCGGTGAGAATTTAAAATGCACAGTAAGTGGAAAAGGACCCAAGTGCCATTTTATGCTGAATGAGTCTGGGAAAGCCTCGCCAATGAAGGAAGGAAATAAGAGAGTGAGTCTCAGGAGGAGTATCTGTGGGGAGGCCCTTCCTGGTGGAGGACAGAGCAAGGTGCAAAGGCCCTGAGGCAAGTTTTGGACCGTCCAAGGACCGCAGTCAGGAGGCCAGCAGGCTGAAGCAGAGTGGGAGAGGGGGCAGAGAATGGGAAAGCTCACCAGAGAAGTCTTACGGGCCCAGGGGAAGGATTCTGGATTGACTTCTGAGGATGCTGGACATTTTCTGGAGGATTTCCAAGCCAAGGAGTAGCATTCGCTGGTTTAAGTTTGCCAAGAATTACTGTGGCCGCCATGTGAGGAATGGCCTGCTGGGGCAAGAGAATCAAGGGACCCGTTAGGAGGTCATATGGAGCAGGTGCTATATTGCTACCGTGTAGATAAGAAAAGTTGAGGTATGAAGCTGAAACTTAGCCATGGTTTCAGTCCTAGTGAGCGGAAAGACAGGAAGACAGAGCCAGGATGTTCTGACTCCAGAATTTCTGCCGTTAACCCCTGTGATTCGAGGTCTCCCTGATAATGACAGCAAAGGGCGTGATGTGATCTTCACTGAATGCAGCTCATGAGTCTCACCTTGGAGGTTCAGAGCAGATAACAAAGCTCTGCTGTTGGAAGGAAGGCATCATCATGCAAGGGGCGGTGTGTTGGCCCTTGCAGGAGGGGATGCTTTTGGTCAGCTAGAGCACAAGATGCTCCCTAGAGAGAAATGCACACAAAGGCCTGGAGGTGGAAAAGGGAGGGATGGAGTAGTTCAGGGAGACTGGAGCTTTGGGAGCCTCTTAAAGAGGAGTGGGGCAGGAAGCCAAACAGGGAGCTAGGGCATAGCTGATGTAAAATGCTAGACCGAAGAGTAACTGGCAAGGAGCCATTAAATGCTCTCAACCACCAAGTAGTAGGAAGAAATTGATTGCATGACAGAGGACCGAGGGAACCCCTGGGAGCTTGAGGGTGTCCCCTGAGCCCTGGGTTTCCACAACTCTGTCTCGTCAGAGCCTCCCCAGGGCAGTGCTGAAAGATGCTAGGTGTGGGTCACATGCAAACCTGGGAGATTGTCATCTGTGCAAGTGGGAAAGACAGAAAAAAGAAACAGTTCTTTATAAAAGACGGGTTCACCTGGTTTTAGACATGCTGAGATAAAAGATTAAGGAATTTATTTTGAAAGCATTCTTACAGTATTTATAATCAACCATCCTAAGTCCATTCTAAGTGCTTCACAAATGTTGACCCATTAAATACTCATAGCCCCGGGGTGGGGTGGGGAGGTTTCCTATGATTATCCCCATTTTGCAGACGAGGCACTGAGGCGCACAGGGTAAGAACTCGTCCAGTGTCACTTAGCTAGTGAGCACTAGAACCTGGATTCGAACCTGGGAAATTTCGCACCAGAGGTCATTCTTCAGACAGCCAGGTTATGACATTGTCCTCGTGAATGTCAATAACAAACCAGTGATCTGCAGGTGACTGAGTTTCCCATATTTCTTGACTTTGATTTAAAAAAAAAATGACTCCTTTTGTTCATCAAGTCTCTAATTTTAAGGACATCCAGGTTTATTTAGATCTATACGCTGCTGATCATCAATAAACGGGAAGTATTTACTAGGTCCTCCAGTTGCTGTGTCCCACCCGTTATGACTAGAATCATTGCCACATCCTGTTCACCATTACGTTGCTAGTGCCTATAAAAACACCCAGAACGCAGTTGCTACTCAAATGAGTATGTGGTGTTAAGTGTGGTCTCCTGCCTGAGCCAGGTCCGAATTTGTCCCACCTCTTGAATCCTGTTCCCTTACAGTATAGTACGGTGGTTATAAACTCAAGAGTCTACAGTCAGACTTTCTGGGTGTGAATCCTGGCTCTGCCACTTGCTAGCTGTGTGACCTTCTGCAAGTTACTTAACCTCTCTGTGCTTCGGTTTCCCCATCTATAAAACACGGATGATAATGGTATTGCTGCAAAGGTCAAATGAAGTGATACATAAAAAGCACAGAAAAGAGTGCTCGCATGGAGTATGAGGTGGGGCATAAAAGAAGGAAAAGGAAGGAAAGAAGACAGGAAGGAGAAACAGGAGAGGGGAGAAGAGGAAGGGAGGAAATAAACTAGTTTACAAATTTTTTAGGGGCACCTGGGTCGCTCAGTCAGTTAAATGTCTGCCTTCAGCTCAGGCCATGATCCCAGGATTCTGGGTTTGAGTCCTGCATTGGGCTCCCTGCTCTGCAGGGAGTCTGCTTCTCCCTCTGCCTCTGCCTCTCTCTCTCTCTGTC
Organism: Mirounga leonina; assembly: GCF_011800145.1. Taxonomy (NCBI): domain Eukaryota; kingdom Metazoa; phylum Chordata; class Mammalia; order Carnivora; family Phocidae; genus Mirounga; species Mirounga leonina. The sequence goes on along the minus strand of NW_023270763.1, from coordinate 19,157,628 downwards.
TCTCATGAATAAATAAATAAAAAATATTTTTAAAATGTTTTCAGAAAGGAACACTTTGCAGACAGTTTTTCAGAGAGACCAGTTCTGTTCCTCTTTGAGTTATAAAAAATCATATATGTATATCTGGAAGGATGGACTCTTTGGTCAGTGCGTCAGGCTTATCATCCCCGCTGAGTCGAGCAATAATCAGGCCATAACCTAGAGAACTGGATCCCCACTTGAGCACAATAGACTCAGAATGACTGTCCAACTTGTCTTGTCACAGATGAGGAAACTGGGACCCACACTGATTCATGTCATCCACGGAGGAAGGGGCAAAGCTTCAGGTAGGACCCAGGTGTCCTAACTCCCAGTCCTCTTTTCTTTTTCCACATGATAGAACTAGAAAAAAAAAAAGCTTCCTCCTCTGCCTCCTTCAGCTACCTCTGACCTTCCTGCTTACCTCATTCCCAGAAGTCAGAGAGGTGGAGTGTGCCTGCAGCCTTCAGAGATAGGGAAGCCCTTGGCTGAAGCAGGAGCAGGGGAGGTTGGGTGCATATGACTGCTCACGACTCAGGAGTTGACATAAGCTCAGCTGCTTGCGTGCTGTTCTAAATCCCAACGTGCATGGACTGAAAATCACCCGGTTACTTTGCAGGAACAGCAGTTTAATAAGATTAGGAGGGGTTGAGAACACTTGTTACATCCGAAGCAATGATACGAAAAACTCAACATGCAGCAGAGGATTTGCAATGGAATTCTGAAGTCGGCAAGGGGAGGAGATGTATTTTGAGGCTTTGGAGTCCATGCCCCTGACTTTAGCCATACCAAATCTACTACTCCTAGTAGAAAATCCAGTTGCCCTTTGCATGTAAGGTCTTGCTGTCCTTAGAGACTAATTACAGAACCACATCGTTATTTATATTAGGAAGTTCTACCTAATGCCGTATCCTATAGATAGCTCTGGTCTACTGAGCTCTGAGCCCGAAAGTATTCAGTGTGTCTTGAATTTTAATCCAAAGATGTCATAATCTGAATAAATTATGTCAGGTGGAAGTTCAATAACTTGGCCCAATGGGAGGAGAACATAGGGAAAATTTGTGCATAATCAGAATTAGGAATGTTACCCAGATGTGACGTGGCCCCCTGGGATATCCCAGGGAGTGTGGTCAACTCTGACTTAGTCAGTTAGACATTGGCATAGATATCCAACAAGACCTGTTGCTCATGGCAAACAGTAATCTAAGTAACAATGGAAACAATTTAGGTGGGAGAGGTCTTGATGTGTTAAAAGAACTGAAAGAACACATAATAGCTGAAGTACAATGGGACCAAGGGATTATGGTCTAAGGACAGTCAGTAAGGAGGGAGGGGACAGATCTCTCAGAACCTTGCAGTAAATAAGGGATTTGGATTGTATCCTAAGACTACTGGGATGTCTTTGGAGGGTTTTAGACAGGGAATGACATGAATTGGTTTACACTTCAGAAAGATCACTTGGGCTGCTAGATGGAGAATAGATTGCAAGAAGCATGGGAAAAAATGGAGGCAGGGGACCAGTTGGAAGGACACCGTAGTAGTGCAGAAGTAAGATAACTAGGCTTTGATGAGGATGATAGAAATGGAGATGGAAAAAGGTGGATGGATGAATGGTTGGGTGGATGGGTGGATGGTTGGGTGGATGGGTGGATGGTTGGATGGATGCATGGATGGATGACTCAGTGATGATTCACTCTAAGGGAATGCAGTTTGTGCCCTTTGAAGTTCATTAACTAAGGTTTTCTCAGTCAATAGAGAGCAAGTGAAAAATGATAAACAATAGGCTGTTGGTGCATGTGAAGAACAAATCTTGTGCCACCCTCATGTTGCAAATGAAAACACTCTGGTTCTCAGAGGAAAGCACCTGGCCTGTGGACAGGGGAGGCTGGGAGCAGAACTAGAATCCTACTCTGCTGACCCCAGTTGTGAGGGCTCTCACTCCACTGGATGTGGCTTTTGCCATACTGGTGTGTACCCTTCCGCACTAAGGAGAGAAGCCAGGACCATCTGTTACTGCCCTCAGTTGTGGTGACACCTTGCCAAGAGGCTGATGGAAGTCACCACCGTGCATGGTCCACCAAAGGAACAGTTCCATTGAGGAAAGAGTGTGTTGAAGCTCCCCTCTGGAGCAAAGTGGGGCAGGAACGCACGGGCTGGTTTTTCATAGGTGTGTGGAAAAGAATCTGTGAGCAGAAAGAAAAGGTCGGTGCCTGTGTGGATATATGTGTATTCACAACTAGAGACAGAGAGAAACCAAGTCTTTCAGAAAGAGGATTCCAAGTCTGGTCATTTCAGAGGTCAGGGTATGTATTAAGTAATGAAGAGAAGCAGAGGGGCAGTAAGGGAGAGAACGGATGATAGAGCAAGGAGAGCTCCCTGTGGACAGAAGAGGTGTATGGGGATATGTGGCTGTGCATTGGTGGTTGTGGGCATTTGTGTTTATTTGTGTTTTTATTCGAGTGGGCACATGTGAACGAGAGAAGCACCTTGAGATATATCGCTGAGGCTTCTCATTGCAGGGGTGTCTGTGCGCTTTAGGGAGGGAGGGATGGAGCCATTATTTCGGTCATTTTGGAGTTTGGGGCCTTATGGCTTGTGACGGCCGTGGGGAGGCATTGGGAGGAGGGAGAGACAAAGAGACAGGTGGAGAAAGAGAACCTTAGAGACAGAGAAGACAGAGAAGCAGAGATACCAAAGGGCACCGGCCGGCACAGGGGCTGTCAGTAGCCCTAGGCCCACCCCCCGCCTTCCTTTTCCCAGAGTGGTTTTAATCCCCACACGCTGTGATTACCCTGCCTGTTTTAGGGTATGTCAATCCTCCACACCACGAGAAATGGCTTAGGAAAGACCTCATTTTTTTTTAAGCCACTAAAAGCTGCTCTTCTCTGGTTCTGCTTTCTTTCAAATATGGTCTCAGAGAGGTCAGTGGATTCTCCACAGCCCATCTCTGTTCTGCGGTGAAGTGGCAAGGCCTCCGCGTTATCCCAGGGAGGGGCAGGCTGGGGAGGGGAGAGAAACATTCCATTAGATCATGCCCCAGGTCATCCAAGAGAAAAATGGAGAAAATAGTGACAATACCTTTCTTGCCCTCCCAGGTGACTCTGGAAGGGGAGAGTAAATCTCTACTCACTAGGAGTTCCCTGGAAGGCAGATTTTATAGAAGCCGTGGAGGGGGCGGGGTGGGGGTGGGGGGCATGTTCAGAGAAGGGGTGATATTTAAACTGAGAAGTTCATGAATATTTCCAGGAGGCACAGGTGACAAAAAGCCTGGAGTGATGGTAGCTGGCTGCCACCATTTGGTCTGTTCTGGGTCAGACTCTTCTTGCAGAGCTGAATTCCAGCCGTATCAACCCAGCCGGAAGCGTGAGCATCCGGCCCTTCTGCTTTTAGTATCATTTACCACAATCTATGATTTCCTTGGGAGTTGCAGTGGCTTGGTGACAAGAGAAAAAGCTATAAGAACATGCACTGCGGGGACACCTGGGTGGCTCAGTCGGTTATGCATCTGCCTTCGGCTCAGGTCATGATCCCAGTGTCCTGGGATCGAGTCCTGCATTGGGCTCCTTGCTCAGCGGGGAGCCTGCTTCTCCCTCTGCCTGCCACTCCCCCTGCTTGTGCTCTCTCTCTCTGATAAATAAATAAAATCTTAAAAAAAAAAAACATGTATTGGGGTCTCGTAAGACCCCATCCCCAGAGGGAGACCAGTGCACTCAACAAGCACCTGTGGAGACTTTACAATGGGCCTGGCACTGGGCTGGGTGCTGGGTTCAGCTGCGAACACCTGCTGCACCAGGTCCTGCTCCCACAGAGCTCGCAGTTAAGTGGGAAAAGATAGTTCAGAGGTGAGCCACTGAGTTAGATGATGCATAGTAGTGGTAAGAGATGGTAGTGGTAAGGGGTAAGAGATAGTGGTAGTGGTAAGTGATGGTAGTGGTAAGTGGTAAGAGATGCTTAGAAATGATAGCAGTCGATTTGATAGCTTGTGGTTCACTGGGGACATTGTTTAGATCAGTGAGTCAAGAAAGGCCCATGGAGGAGGCATTATCTGGGCTGAGATCTGACCGATGAGAAGGGACAAGTGGAAGCTAGAAGGTCACCAGAAGAGCATGACATTTCTTTCTCAGTGCAACCAGAAGCCATTGAAGGGCTTTAGGGAAGTGAGAGGATCTGGATGCAGGGTGGGAAATAGATGGCAGGGGCTTTACCCATAGCAGGAAGCTAGGGGACCAGATAGGACTGCATTGCAGATGTCCAGCAACAGATAACAGTGCCTCAGAGTAGGGTCCTGGAGATGATAAGATGTCCTTGTCTCTACACCCACCGGAATGGCTAAAATTACAGAGACTAATGATACCAAGTGACTGCAAAGAAGTACAACCATTTGGGACTCTCGGGCACTGCTGGTGGGCATATGAATTGGTATAAACAGTTTGAAAATTTCTTGACAGTATCTTCTAAAGCTCAAGATACATCAATCCTAAGACCCAGGGAACTAAGTCCTGGAAATGTGTTCAGCAGAAATGAGTGTTCACACACACAAATGTAAAAGAATGTGCCCCGCTAAGTACACACATACATAAATAAAAGAATTTATAACAGTTTTCTTTATGGAAGTCCCAAACTGGAAAACCAAATGTCCATCAGCAGGAAAATGGGTAAGTACACAAACTACTGAATCACCCAATGACATGCATGAAATTCATATAGATCATGTTGAGCAAGGGAGGCCAGTTGCAAAAGAGTATATACTTATAAGAGTCCATTAATATGCAATCAAGAACAGATGATAGAGGTCTGAATAGTGGTTACTTTTAGAAGGATATTGACTGTAATGGGACACAGAAGAGCCTTCTGGGTTGCTGGAAATGTATGTCTTGTGGGTGGTACCAGAGGTGCATTCATACATCAAAATGAATGGAGCTTAATGCTTACATACAATTTTGCATCCGTGCATAAAAACAGATGGAGCTTAATACTGAAGATTTGTCTACAATTTTGTGTGTATTTTACACCTGAATGGTGAAGTTAACAGAAATGGTTTAGTGAGGACATGTTTTAGAGGTTGGTCCAAATTGCCTAATAGAACCTGTTGATAGATTTGATGTGGGATAAGAAAGAAAGACACGAGTCAAGTACTACTCCTCAGTTTCTGGTTTGAACAATTGGATGGATAGTCTGACAAACAGGGAGTGATTAATAACCAGGTAGATAAGTCATGTTACCCAAGGATCTTGGCCATCACTTGTCATTTACAGGTAAATGGTAGACACTGAGGTCTAGGGTAAAGGAAACATCCAGGTCTGTTGGCAGATGAGCAGGCACAGTAATAAAGAATTGATGTTTCTTCAAGATCCATGGTCTTTGGGGAGCAGAACCTCAGCTACTAGTCTGGCTCAGAGGACAGAGCTATAGATCCTGGTGAGGGGAATGTGTAGGAACATGGCATGGCCTCCATCTTGCAAAAGACCTAGGGAAGAACTAGTCACTGGAACAAGAAGCAGAGCAGAAGTTCTGTCCTATGGACTGGGGCATGAGATGGAATACAGAAGAAGCTTGCTATGACAGGGAATGACTAAGTGCTCACCAGTCCCATGTCCTTGACCTAAAAATATAGGGACACCATATTTCTTACTCTCCTTGCTGCTAAGCTGAGGTCATGTGCTGGTTCTGGCCAGTAGAATCTGGGTGAGTGAAATGTGTGCCATTTCTACTCCTATCCCCTAATCTCTCAGGAGATCCTTGGTTTACTGTCTTTATTCAGATCATGAGGATCCAGCTTAGGAAAGCAAAACTAGATGTGAAAGGCAGAGCCTCAAGATGGAAGGAAACAGCACTACTAAGTTTTGGCATATGAGATTTCTGGCTCAATAGCTGATTAGATTGTGACATGAGTAAGAAATGTGCCATTGTGCTAAGCCTGCAAGATACAGCTATTGTGGCAGTAATTGGAGTGAGTTACCCTGACCAGGACACCTGTGTTCAAAATTTAAGTACAGGATACTGGGTCAGCCAGAGAGTAATAGCTGGGACTCTAAGGTCTGGTGAGCTCTGAGGAGTCTGGGGAGGAGTCAGCCGATGGGGTGGAGACAGATGGCACCGAGCCCGTCTGATGGAAGTGATAAGGAATGGCTGGGCTGTAAAACCTCTTCTTTTGGGAGAAGAGTCTGGGAGCTAGGCTGTGATTGTCTGTGGACATTAGGGAACAGAGGTGTGGGGGTGCTACAACTAGGAGATGTAGAGAAATTCATCGATTAAGTCATCTTTCCATCCATACACTCACCCAACCATCCATCCATCCATCCATCCACTCATCCATCCATCCACCCACCCACCCACCCATCTACCCACCCATCCATCGATCCACTCATCCATCCATCCATCCACCCATAGATCCATCCATCCATCCATCCATCCATCCATCCATCCATCCATCCATCCACTCACCCATCCACCTACCCATCCAGAAGTATTGAAGTTCCCTCAATTCCTTCTTGTGGATGGTCATATGGTTATGATATTAAGGAGGATGGCAGTATTATAAAACATCATCCACTGCTAGTAACAGTACACTAGGTCCAGCATACTATAAACCTCAATTTGATTTTTCCAATGCAACTTTGAAATACAAAGGGATACATTTTGGCAACTCTTTGGGAAGACTCGAGTTACCTATAAAGGCAGGACCTGGTCCTGGACAGTATGATATAGTCCAGAAAAAGACACCCCATTATGAAAATATTAACATCAAGAAGGATCAACAACAAAATTATTTCTCAAATCTCCCAAGATTTTATGAAATAATAATATTGCAGGAGGAAAAAAAAGAGAGAGAGAGAGCACAAGCAGGGGGAGTGGAAGAAAGAGAAACAGGCTCCCTGCTCCATCCCAGGACCTTGGGATCATGACCTGAGCTGATCAGGTAAAGGAAAGGAGTAAAGCTTAACCAACTGAGCCACCCAGGCCCCCTAGTTGACATTACTTCTTGAAAAACTTTATGCACATTCTGGTAATACACATACACAGTTGTACTTTTTTTGTATTTTTACAGAAATTGGTGGCAGACTCTAGATGTTCTTCTGAAACTTTTGTAAAAACTTAACAATAGATGTAGATATTTTCATATCTATTAAAAAAAAAAGGGTGGGGGTGCTGATCAAAAGGCTGTTGCCAAAGCTGCCTTAATATATACCTGCACTGTTTGTAGGACACAAGTGCCAGAGGACCCTAAGACCTTCAGGCAGCACTTTGAAAGCAAGCTTTCTAAGACTCCACTTCCTCCAGAATTGGCTGATGTTCAGGCATAAAGTTGTTTACAGGTGAATTCATGACACCTTTGACACTTCTACTGTCTCAGCCCTTAGGTAACAAACCTACAGCTGCTTTTCTAACAAACTGCTGGATAAGTCTGGCCAGTGGTTTATCGATCTTATTAATTCTTTCAAAGAACCAACTTCTAGTTTCGTTGATCTTATCTACTGTGTTTCTGGTTTCGAATTCATTGGTCTCTGCTCTAATTTTAATTATTTCTCTTCTAATGCATGGCTTAGGCATCGTTTGTTGCTTTTTCTCTAGTTCTTTAAGGTGTAGAGTTAGTTGGTGAATTCGGGATTTTTCTATTTTTTTGAGTGAGGCTTGGATGGCTATGTATTTACCCCTTAGGACCGCCTTTGCAGTATCCCATAGGTTTTGGACCGATGTGTTTTCGTTCTCATTGATTTCCATGAATTGTTTAAGTTCTTCTTTGATTTCCTGGTTGACCCAAACATTCTTGAGCGCAGTGGTCTTTAGCATCCAAGTGTTTGAATTTCTGCCAAATTTTTTCTTGTGATTGAGTTCCAGTTTTAGAGCATTGTGGCCTGAGAATATGCAAGGAATAATCTCAATCTTTTGGTATCGGTTGAGACCTGATTTGTGACCCAGTATGTGGTCTATTCTGGAAAAAGTTCCATGTGCACTCGAGAAGAATGAGTATTCTGTTGTTTTAGGGTGGAATGTTCTGTAAATATCTATGAGGTCCATCTGGTCCAATGTATCATTCAAAGCTCTTGTTTCCTTGTTGATTTTCTGCTTAGATGATCTGTCCATTGCTGAGAGTGGAGTATTGAGGTCTCCTACAATTAACGTATTGTTATCAATATGACTCTTTATTTTGGTTAATAGTTGGTTTATGTAGATGGCTGCTCCCATGTTGGGGGCATAGATATTTACAATTGTTAGATCTTCTTGTTGGATAGACCCTTTAAGAATGATAGCGTGTCCTTCTGTGTCTCTAATTACAGACTTTAGTTTAAAATCTAATTTGTCTGATATAAGAATTGCTACCCCAGCTTTCTTTTGAGGTCCGCTGGCATGGAAGATGGATCTCCATCCCTTCGCTTTCAGTCTAACAAACTGCTGATCAGCAAAAATAAAAGGGCTACAGAAACATTCATTTTTATGCTGTTCCCTTTTGGGCTTCATGCAAAAACAATTCTGTGCAAATGTACAGTTGATTCTGATTTGGAAATCTGAAAATCAATCCATCCTTGTTATAAATTTTTTTTACAATTGTAATTATATTGATGTTCATATTGTGTAAAATAACTCATTTAATAAAGTAGTACTTTCATTGATTCAGTCATTTGTCCATCCATCCATCCACTCATCCATGCATCCACCACCCATCTACCCATCCATCCATCCACTTATCCATTCCTCCATCCACTCATTCACCCATCCACTCATCCACTTATCCATGCATCCATCCATCCACTCATCCATCCATCCGTCTATCCATCCATCCATCCACTTATCCATTCCTCCATCCATCCACTTATCCATCCCTCCATCCACCCACCCATCCATCTACTCATCCACTCATCCATCCATTCATCCATCCATCTATCCATCCATCCATCCATCCATCCATCCATCCATCCATCCATCCATCCATCCACTTATCCATCCCTCCGTCCACTCACCCATCCATCCACCCACCCATCTATCCATCCATCCATCCTCCCAGCCATCCATCTGTCCAAGGGTGGTCCAAATGCTCCCTTGTCTCCCTGTTCCCTCAGGAAATGAAGCTGATTGGCAGAGGGAACTGATTCCTGGCCAGCTGGTCAGTCCAAGGAGGGCTGCTCATGACAATGATGGGAGCCTGGTATAAATTCTGAGAAAGCTGGACCTGGTGAATTTCCTTTTGGAAAAGGAACACTGAGCATTCATTTGTGTTTCACGGCATGCAAACCAACTTCACTTTCATCCGCTCACTGAATTTGAATCTTAAAAAGATAAGTCCTGGCAGGTGAGAAAAGCAGAAACTATTATTCCCGGCTTTAGTGGGAGAGGTTGTTCTCTCGCTATAGATGAAGAGAGTGGATGTAGGTGGGCTGAGGTCATTTGTGAGCTCAAGGTCACACAGCTGCATAGTGGTGGATCCATTTGTCTCTGGAGTCCCAAATCTGTGCTGTTAACCACCAGGCCCCCTGCTTCCAGCAACAAATGCCTTCCCATTGGCAGGCCCCATTCACCCCACCCCCTTCCCACTGCATCCTCAGGGCCGGCGCCACACAAGGCACATAGTAGGTACTCAGTAATTGTTCATCAAATGGGTGGGTAGCTGGGTGGGTGGATTTGCTCCCTCGAGACACAACTGTGACTTAAATGTGATAATAGTGTTTTGGGGCCACTTCTACCCTCTAATTAGGATCCAGGAAAAAGCCCTGAAGTTTGTACCCATGGCCAGAAGTGTCTGAATGCATTGACTTTGCTCCAATTGCTTTAAAATCCTGTGCCTTTCATTAATATTTTTTTTCCTGAATGCCAGCTACACACAACCTACCATATACACTGCCTAGTTAAATCCCCATCACAGCCACAGTAGGCACGTATTATCAATGCCACTTTAAAGGTTAGAAAATAGATGCCTGAAGAGGTTAGGTAACTTCTCCAGTTCTTACTGTTACTTAGTGGCAGAGCTGAGAATCTAATTATAATCTGCTGGGTGCTAAAGCCCGTCTCCTAACCAGTCCTGATTTCTTGGCCAGGGTAGTCCCCTAGAGATTATTTGGAAGAGTCTGGGTGCTTGCAGCTTTAGGGATCCTGACTGTGTATAGCTCACCTCTCCTAAATAAACCCTTGCTACTTCTAGCGAATTCCACCTTCTCCCACTCCCCCACCCCCAGTAAAGGAAGAAGCCAGCAGAGAGATCTTGCTTTGCTCCTCAAGAAGCTCCAGATTAGAAAGCTAGTTAACAATTCATCTAAAAGAAGCAGAGTATTCCAAGCATATCCAAATTAATATTTATAGAGGGAATGCTTGCTCAGACCCAATTATTCTGAGGGCCTGGGAGCTGGGCACAAGTGGTGCATAAAGGAAAGGGAGGGAGTGGGGCTGCCAGGGGAACGGGGGCCCAGAGATAAAGGCCAGGACACTGTTGGGTGCAAAGCATGGGGCGGCCATGGGGATGGGTGTGTTTGATGGGGTGAACAGGTTACTCACCCCAGGCCCCTTTATTTATAGGCAAGCACTGAACTTTACCGCAGCTTTGACTGTTCTCTTTAGCCCAGAACTCTCGGCAGAACGCGTCTTTGCAGGAGTCAGCTACCCAAAGTCCCTTTAGGGGCTGGGTGGTAGGGTAAATGCGCAGATTGGCCAGATGGGGTCTCTGGAAACTGGAGATGAGGCACCCCCTTTGCCCTCCTCCAATTCATTACTGCCAGTGGGGACGGGGGCCCGGCCTGGTCAGCCAGATTTTTATTATATAGAAAATTCGAATTCTAACATGAAATCTCCATAGCAACTAACTCACATTTTTAAAATAGTGAGTAGGTCAACAAAGCATGTCTGTGTCATTTTTGTCTCTCATGCTGCCTCGTCATAACCTCTGGCTTGGAGGCCAGAATCTGAGATTATTTCTGGTAGCTTTGATTAAGTCCTGCTGTTTTTGCCTGATAGGATTCTCCCAGCACCAGCTTAAAACCAACCAGTCTGTGACGGTATTTCTCCAGGTTCTGGCCGACTCAGCCCCTTGCAACCCTGGAACCTGAAGTTCCTATTAGAAGTCCAACCCACCACTAAGAGGAGTGAGAAATCGTCTTGGTCATTATTCCCCACACACTAATGTCGCCATCAGAACATCCTCTCTCCAGCCTCCTGTCCAGTGATACTCATTTCTGGGTCTCTGATCCTAAATCACTCCTTTTCTGTTCACCTTCCATATAGCACCAGTGGAATCTTTGGAGAATGCAAATCTGATTATAGCAGGCTTCTGCCCTCAAATGACTTTGCATTGGCTTCTTGCTAAAAGTCAGACTAAGAATCACATTTAAGACCTTGTGTAATCTGACCATCGTCTGTCTCTCCTGCCTCATCACCCACCACCTTAGGGACCTTTGTTTGAGCAGCAGGAAGTGGCCCTGAATAACCAAAGCAGTATACGAAGAATAAAGAGACCACTGTCCCTTGCCTGGATCTGTGCTTATCTACCTGCCCGATTCAGTCTGTGTAGTACAGAGCAATCGTAACCTTGAATCAGTCCCTGTCTCTCCCCTGATAAAAAAAAAAAAAAAAAATCCTCCAAGGACTTCCCATCTCATTGAGAACAAAATCAGAACTTCATCATGATTTGCAATAATAAGTAACTTTTATGGAGCACTTCATGTACCAGGCATTTTTCCAAGTGTTTGACATGTCATAACAACCTGGTGAGGTAGATTCTATTATTAGCTCCATTTAACAGATGGAGAAGCTGAGGAACAGAGAGCTCAAGTAGCTTGATCAGTGGCACAGGTCTGGAAGGTAGTGAATTCCAAAGGGATAGGTTGAGTCCGGAGCCCAAGATCTCATCCCCTAAACTACACCAAATTCTGCTGGTGGTCTTCCAACATGGTCCTTGTTCACCTAGCTTCAGTCTCATTTTGCTGCTGGTCCTCAAACTTGCCACATCCATTCCAACCTCTGGGCCTCTTCTCCTATTAGTCCCCCTGCCTAGAACATCCTTGCATCAGAACTCTGTCAGGCTTCTTATGTCACTTCTGCCAAGAGCCTTGCCCTGGCCATCATACCTGTGTTAACTATCTCCTCTCCTCCTGTACCATGATTTCCACATACTGAACCAATTTTCTCCAAAGCACTGAAAGGCAGGAGAACAGGTTTGAAAAGAGCAGGAACCAAGGAGTTTTGGAAGGTTCTTCTGACTGACAGGAGCTGATGGGGTTGCTACAGGTCATTGGGGTGAGTCAGCTCTCATTAAAAAAAAAAAAAGAGAGAGAGAGAAAGAGCAAATTTGCCTTTCCTCCACCCTTTTGTTCCACTTAGACCCACAGTGGATTGGATGATGCCACCCATGCTGGTGTGGACAATTTTCTTTACTCTGTCTGCTGATTGAAATGCTAATCTCTTCTGAAAACACACTCACAGACACACACAGAGAAAATGTTTTACCGGCTGTCTGAGCATCCCTTAACCCCATCAAGTTGACACGTAAAATTAACTGTCACATCCTGGGTGTTTATTTTGACCTGCACTGAACTGGTTTTGTTTTCTGTATTTTGTGTCTTTTGCCCTCTGGACTTTGAAAAGTAAATTTGTTCTAGTGCCACTTCCTGCCTGCGGTAAGGCCATCCACCTACTGGGTCTCAGTTAAAATTCCTGGGTCACGTCTTCATTCTCTTTGCTTCTCCAGAGGTTTTTAGCTTTCCCTGTGGCCTAAGCGTTATCCTTCAAGAAACCTCTTTCTTATGTTCTCCTTGCCTTTCAACCCCTACCCCAACCCCAAGTCTCAAGGTCTTCTCATATCTCCCAGCCTCACCTTGACTTCCCAGAGAAAAGAAGCCAGGACTTGAGTTAGAAGAATGGTCCAAAGGAAGGATTTTGACTGATCTGTGCATACAGTTTTTCCTTGATGTGCTGGAGACAAATGAAGGTCGGATTTCACAGAGAGCTCTTGTCTCTGCTCAGTGTCAGCAGCTGTTCCTAAGTCAACAGAGCAATGGTGTGTGTCTGGGATGAAGAGAACAGAGGTTGCTTAAGTTGTTTTCCATCCCCTCTGAAACTAATAAGTGCTACTCCATTGCTTGGCACAATTGAGTTCCTGAATGGTGCCCCGATGGGGTATCAAATCAAATCTTAATCCTGTCAAATGCTGGCTCTGTGAGCTTCTGGAAGCAGGCATAGGGCCAAGCGAGGAGAGCTTGAGGGTCCTGTTCTAACTGGCCTGTGCAGGGGGGGGGGCAGGGTGATCCACTCTCCTCAGTCTACAAGAGAAAGCTTATCAAACATCTGGGGTCTTTAGAGATACCTTCTATTAGGTTTAATATGGCCATAAGCAAGAGTACATGCTTAACTTTATGGTAAGTTTCAACAAGGCTGACAGTGGTCAGAGGGCATGTGGTTGATAAAATGGTGGAAGGAGGGGTAGATGCATTTATTTAATTACCAAATAGTTAGACATTGGCTAGACACTATTCCAGACCCTGGAGTGATATCAATGAAGAAGACAGAGAAGATCCCTACACTCAAGGGGCTGATGTTCTAGACATGGTCTCCTTCCAGCTCACTCTGGAACAACATGAGTCTTAAAAGATGAAGAAGAGCTTTCAAGAGATGCCATAGGACCAAAAAAAAAGAAAGAAAGAAAAAATCCCAAGTCCCTCAGAGGTCCTGAGAATCCAACCTTTCTTTCAGACTCCATGTCCTGATCTAACCAACTTGCCCAGGTGTAGACCAGTTCCATGGATAAGAAACTACCATGCTTAGTGCCAAGTGAAGCTCTCATTTCTCTCCCCTCTACATTCGTGACATACTGGGGGCAGAGGCTCTGAGATCTCAGCACATCACTCACTATAGTCTCTTTCACCATACAGGTGTCCCAGAGGCAGTATGCCTCTGACTCAAATCCAATGTGCTTGATAGTATGAAGAGGTAGCTAAGCTCTCAGACACTAATGTCAGGGTTTCGATCGCGACTCTGCCACTTACTGCCGTGTGACCTTGGGCATGTCCCCTACCCTCTGAGTCTCATTTTCCTCCACTTAAAAGTGGGAATAAGTACCTACTTCTCAGAATCAAGGTTAAGGATTCATTGAGACAATTCAGGTAAGAAGTAAATGTTAGCTACTATAGGAATAATAATTACTTTGTTACTGCTATTCATATTTATTTTGTTTTCATTGAGGTATGATTTATACACAATACAGTGCATAGATATCAAGTATTTGGTGTGATGTCACCATGTTACCACCACCCAAACACAGAGAATATTTCCATAGCCTGGAAAGTTCCCTCATGCCCCTTTCCAGTCAGTGCTCCCTCCCCGAGAGGCCATCGCTTTCTGACTTCTGTCATCATAGATTAGTTTTATCTGTTCTCGAAAGCCACAGGAATAGAATGAGAAAGTATTTTTTGTTTGAGTGTATTTTTCTTCTTTTCCTCAATTTTTTTTTCTTTCTTTTTTTTTTTTGAGATTCATGACTACTGGGCTATACCCAGATTGTGTGTATCTGTATTTGGTTCCTTTTGGTGCTGACTAGTTGTCAAGTGTAGTGACTTTACCACAATCTGCTTATCCATTCGGTCTGCCCAAAGTGGTTGCACCATGTTTTACTCCCACTAGCAATGTGTGGCGGTACAGTTGCTCATGACCTCACCGACATTTGGAGCTCTCACTCCTTGATCTGAGCTCCAGGTTTTATTAGTAATTGGTGCACTGCTTTGCTCATTTGGGGGCTGTTATAGCCCTAAGCAGATGCTGCCTTTGCTGAATATTTGTTGGGGAGCCCAAGGACTTTGACCTCTCTCCTTGGCTCCAGGCATTCCAGGATCTTAAGAATTGGAGGAAATAAAGTCATTTTGAAGTTGGTGGTTTCAACACAAATTACTAGCTGTGGGCTTACTCTTCTCTAGGAGTCGTTCTTCTCAAAGGCCACATCTGCACACTGAAAGCATCACTATCTCCTAGACCAGTCCTTCCCTGAGCGGGTGGGATGGCAGGAGCTCCTCCACAGTGGGGCTTGAGGCTGTTATGTCCCCAAATCCACCGAGAATCCTAGGATGAGCAGCATTAGTGGACAACTCTTGACTGTGTGTGCCTTGAACCCATTCCCTCCATATGTCTCCGAATAGATCACAGTTTTCCTTTGTGAGCCTCCCAACCTTCAGGCCTTGGAGTTAGAATCAGGTTGACCCCACTCTCTGGTTCCAGATTGGTACCCATGACACAGTTTTGGCCTCCCGAGACACAGATCATGTTTCAGAGACAAACATGTGACTGGGCTGCCTGAGGCCATGTGGAGTTTTACTGCAGCTACTGAGAAAGAGACATTTTCCACTGGGGTTGCTAAAAAGGTAACACGGACACTCGGAATTGATAGATCAATGCCAGATCACAGGAAGAGCCTGCTCAAAGGAAAGCACAGGCAAGAGATGAAGAGAGTGGCATTGTTTGAAACTTGGTATTTTTTTATTAAATTTTATTAAGATATAATTGACATATTATAATCATACTCTTGAAGGTGTACAATTTGATGAGTTTTTATAGATGCATATACCAGTGAAACCATCACCAAAATCAAGTTCATAAACACAACCACCATGCTCAAAAGTCTCCTTGAGCCATTTTATAATCCCTGCCATTACACACCTCCCATTCCAGAGCAGTCTGCTGTGTCCATATAGACTAGTGAGCACTTTCTGTCATTTTATGGAGACAGAATCATACAGCATGTACTCTACTTTTTTGCTCTGACTTCTTCAACTCAGGATAATTTTCAACCCTGCTCTTGTGTGTTTTATTGGTTCATGCCTTTTCATTGCTGAATACTAATCCATTGTATGGACATACCATTGTTTTTTTATCCATTCGCCTCTTGCTGGTCATCTGGATTGTTTCCCATCTAGGTCTATCGTGAATACAGCAGCTATGAACATTCATGCTCAAGGCTTTGGAGCAATTGCTTCCATTTATCTCGGGGAAATTCCTAGGGCTGGACTAAACCTGTCCTGTTTAACTTTTAAAGAAACCAACAAGCTGTTTTGCAAAGTGGTTGTATTTCATATTCCACCATCGATGTATGGAAGGTCTTCTTGCTCCACTTCCTTGCCAACACTTGGCATGGGTGTCTTTCTTAATTTTAGCCATTTCAATAGCTGTTGATCGTTATAGTTTTTATTTTAATTTCTGTAATGACTAATGGTGAGCATATTGTCATGTGTTTATTTGCCATCCATATATCTTCTTTAGTGAAGAATACGTCAAATCTTTGCCCATCATTTTACCAGGTTGTGTTGTTTTCTTAGTAGTGAGATATATGGGTTCTTTGTATATTCTATGTGCAAGTTTTTGTGAAATGTACGCTTTGAAAATATTTCCTCCCAGTTTGTGCTTTGCCTTTTGATTTCTGTTAAGTCTTTTGAAGAACAAAAATATTAAATTTTAATAAGTTCTCATATATATTTATGTTGTTTCTTTTTATCATTTCTGTGTGTGTGTGTGTGTGTGTTCTGTTTAAGAAATATTCCCTAACTTAAGGTTACTAACATTTTCCTCCATGTTTTCTTTTTGGAAGTTTTATATTTTAGCTTACATATAAATGTAGATCCATAGTTCATTTGAGTTAAGTTTTGTATGTGAGGCAAGTGTTGAAGTTCTTTGTGGGGTTTTTTGGGGTTTTTTTTTGCATATGGCTACTGAATTACTAATGAAAGGATTATTCTTTCTCCCAATGAATGGCTTCACACTTTTGTGAAAAATCAGTGGACCATATATGTGTGGGATCTATTTCTGGACTCTCAATTATCTATCTATCTATCTAATCTTTATATCTTTACATATTATATATGTTATATATACATATATTTATATAGAGATGTAGATAGATCTTTACACCAATGCCAACTGTCTTGATTCCCCTAGCTTTATCATAAGCCTCAAAATCAGATAATGTAAGTTCTCTGACTCTGTTCCTCAAAGTTGATTTTGTTATTCTAAATCCTTGCATTTCCATATAAATTTTAGAATCAGCTTATGACTTACCACAAGAAATTAGCTTGCTGGGATTTTGATTGGAGTTTGAGGAGAATAGGCATCTTACACACATTGAGTTTTCTGATCTACGAATACAGTCTCTCTTCATTTTTTAGATCTTCTTTAATTTATCTTGTCAATTTAAAAAATCATTTTTAGTGTACAGGCCTTCTACATCTTTTGGCAAAATCATCCATATGTCTTTCATTTTTAAAAAAATAATGTCTAATTGTTCACTGCTAATATCCAGAGTTTTTACAACAGCACTTTGAGCTTGTCTATTTGCCTGGGTCCTCTACTGGTCTCCAGTTCTTATTCTGCTTCATTACTCTGTTGAACATTTGAGTATTTCTTGTTACTTGCGTTAGTTTCAGCTCACTTATTGGCCCCTTGCATGGTATTCTCATTCCCAGTTTTCATGCCCTCATCATGAAAGCCAGCTTATCCTGGGCTCATCATTTAGAAGTTGCTCTGACCACTCACTTATTTATTCCCAGGTGTTGATGCCCACTTAAGAGACATTGTGCCCAAGACATTTACCATGCCTTTTCAAGAGGAACAAATTCATCAGCCTCTGCCCATAACCCTGATCATTCATCCCATTCTCTAGACACATGTATGCCACCCGTTTTTAAATCAAGTTTCCAGAATATCCCAGCTAGAATGCATAGTTTGTGAAGCTCTGTATTTTGTCAGAATAAAAGAAGCATCTGTAGTATGCATTCCTCCACATTCTCTATGGCATTAAGGGGAGGGGCTCCTGGTGTACTGTGAATTATAGAAGCAACAAATCAAAGATCATTCAATACTAAAAATATCCAGTTAGAAATGAAAGGGGGAGGAGGGGAGGCCCATTCACAATAGTCATAAAAACTATAAAATATCTATGAATAAATTTAGCAAGCACAGTACTTATCTGAATAAAACTATAAAATTTTATTGAAGAACATAAAACATGATCTGAATTAATGGAGAGACATAGCTTGCTCCTGAGTGGGATGACTTTGTATTATAAAATATCCACCCTTTCCAAATTAATAAAACTACTTACCAAAATTTCTATCTGAATCCCCATTTTTTAAAAAAATATTTTTCTTTTTTGATTGATTATTTTTTAGGGGGATGGGACAAAATAAGTTGATTAGAGAACAAATTTGGATATTTTGAAAATCAGGAATGTCAGAGAGGAAATTATCCTACCAGCTATATAAAAACATACTCTAAAGATGCTCTAATCAAAACAGTATTGGCCTAGTAATAGATTCTGTAGTGGAAAGTAAAAGAATACAGAACAGATCCTGGTGTATAAATAAATTTAATACCTGATATAGATGATATCTTCATTCAAATAAGAAAATGAAAGGTCATTTAACAAAATGTTCTGACAAAACAGGCCATCCGTCTGGGAAGATACAAAGCTTGACCCCTACAATAAACAACATATAGAAATAAACTCCAGCTGAATGAAAGAAGTAATAATGAAAATAATTCACAGTAAAATATGAATATACACTTAAGGAAAATATTTATAAGACCTCAGGTTGAAGGAAAATGTCTTAAATAACAGAACACCCAAAAAACCACTATTAAAAAATAAAGGAAGGGAAAATATGTTGTCATAAAATCAAAAGACAAGTGATTGAGAAAAATATAAATCTGAGACATTTCAAATAAAAAGTTAATGTTTTTATGCAGGTGACTGAGAAATTTTTGTTGTTGTTAATGAGAGTTTTTTGTTTTTAGTTATTTTATCATATATTTTATATATATATGTACATATATATGTATAACTAACATACATTATTATATTAGTTTCAGGTGATTTGATATTTGTATACACTGTGAAATGATCACCATAATAAGTCTAGTTACCATCTTTCACCATACAAGTCAATACAATACTACTGACTATATTCCCCATGCTGTACATTAAATCCCCATGACCTATTTATTTTATAACTGGAAGTTTGTACTTCTTGATCCACTTTGCCCATTTTGCTCACCCCCCCAATCTCATCCCCTCTGGCAACCAAAAATCTCTTCTCTGATTGTATGAGTCTATATATTATTTGTTTTGTTTTCTGGATTCCACATGTAAGTGAAATCATGCAGTGTTTGTCTTTCTCCATCTGACTTATTTCATTTAGCATAATAATAGTCTCAAGTTTTATCCATGTTGTCAAAAAAGATTTCTTTTTTATGGCTGAATAGTATTCCTGCATTTTTTCCCCACCTAGGGGTTTTATGGTTTCAGGTCTTACATTCAAGTCTCTAATCAATTTTGAGTTAGTTTTTTATATAATAGTGTAAGTAAGTGGTCCTATTTCATTTTTTTCCATGTAACAGTCCAGTTTTCCCAACATCATTTATTGAGGAGACTGTCTTTTCCCCATTATATATTCTTGCCTCCTTTGTCATAAATTAATTAACTGTATAGTGTGGTTTTATTTCTGGGCTCTCTAGTCTGTTCCATTGATCTATGTGTCTGTTTTTATGCCATTACTCTACTGTTTTGATTATTATAGCTTTGTAGTATACAAAGTGAAATCAGAGAGTGTAATACCTCTGAAGTGTTTTGTTTTGGGGGGGTCTTTTGTGGTTCCATATAAATTTTAGAATTATTCGTTCTAATTTGGTGAAAAATGCCCCTGGAATTTTGATAAGGATTACATTGAATCTGTAGATTGCTTTGGGTAATACGGACATTTTAACAATATTAGTTCTTCCAGTCTATGAACATGGAATATTTTCCCACATATTTGTGTCATTTCAATTTCCTTCATAAATGTCTTACAGTTTTCAGTGTGTAAGTCTTTTAACTCCTTGGTTAAATTTATTCCTAAATATTTTCTTCTTCTTGATATGATTGTGAATGCAATTGTTTTCATGATTTCTTTTTTTTTAAAGATTTTATTTATTCATTTGAGAGAGAGAGAAAGAGAGAGAGAGAGCACGAGTGGAGTGAGAGGCAGAGGGAGAAGCAGACTCCCCGCTGAGCAGGGAGCCCAAAGCAGTGCTTGATCCTGGGACTCTGGGATCATGACCTGAGCTGAAGGCAGATGCTTTACCCTACTGAACCACCAAGGTGCCCCTGTTTTTATGATTTCTATTTCTGATCATTTATTATTAGAGATAAAAATGCAACATATTTTTGTATATTAATTTTGCATCCTGCAACTTTACTGAATTCATCTATTAGTTCTGACAGCTTGTTGGTGGAGTTCAAAGTTTTATATATACAGTATCATGTCATCTGTAAATAGTGACAGTTTTACTTCTTCCTTTCCAATATGGATGCCTTTAATTTATTTTTCTTGCCTAATTGTTATGGCTAGGAATTCCAATACTATTTTGAATAAAAATAAAGAGAGCTGCATCCTTGCCTTGTTCCTGATCTTTGAGTTAAAGCTTTTGGCTTTTGGGGTGCCTGGGTGGCTCAGTTGGTTAATCATCTGACTTTGGCTCAGGTTATGATCTCAGGGTCTTAAGATCAAGCCCCATCTTGGGCTCTGCACTCATCAGGGAGTCTTCTTGTCCCTTTGCCCCTCCCCCAGCTCATTCTCTCTCTCTCTCTCTCTCTCTCAAATAAATAGATAAAATCTTTTAAAAAAGCTTTCAGCTTTTCACCAATGAGTATGATATTGGCTGTGACTGTGTTATATATCCCTTACTATGTTGAGATATGTTCCTCTAAACCCACTTTGTTGAGAATTTTCATCATAAGTTGATGTTGAATTTGTCAAATGCTTTTTTCTACCTCTGTTGAGACAATCATATGATTTTTATCTTTTATTTTGTTGATGTGGTATATTGTGTATCATGCTGATTGCTTTGTGGGTATTGAATCATCCTTGCATTCCTGGAATAAATCCCACTAGATCATGGTATATGATCCTTTTAATATATTGTTGAATTAGGTATATTAGAATTTGTGGAGGAGTTTTGCATCTATGTTCATTAGGAATATTGGCCTGAAGTTTTCTTTTTTTGTGGTGGTCTTGTCTGGTTTTGGTACCAGGGTAATGTTAGTCTTATAAAATGAGTTTGGAAGTGTTTCCTCCTCTTCAAAATTTTGCAGAGTTTGAGAAGGATAGGTATTAAAACATTTTTTGAATGTTTGGTAGAATTCAGCAGGGGTGAGTGGGACCACACATGACCCTTTTAAATGGGGAATCTCATTTTCTTATAGAACTTTAGGTCCCTTGGACATCAGTACTGCTGGTTTTCTAAGCCAGATGTTTTGAGATCTCATCTCTCCAGGGCAGATCCCAGGGATGGGGGTGTCTGATCAAGGGCACAAATCCTTTGATCTTCTGGGAGAATTGCTGGACTGGCAAGATCTCCCCCTATTATATTTCACTGCAACGGAGAATAGGAGGTTGGTAAGACCATATCTCTGCCTCTACCCTTCTCTATGTGGTCTTTTTATCCTTTGTGTGGAGAAGCAGTTCACTGAGTTCTCAGTTCTTTTTCAGAGGTAAATAATCTGTATGTATCTGTAGATTTGGTATGTCCATGTGAGGAGGTGAATTCAGGATCTTCCTATACCACCATCTTGTGGAAGTCCTTCCAGAGTGTTAAGACAAAACTCAGCATCTCAAAAAAAAAAGTCATTAACAAATGATATCAATAGAGTATTAGTAAAGACAATGGTAGGTGTTTTTTGGCCCTCGAATCTCCATAGTGTAACATAATACAAGTTTCTGTATCATACCAGAATGGGTCTTCTTACGCAGTAGGTCACCATTCCTGTGGTTGTTACAGACCTAGGCTCCTTCCATCTTACAGCTGCACATTCTCTAGGGCCTCAAAGTCTTTGCATTAATCTGACACTTGGGAGAAAGGGATGAAAGATCACAGGTGGGAAGCTTAGGGGAAACAAGTATGGGAGTGAAGAAAGCCCATTACTTCTGTTCACATCCCATTGGCCAGAACTCAGTCTTGTGACCATACCAAACTGCAAAGAAGGCTGGGAAGTATAGTCTAGTTTTTCCTCAAAAAAAAAAAAAGAGTAAGGGCGCCTGGGTGGCTCAGTTGGTTAAGCGACTGCCTTCGGCTCAGGTCATGATCCCAGGGTCCTGGGATTGAGTCCCACATCGGGCTCCCGGCTCAGCAGGGAGCCTGCTTCTCCCTCTGACTCTCTCCTCTCTCATGCTGCTTCTCTCTCGCTCGCTCTCTAATAAATAAATAAATAAAATCTTAAAAAAAAAAAAAGAGTAAATGGGCCTTGATGATCAGACTGCCACAATCTGGCAATTCACAAGAGCAGAAATTAGAAGCCAATAAACATATAAGATCTCCAAACTTATTAGTATTAGAGAAAACCAAATTAAAACATCACTTCTCATTTGATAGACTGAAAAGAGATACAAGTGTTAACACACAGGTATGGCAAAGATTTGAGGGGAAGGAATACTTTCATGTGTTTCTGTTAATAAGAAATGCTACAGTCTGTTTGGGAAGCTGACTGGCAATATCTATTATGCTTTCTAAAAACTGTATATATACAATGGAATACTACTCAGCATCAGAAAGGATGAATACCCAACTTTTACATCATCATGAATGGGACTGGAGGAGATTATGCTAAGTGAAATAAGTCAAGCAGAGAAAGTCAATTATCATATGGTTTCACTTATTTGTGGAACATAAGGAATAGCATGGAGGACATTAGGAGAAGGAAGGGAAAAATGAAGGGGGTGGGAATCAGAGGGGGAGAGGAACCATGAGAGACTATGGACTCCAAGAAACAAACTGAAGGTTTTAGAGGGGAGAGGGGTAGGGAGATGGGTTAGCCTGGTGATGGGTATTAAGGAGGGCGTGTACTGCATGGAGCACTGGGTGTTATACAAAAACAATGAATCATGGAACATTACATCAAAAACTAATGATGTATTGTATAGTGACTAACATAACATAATAAAATTAAATTAAAAATAAAAACTGCATATAGCCTCCATCCCAGAAATCCCACTTTAGAAAATCTATTGCACAAAAACAAATGTATGAGTAAATAAAAATGTGTATATGGAGATGCTGTTGAAGCATGTTTAAAATGACAAAAACAAAACCCAGAAATGTCCTGGATGTTGATCAATAAAGGAAGAGTTGAACAAATCTCAGTACATTTATTCTGTGAGACATTATGCGGTTGTAAAAAGAAAGAGAGAGACTGTATTCGATTTACACATATCAGTCTATAGGTATGTTTATGATATACTGTTAAATGCAAAAAACCAAGGTGCAAGAGCTGATCTGAGTTCTGCCTAATTTTGTAAAATTATTTTCATAAAACATTTTGTGTATAAGTTTACATATGATTGTGTAAGAGGTATGAACAGTGCGTTCCAGTGGTTGAGGTAGCCAAGACGCATTTGAAACAAACACACAAAATGATCTTAACATAAAGTAAATATCACGAATTTTACAAGCATGGGTTAAATCATTCATCCATATATTCATTCAAATTATCTATTAAGCCAAACATCTCACTGGGTGATACAGTGCTAACCTAAACAGGTATAACTGATGTGATTTGCATTTTCAAGGAGCTTGCAGCCCAATATGATGTTGGGCGTGAGCAGGTGAGCGAACACAATACTGTGATAAATGCTTTAGTGGGAAAACTTCAGAAGGGGGGCAGTTAACTTCACCTCAGTGTGGTGGAAGATCAATACCTATGTCCATATTCTGACACAATAAGTATCTAGATATGTGCATAGAAATTTCTAGGCTCAGTTTCCTCCTCTTTAACAAGTGCTAAAAATCCCTCAACTTACAGGATTGTTGTAAGGACCGAATGAAATAATAATTATAAATAGTCTATCAGAGTGCCTGGAAAGTAGTAGAATCCCAGTAAAATTAGGTACCTTTGACTTTCTCTCGAATCATTACGCTGTGTCCTTTCTCTAGTATTAGGCAAGCTGCAAGGAGTGGAGGGGAGGAATTTCCCCAAACCTGCATTTACTTCATCTCTTGTGGTTTTACCTTCTGAGAGTAAATGATACAGCCTCTGTTGTTGAACACTATTAACCTATAACCTATTAACCTATAACTCTTAAGAGACCCAGTATGCCTTAGTGATGCAGAAAACCTTCCTGCCTGGTTCCTTGAAAAGTGGTTCTGGGGAGCCTAGGTGGTGTTTATCTTGAATGAGGTCCCAGCAAGTCATTAGCAGCACATCTAAACATCTCCAAGATCAGACCTGGGTTGGTTCTCATTTAGTGTCCTATTTTATTTATTCATTTAAAAAATTTTAATGGCAGAGGTTGTTTCTTAGAATTGTAGCAGAAATCTGTTTTTACAGCACCCTTTCCCTCCTCTTCTTGTGACAGTATGCTAAAGCTACTTCTCCCCCACTCATCCAGCCTCGGTTTTATGGGAATGACCACAAGACCAGCTACAGGGATGGTGGACATATGATCAAGGCCAGCTGCTTTAATGTACAAGAAAGCACTGGTTGGTTGAGAGCTAACAGACATCTGCTTCTGGATTTTTGCTGGTCCTATTATAAAAGAGAAAGATTCTGTTTATGAGGGTACATTTAGCTTCCAAGATCTACCACGTGAGGAAGGAGTTTTCTCGCTTTGTATGTGAAATCTTCCAAGATTTTAATATTTGCAACTAATTCAATTTTTTTTAAGTTTATTTATTTATTATTTTAGAGAGGGGGTAGGGGCATTGGGAGAGAAGGAATCTCCAGCAGAGTCCCTGCTGAATGAAGAGCCCGATGTGGGGCTTGATCCCACAACCCTGAGATCATGACCTGAGCCAAAATCAAGTTAGACGCCTAACCAAGACACCCAGGCACCCCACAACTAATTCAGTTTTTATAAAGGAACACTATGTGGTCCAAACAAAACCTACCTACAGGTTGCATCCAGTGGTTGCAAAGATACTGATCTTTGTAAACTCTGGCATAAACCTTCCAACACGACATGCCTCTAGGGCAGCCCCTTGAACTGTTCATCCAGTGTTGGCTGAGCAGAGCCAATCAAGAGAACTATGGAGCATTTTCATCCAGCTATCTTCACAGAATGAGTAAATAATGATAATTTTTTCCCATTCATTCAATAAAACAGTGGTGTTTATAACTTCAGGTTTCTAGTTAAACACACAAGACTCGAATCTCATATCAGCTGCTACCAGCTTTGTGATGGTGTTAATAATAGTTTCTACCACCTAAGGTAGTGTGTTCTGAGGATTAGGAGAGGTAATTGGTCCTCAGGAACATCTTGATCATCTCCTTCAAGAGAGAAGATCCCTGCAGAAAGAAGACATATTCCCCAGTCACACAGCATCCAGGCCAGTGTTGCAGATCCATTGGTACCTTTTTCCTGGAAGTAGTTTTCAAATCTCTGCCCCCTTCTCAACCAGCACGGGGTCTATTCTTCCTTCTGTGTCCTCAGAACAGACAAGAATTGGAACGGTCTCTCTTCTTCCATGGAACCTGCCTTGGAAAAAAAGAGCTCAATGTGTGCTATCTTTAGGATCACTGGGGTTTAGATTTGTGTTGTTTTTCCTATTTCTCTTTCTCTATGTGTGTGTGTGTGTCTTTCTTCGTATCTCTGTAAGAACACTATCTCCTTTTTCTCCTCTCTCTTTTTTTTACCTCTCCATTTATATGTTGATCCTTTGCTTCTTTTTTCTACTTCTCTTTCCCCTACCACCTTGCTTTACACATTCCTTCTCTCCACCTCTCATTCTTCCTTCCTATTCCTGTTTCTATTAACTGTATCATTGTGACTGCTTTAAGGTTTAGAAAAAACACATTTAAAATTCCTAACATTGCCTGGTTATAGTAGGTGCTTAATAAATGGGGGGATGTTCTTCATTTTCTTGTTCCTTTGAATCTGTCCTTTTCTCTCTTGTTTCCTTACTTAGATAGCTTCTTGGCATCCGCCCTCTGCCTTCCACCCCCACCTCTGCTGTCAGGTTCATATCAGCACCTTCTTCACCCCCGCAGCTGCCTTCATTCAAACCATTAACAGGCCTTTCTTGGCTTTTTATTGTTCCTTCTTCATTTGAGATGCACAATGGTAGCTTGTTATGTTGTTAAGATGATTGACTATATATCACAATAGAAAAGAGTCACATTTCGTGAACTTCAGAAATTTTCTCAATAAAGACATATTTGCTCTATGTACATTTTAATTATCTTTGTCAAAGGAATATTTTAGATGCTAGAGGAAGAACTGCTTGGACGTCATCAGGTAGAGCTTGGCTTGCACCCAAAGCTCTCTCCAGGGTGCTGAAACTTGAACCCACACGGTGTCTTCACTTAATTCCCTTTGAGAGGGCGGATGGAAGATCTCTTTCACCCACTTGCTTGACAGACACTGCTACAATAGCATCTCACATTGAACTTTTTGAATTGTGTCACCTGGAATTCATACTTCGCTCCTATAATGTCATTTCTTGGCTCAGGAATTTTTAGCTCCTCCAGCTCTATCTTTGGGACAGCATGAAGTTCTGGCAAAGAGCATGGCTTCTGGAACCAACACCCCATCACTAACTAGCTGTGTGACCTCGGGAACATCACTTAATCTCTTTGTCCTGCTGTAAAATGAGAATGAATGGGAATAATAACATATCCACCAGATAGTTTTCGTAAGGGTTAAACGAATTCACGTATGTAACAATGCTTAGCAAAATCCCTGTCATATATTAAGTGCCATATAAGAGTGAGTCAACAAAATCTTTCAAATCCACATCCTATGAAAGAGTTTGTCTCGGGGCGCCTGGGTGGCTCAGTCATTAAGCGTCTGCCTTCGGCTCAGGTCACAGTCCCAGGGTCCTGGGATCGAGCCCCACATTGGGCTCTCTGCTCCGCGGGAAGCCTGCTTCTCCCTCTCCCACTCCCTCTGCTTGTGTTTCCTCTTTCGCTGTGTCTCTCCCTGTCAAATAAATAAAATCTTAAAAAAAAAAAAAAAGGTTGTCTCCCCACTTTATGTAGAGTAGCAGGGTGGAATTCACTGCGAAGTGAGTAATAATGGCTTCTATGAATACCACTCAAAGCCAGACGTTGTGCTGGGTGCTGTACAGGTGTACTTACCCCATGTCCATGTAATTATGATCCCTGTGCTACAGGTGAGGGGATAGACACTGAAAGCTAACAGTGTTACTTTGGATCACTCACCTCTTAGTATTTTATTAAGAAGGTGGTTGTTAGGAGCAAGTGAAAAATAAAACAGAACAGTCTTATGCAAAGAAATGGAGGATTTATTGCTCAGGTAACTAGAAAGTCCAAAGGGGGACTTCCCAGCTTTAGGCTTAGGTGAACCAGGTGATTAAGTGATGCTGTCTGGAATCCGTCTTTATTATCTCTCAGCTGTGTTTATTCTTTGTTGGTCTTACACTGAAATAGGCTCTCCCTACACAGTGGCAAAACAAGAAAAAACATACTTAGGATCTTTTCAACTTTTGAAGCCCTTGTGTATTTTCCCTCTCCATTCATGTGGTTACCCAAAGCTGGTTTTCTGTGCTGTTCTTTTCCTTGTTGTTGAGCCTATTTTACTTTTGTGATTTCCATTTAATTCATTAATTTTATAATAACGTTTTGGATCTTTGGCACCCGGCTGGCTCAGTCGGTTATGCGTCTGACTTCAGCTCAGATCATGATCCCAGTGTCCAGGGATAGAGTCCCGCATCAGGCTCCCTGCTCAGTGGGGACTCTGCTTCTCCCTCAACCCCTTCCCCCTGCTCATGCTCTCTCTCTCTCTCACTCTCTCTTTCTCTCTCAAATACATAAATAAAATCTTTTTTAAAAAATAATGTTTTGTGTCTCAATTTGTCTCCCGAAACCTGCAATACATCTTTCATTCCATTCTGTTGTTTTATTACCTCAACTCAAAGCTTTTGTATTACTGAAATCTTGTTCTAATCAGCATCTTTTTCTGTAGTTTCAGGTACTCCTCATGCAATTCCCTGAGTTATGTTTTCTTTCCAACAAGTTTCTTCACCAGTCTTTTGTGAGCTATATTGCATGTTTCTCTATTACTTGTCTTGTAATTGCATTAATAGATGTTCAGGGTTGCAGTGTATTTATAAGCCTCTTGTTCATACTAACCATGGGTACTCTTTTCACACCTTCTATTTGAAGTAAAAAAAGAAAAAAAGAAAAAAGGAGTGAATATTCTCTGTCCTCTTTCATCCTTATCTGAAAACTGTTTATCTTTCTGAAGAGCAAGAGCTTGAGTCTGGACATTGTTAACTTGCACTTTTATACACACACACACACACACATTCAGATACACATATGTATATATATATTATTCATACATGAGAATACATACATTCTCATACACATACACACACTACACATATACATACTTGTACACATATACATACATATACACACATACTCATGAACATACATACAAATACTCATACACATACTCACATGCATATATATATACATTTTCATACACACATACATACTCGTATGCATATACATACCTATACTCATACATACACACATATGCATACTCATATGCACAAATACACATATTCATACACATATATGTATATATACATGCACACACACACGTCCTCATACTCATACACATACACAAGAAGAACGTGAGGTGTGAGGTGGGGCAGGGAGAAAGCTTAGCTATAGAAATCATTAGGTCACCAAGGCTTGCTCTCATTCTCCCCCCTACCTACTCTCTCTCACTCTCCATCTCTGTCCCTGTCTCTGTCCCTCTCTCGTTAAGTGCCTGAGATCTAGGTCTTTTCCCCTTACTTGAAGGTGTATTTCAATGACAGGAGAAAATTAATTCACACTTTGAATATTATACCTAATTAGGTCTAGGGGGCTGAAAAAAAAAAAGGCAGAACTTAATGGTTTCACCTGTCTCAGCAAAAAGAATTTTCTGGTAAGTAACCAAGATTGAAAGCTGTTCTGTAACTTCTAATGGACAGCTCCTCAGGCCATATCTCCTTAAACCAAGAAGTATTGATAAGCATTTTCTTGACTCCCTCTGGCCCCATGCCCACTACAGTGCTGACAAACGCATGCTGGGTTAGAAGCTCTGTGGCACTTTGACAGAATATTCTGTTCCTTTTCTTCATTCTCATGTTTTAAGGATTTTAACATTAAATTGGATCCCTTCATTATATAATTGCTGCTAGCAATTTTTTTGTGGCTTTTACTATTTTATTAATTTCATGAGTACTGGGGAAATGTAGATGTATGTACAACTTGAGCATATTGCCTTTGTCCAGAAGCCCCATTAACTCCATCATAAAAAAAGAAACTTAGGAAATTGATGTTCTAAGGCTTTGGGTTGCTCTAAAATATTTAGTAATTAAGTAACAGAGATAAGACTTAGAATTTGTTCTTTTAATTCCAGTCCTAGTGAGCTTTTCCTTTTGCCTACACTTTTTCAATGGATATTTTCCATTTCCACTGGAAATGGAAACACAGAAAATGGGCTTAAGCCACAGCATGAGGAAGGGAAACTTACCTAACTGACAGAGCTCCTTGATATTTTTAAAGGTGTATTTGTTTATTTGAGAGAGAGAGTGCGCAAGTAGTAGGGGGGAGAGGGGCAAAGGGAGAGAAACTCAAGCAGACTCCATGCAGATTGCAGAGCCTGAAGCGGGGCTTGAGCTCACAACCCTGAGATCATGACCTGAGCTGGAATCAAGAGTCAGGCACTTACCCAACTGAGCCACCCAGCGTGCCTCAAGAGACACAATACTCTTGCTTCTGTAGAGCTTCTGGTCTAATGAGGGAGACAGACAATAAAACACAAACACCCATAAAGAGGGTACATTTCAATAAGTTCTACAAAGACATGCAGGTGACGTGACAGAAAGTAACAAAGGTCAGAAGGGGCAAGCAAGTCTTGGTGATCTAATTATTTCTACAGCTAAGCTTTGTCTCTGCCCCACATCACACCTCACACATTCTTCTCACACGTCTCTTACATCTTACATGATGTAGACAGAGAAGGTCTTCAGGAGGATTGGTGATATTGTGAGATCTGAGGGATGAGAGAGGGACATTCATGGGAAAAGAAGAGAGAAATATTCCAAAGCCCCTAGGCAAGACAAGGGTCTGGAGATGTGGAGGACTGGCATGGAGACCAATGTGGCTGAAGTTAAGGGATAAAAGGGGCTGATGAGAAGAGATGATGCAGAGGGCAGAGGTCTGATCTTGCAAGATGATTGTACCAAAGGGTTTGATCAATTGTCAAGTCATCCAGTGGCTTCCTGAAGAAGGCCTCTTGTGTGAGAGAATTTTAAAGGGGGGAGGGAATTACAGATGGGGGACATAGTGGTGCAGTGCTAAATGACCAGGATAGTCTCTCTCAGAGGTGGTGACTCCACAGCACCAAGTGAGGAGAGGTCCATGGATTTGTAAGCTGCAAAGAGCTCAAGGTGCTAGGAGAAGCCAACCCCACCCAAGACCGTAATAGATTCTTCAGGCATTATCTGCTTTATGTCTGAACATTGGCTAAGAATCTTCTTTTCATTTCACCAGTTACATCTCGCTTGCCTGTGTCTTCCCACTTTGTAGGATGGATGTAAAGATTAATTCCACATCTGTAACTTTAGGAAGTGTTTTATTCCAGGCTGCCAACACCTTTGATGATTTGTCTTGGCTGTTGTGCAATAGGATGTCACTTCCCTCCACTCACCCTTTGAAAACAGCCTATTTAAAGAAGGATGATTTGGGGTTAGAGTCAATAAAATCCAGTGGTAAGCAATTCTTCAGCATGTTTGGTCCTCAACAGATAGGCTGGGTGGCTGGAGAGCCATTTTTGATGACAGATATCTTCTTGCAGTGCAAGCCTGGGAGCTGCTCTGTGGACGTGCATGCAAAAGGCTTCAGGTGACTTAAAGATGCATCCAAATGAAAACCAAATCTGGACCATAAAGGCTTCTTTTATAGCTCTTGTGGGGACTCTCTGATGAGGTGCTCCTGGAGACAGTGCAGGCTGGGTCCAATGGGAGCTCTGTTTTTCTGAGGAAGTAAAATCAATAGTTTGAGCCTTAATTTCTCATCTGTAAAGTGGGACAAATATTTCTACCACTCAGTGTTACTTGGAGGCTCAAGGAAGAGAAGTGGAAGTGACCAGCACAGCATCATTTTGTTTTGGCAGCCTCCCCCCATCCTTCCTGCCACTCCCCTTCCTTCTCCCCTCCTTTCTGTCTTCTTTATCAGCCATTGGTATTTGATTTTATGACCCCAGCAGAGAGTCCGGTGTAGATGATGTTAGAGCACAAACGCTGGGACAGGACCACTTGGGTTTGGGTCCTGGTTCTGCCATTTTACCTGCTATGCATCTCTAGGCAGCTCAGTTACGGTCTTTGTGTTTCCATTCCCCTACCTATTAGGTGACGAGAACAGGGCTGTTGTGACAATTAAATCAGTCAATGCACACAGTGTTTAGGATAATGTCTGGCATGTGGTTTGTGCCTTACAAGTGTTGTTAGTATTGTTATTATGTTATTCTTACTCCATTTTCTCTCTAGTTTATCTTCTTGGAAGTCAAAGCTAGCACCAGAGGCATTTGTCAATTGGCTCATCTCAGGGTGCAGAGCAAAGCTGTTGGCCTAAGTGAGCTCATACAGACCTTTGATTCATGCCTTTGTCCACAGCCTGTATTTTGAGGTAGGGGCAATAAATTAATGTTGGTTAGATTTTGTAGAGTTTGCAGAGTTGTACACAACATAAATATGCTTTCACAGCATCTTTTCATAATAAAGCACTGTTTCATATAAGAAGAGTTAGAGTCAGAATCCATGGTATATTAATAATATGAATGCTACATACTTATAAAAATAATGTTTTGAAAAAAGCGTTTGCTAATATGAGGCATTCTGTTATATGAAAAGTTTAAGTGGCCCACAGAATGGTCCCAATACAGAAACACACAAACACATTGATAACAGATAGAAGACGAAATGTATCAAAATACTAATATTAGTCATTTCTTAATAGGAGCTTTGTACACTGAAGATTGCCTAAATGCTTAGAGAGTGACTCTAGGTCCTCAAGCAGTAAAAAAGCATAACCTTCAAGTGTCCTATGTCACAGAGAAATTTCTTTATTTTTTATTACATTTTCTTTAAAGTGCTACTGCATTAAAGAACAGTAACTCTACATATCAGATTCATCATGCAGGCAAAGTATCTCTGCAGTGTTGCTGCAAAAATTTCAGAACTGAGGCCCCATAAATATGTGGATACGTATTTGAAAAAAATAGTTTTTTCCACATATTTCCAATAAAATTGACTATTCGAGAAACTTTACTGTTTTTACTTCATGGCATTCAGCCTCCTTCATTCTGACTCATGTTCTTAATCGTACAAATAGTGTCATTTGAGGAGCAGAAACTAACTTTACTAAAAATCTTAGAATGAAGTAAGTCCCAGGCCATACCTCTCTACCTTCTGGCATCCTGGAGGCACAATTCTAAGATCATATCCTCCATGAACACTTCCTCCACCAGTGCAAGTAGGATGTGTTTCTACTCCTAGGGCTTCAGTGCTGAAATAGACATATGAGTCATGGTGGGGCTTGGGTTTAGAAAGAGGAAGGGCCTTGGCTGGCTGATTTTTAAAAAATTTTTTAAAGATTTTATTTATTTATTTATTTGTGAGAGAGAGAGAGCACAAGCAGGGGGAGCTGCAGGCAGAAGGAGAAGCAAGCTTCCTGCTGAGCAAGGAGCCCGCCCAGGGACTCAATTCTAGGACCCTGGGATCATGACCTGAGCCAAAGGCAGACACTTAACCGACTGAGCCACCCAGGCATCCCATTGGCTGGATGAATTTTAAGACCATTCCTAAACAAATGGATTAGGAGCGGTTCCCTGTACTTTCATTTTTATTAGTTAAGTTTCAGAGTCCAGTTCTATGCACGATGAGTGTTATGTTCTAAACTTCTTCGGGATAGAATGACTTATTAAGCATTAAGTGCAACCCAAGCCATCTCCCTCAACCAGGTGATACAAAATCGGGATTAAGAACACAGCTGCTGGTTGTCAGACAGACTTGGGTCTGAATACAAGCTCTGATACTCTCTGTATAATAGAAGGATAATAACAGCGGATTTACTGGGTGCTTGTGGGGATATTCCAAACCTCAAAATCAAATAAAGATGAGAGCTTTTCTATGAGAAATGATTCAATTTGCCCAGAAATACATTTTTTTAAAAATCACGCATATGATATACATGAAGGGAATCTTTAAAAGATAGTAGAGGGCACAAAATATTACATAAACAAATGGAAAGGCATATTCTTTTCTATCACAAATTTTTAATTCTCTCTAAATTAACCTGTACATTCAATATAATTTTGTTAAAATGTACCAACAGGCTTGTTTTTGAGCCAAAGAAATTGATATTAAAGTATACAGAAGAAAACAAAAATATCCAAGAAGATTTTTAAAAAGAAGGGTTTTGACAATTAATGTTATCAAATATAAAGAAATATTATAAAGCAACAGTAATTAAAGTACTGTGGTTCCAGCAACACAAATAAAGACAGATCAATAGAGGAAAATAGAGAATATGAAAAGTGAAGCAAATCCCAAAGGAATGCATAGTAGTGAGAAAAAGGTGAATTACTCAAAAAGTCTTATTGGGAAAATTATAAGGCATATGGAAATAACCTAGATGCCTACTTCACTCCTTATAACAAATACATTCTAGACAAAGCAAATATTTTAACTGAAGAATAAATCAGATAATGGAATATTATTCTGTGATAAAAGAAAATGAACTACATCTTACTCAGTGGTGCAACACTATAAGCTTACTATTCAAGATCAGGAAAAAGGTAAGAATGCCTGTTCTCACCACTGTTATTCCAAATTGTACTAGAAACTCTAGCCAGAGAAATTAAGCAAGAAAAAGAAATAAAAAGCATCAAAATTAAAAAGAAAGAATTAAACTATCTCTATTTAAAAATTTTTTTTCTTTAAATTCAATTTAGTTAACATATAGTGTATTATTAGTTTCAGGGGTAGAATTTAGTGATTCATCAGTTGCATGTAACACCCAGTGCTCATTATATCAAGTGCCCTCCTTAATGCCCATTACCCAGTTACCCCCGCCACCTCCCCTCTAGCAGCCCTTACTTTGTTTCCTAGAGTCAAGAGTCTCTTATGGTTTTCATCTCTCTCTGTTTTTATCTCATTTTACTTTCCTTCCCTTCCCTTATGCTCATGTTTTGTTTCTTAAATTCCACATATGAGTGAAATCATATGGTATTTGTCTTTCTCTGACTGACTTAATTCACTTAGCATAATACCCTCTAGTTCCATCTACATCACTGCAAATGGCAAGATTTCATTCTTTTGGTGGCTGAGAAATATTCCAGTGTGTGTATACACACACACACACACACATCTTCCTTATCAATTCATTTGTTGATGGACATCTTGGCTCTTTCCATATTTTGGCTGTTGCGGACATTGCTGCCATAAACATTGAGTTGCATGTGTCCCTTTGAATCACTATTTTTGTATTCTTTGGATAAATACCTAGTAGTGCAATTGCTGGGTGGTAGGATAAACTATCTGTATTCACAGATGACATGATCCTATATGTAGAAAAATCCAAGTACATACGCACATAACTACTAGAGTTAATACATGAATTCACCAAAGTTGCAGGGCACAATATCAACACCAGAAAATCAGTGGTGTTTCTGTACATCAGCCACAAACAACCCAAAAGGGAAATCGAGGAAACAATTCTGGTCACAATAGCATCAAGAA
The DNA here is from genome assembly GCF_011800145.1 of Mirounga leonina. Taxonomy (NCBI): domain Eukaryota; kingdom Metazoa; phylum Chordata; class Mammalia; order Carnivora; family Phocidae; genus Mirounga; species Mirounga leonina. The sequence continues at coordinate 19,122,864 of NW_023270763.1, read as the reverse complement.
GAATAAAATACCCAGGAATACATTTAACCAAGGAAGTGAAAGACTTACTGAAAATTCTAAAACCATTGCTGGGAGAAATTAAGGAAGGTGTAATAAATGCAAAGCTGTCCTTCAGAAAAGAAGGAGAGATAGAGTCTTGTGTGCCATAACTATATAGTCATCTATATGGAGATCTGGGCTCTTCATAAGGAGAAGGAGAAGGTACTAGAAAGTGGTAGAATGGAGAGTCAAACTCGGGTTTTTATGAAACTTTGAGCTCATAACTGTTATGATGTATAGTTTTCTATATTTACCCTATGGGTGAAGGAGACTCATTTGACTATTTTGAATCAGAAGCATGACATGATACAAAATGTGTTTTAAAAATAAAATAAATAAATAACCAAGTGAAAAGATTAGTGACGAATCTAAGAAACAACCACCACCAAAATACAGCACACAATACAAAGAATTTTTAAATTTATAAAGAGCCTCTATATCAATACAAAAAAAGAACCTACATTTCCATAGGAAAAAAAATGGCAAAGCATATAGTGGAGAGTTCACAGTAGAGAAAATTCAAATGATTCTAAAAATTGGAAAGGATGCAAAATCTCATTCATAAGGGAAATGTTACTTATTTTTAAATAAACTTTATGAAGAATAATTTATAGGCAATAAAATGCATAGAAAATTGCATCAAAACTTGCTGAAACTCAATATAGTTTTGAGTTTCAACAATATACTTTTCTTTGACCTTCAGGTCAATATACTTTTCTTTGACCTTCAGGTTCTCCATAGGTATTGGAACATACTCTTATATCTGGAAGTACATTGTATTGAAATGATCAGCATACATGTTCTTTGAATGAAGGCTGTCTGTGGGTTTCCAGTACCTTAGCCTGGTGGACATAGTCCTCCATCATCTGATCCCAAATCCCCTCTCTGGTCTCTATCTCTCTATCCTTAATAGTTTGAGTCACACACCAGAACCTCTTTGCTATCATCATCAAACTGATGAACTCTTTTGCTCAGTCTAGCCACCTAGGAGTACTCAATGTTACCTGGACAATCTATTCACCTTTATACCTTTATATCAATTTCTTTCCTATCTTGTTGCTTCTTTCCAGAAGGTTTTTGCCAATTTGACCTAATGTTGCACTCCTATTCATCCTTCAAAGCCCAACACCATTGTTAAGACTCTGGGAAGATCTTCCTGATCACCACCTCTGCCAAAGTTACTAGCTGCCTCAGCTTATATTCAACATTTTATTGAGCATAACTTAGTCAAAATTGCACACACACACACACACATACACACTCAGTTATGTGGTTATGAAAATTATCAGTGTATGTCTCTGTCTCCCTTACTATAGTGATACAGTGTGATCCTCTAAATGAGGGAATCATGCCTGATATACTTATCCTCCACACACTAACAATGACCTGTCAAAAGAGAAATGTGTTGAATAAAAGTGAAGAGAGGAAGGGAGGCAACATTCAAGGAAGAGAAACACGGAAAAACATGGAATGACAGTTCCAATTCATCAGCTGGTGCCTACATGAAGGTTAAGGAGAGCCTTGTGTCGAAGTCTGTGGTGTCCTCTGGCATCCTGGTTCTGACTGAGGGCACCGTTGCACTTCCACTTTTTAGCTAAATCTCAGATCAGGTCTGACTCAGGCCTGCCTCTATTGGGCAGCTGAATGGCCCTCAGTAGATCACACTGAATGTTCTGGAGAAGACAGGATCTGCCAGGGAATACTGGGGAATCAAAGTGGATTAGTGCTAGTGCTTCTCCTCCTGCACACGTGTTACTTCCTAGGAGTGGGGTGGGAGGTGCAGAGCCAATCTATTTTCAGCACCAGGGACAGTAGCCTTCTTGCCCAGCCTGGCCTATGCAGTGAACTAGGTCAAGAGAAGGACCACGCTTTGAGAGAATGGGGCTGGGGGGGCGGGGGGGGGGGGGGGGTCACAAGCAGTGGGGAGGCAGAGAGCTGCTA
>NW_023270763.1:18890438-19120784 GCF_011800145.1 Mirounga leonina | reverse complement strand
GGGGGGGGGGGGGGGGGGGGGGGGGGGGGGGGGGGGGGGGTCACAAGCAGTGGGGAGGCAGAGAGCTGCTAAGTCACCATGTGAGCGTGGGAGGTGCTTCGGAGGGAGAAAACAATATTTGCATCTATATTTGGGCAGTCATTGCAAGATAAAGGCACGGAGGCATTAAAATAGACTGTGATTGATTCTGGGGAAAAGAGGCAGCAGGTGGGAGAAAACTGCTCCTTTGAAACAGACATCTGCAATAAAAAAGGAATTGGGGATTTTTTTTTTTCCAAAATAGGCTGCTACCTGTCATGCTGCAACTTTGTGGGGGGAAAAAAATACAAACACACAGCAGAGAAATCTCAATTCCAAAGGAAAATTGAGTGATGTTCTCTTAGCATTTCTTTTGGTCAAATATACCAGGTCTTATTGCTGAAAAATCATAACTTTAGTAGGTCTGTCAATCACAGGCATATCAGATGGCACTGGGTTGGGCATTGATATGCACCCCAACCTGATGAACATGCTTCTAGATGTTTCTTAAAAGCTAGTGTAAGTTCTCTCAACCACTTGCCAATGCTTTCATATGCAGAGTCAACAAGTCAGAGAGCATAGAATTTTTTTGCTTATTTTGTGTAACTCTTATGTACCAGACACAATACTAGTTATTTTATGTACTGGTGTCTTGTACATTTCAGCCACACTATGATGTAAATATCATTGTCTCATGTTACAAATAAACTAAAGCCATTAATGAGATTTGTTCCAAGTTACCTTCTTCTAAATGCATTTCTGTCTTTAGAGTCAGTACCTGGACTCTGAAGGCAAAACATACTATAGCCTTTGTTCAACTGTATAGTAATAAGTGACAAAGAAGACTAAACGATACCTTATATATATAAGATCCTTTACACAGGCCAGGCATTGTGATTTACACACGGGCACCCCTGCACACACATATGCACATACATACATACACCTACAAATATAATGCATATATACCCATTGCAATCCAGTTTTTAAAAGATCTTATTTATTTGTTTGACAGAGAGAGACACAGCGAGAGAGGGAACACAAACAGGGGGAGTGGGAGAGGGAGAAGCAGGTTTCCCGCTGTGCAGGGAGCCTGACGTGGGGCTCGATCCCAGGACCCTAGGATCATGACCTGAACCTAAGGCAGACGCTTAATGACTGAGCCACCCAGGCGCCCTGCAATCCATTTCTTAATGATGAGCATACAGAGCTTCACAGAGAACACTGAACCCACCCATGCTCATACGGCCAGTAAGGAATTCAGTTTCAGAATCAACTGATGCCAAGATTCTTTCCAAGGTGTAGCTCCCAGAGATGGCAGCTGAGTAGGTCAGACTCTGCTTGTTGTTTATCCAGTGTCTTTTCATCTATTCTTTCTTGTTAGCAGAATCCCAGCAGTGGACTAGCCAATTTCCTTTCTATTGGTACTCTCCTTTCCCTGGATCTCATAGACTGTCACTTGGATTATTGTAAGTGTCTCTATTGAATATCCCAGCCTCCAGTCATGCTCCTTTCAATGTAGCCAGTTCCCAAGTTTATTCAGGTATGTCACAATCAGGGGACATGTTTTCATGATGACTGGAGAAAGTCCAGTCTCTTGGACAGCCCTTCACAATGGAGCTCCATGCCTCCTTTATAATCTTTCTGCTCTTCTTTAGATAACATGCTCTGTCTCAGCCTGACTGATATGACCCTGTCCTCCAAATACACCTTGAAATTTTATTTTTTAAAAAAATTTTAAAAGATTATTTATTTATTTATTTGACAGAGAGAGACACAGTGAGAGGGAACACAAGCAGGGGGAATGGGAGAGGGAGAAGCAGGCTTCCTGCCGAGCAGGGAGCCCAATGTGGGGCTCAATCCCAGGACCTAGGGACCATGACCAGAGCCTAAGGCAGACGCTTAATGACTGAGCCACCCAGGTGCCCCACATCTTGAACTTTTAGATGCCTTGTCATTCATGTATGCCCACATGCCCACCATCTCAGTTCCCATCCATGCTATCTTATAGTCCTTTAAGATCTGGACCTCAAGGTGCCTTAAAGATTTTCTCTTTTTTTTCTGAACCCTAGTATGGATTCGATGGATCCATGCTTGTTAGACGTAGATCAGATTCAGTCTGGCATTTTCATCCATTGATTATTTAGTCAATTGATTGGTTAAATATGTAATTTTTGGGTTTCACCTACTTCATGAAAGATAAGACAGACAAGTTCATTGCCCCAAGGGATGTGCAGAGAACTGCCCCTCTGGGCATCTTTGTCTCTCCCCAGCTCTCACACTTAAATTAGCTGGGATGTAAGACATTTAGGGATGGAAACTCTTTCTCTTTAACTAGATTATGCATTTTCCAGGTATATTAGTATATTATATAATTAGTATATATATTAGTATATTATATAATTATGTTATTAATAAGTAATAACTATTATCATCACTAATATTTACTGATTTATACCTACATGCCACACCGTATGCTTGATAAAGTGCCACACACTTACCGTGTCATGCAATCCTTACAATAGCTCTGAATATTATAATTATTACTTTCCCCATTTTATAGATGAGGAAAATGAGGCAGAAAGAGTTTAAACAACCTGCCAGAAGCAAGAAGTAAGCAGTGGACAAAAGCTTTGGACTGAGGCAATGTGAACTCTATCATCCAGACCCTGAATAACTTCAGTGATCTTACTCCCATATCCTGGTACAAACCTAACATTGCTAGGCACACAAGGCGTAGTTAAGAGTGTGAACTTGCATTACACAGCCTGGGTTCAATCATTGAATTTCTCACTCACTCACTCTCAGTCAGCTCATCTGTAAAATGGGAATGATGATAATATCTCCCTCATGCAGTTGTTTGGGAGATTGAACACCCAAATATATAAAAAGCATTTAGAATAGCACCCGCCAAAAATCTAGCATTTCCTTGGGCAACAATAATAGTTACCACTATAGAGGTTCAGGAAGTACCTATGCATGAAAGAACACCTAGCCCACTGTCCCATGAACAGTTTGAACTTAGCAGCAATAAATAAATCCCCAGCCCAGTGGCCAGAACACAGCAGGGGGCTCAGTAATTGTTTATGGATTGAACAACTGACTGTCAAAAGCTGGGTGGGGAGGAAGCAGTGCCTGTGTGGAGACCCAGCAGGAGTTTGCATCCTGTTCTGAACATTGATCTGACTCCACAGGATGGTGGGTCCCCAGGCAGGAAGAATCCAATTTCAATATTGTAAATGGCATGCACATCCTCTGATCCACCTCCCCTCTGCCCTGTAGCTCCAGACCTCGAAGTACGGTCACCTCTACAACACAGCTAGCTCTATGACGAGACTCCCCCTCTACTTTATCTGATGGCAGTTACACCTCCTAAACAAGGACGGTTATGAGATTAATTAAAGGATGCCAGTCCCAGGCTGACTGACAGGACTTCTGTCTGCAGAGGTGGAATGATCCTGAAAGCATCTGGAGCTGGTGAGGTGAGAGGTCAGCCAGACCATCCCTCTGCCTCCAAGCATGCCTTGCATCTCTCCTTCCCCAGAGAGAAGAGTATCACAGCTCTTCTGACCTTGGAGGAATTGGGCCAGATATGTTTCATTCCATGTCTCAGTAAAAGCAAACCTGGGCATTCTCTTTGCAGGGGATGGCTCTGAAACAGAAGGAGGTAAGATTTCCCTTGTAGATCTGAGTTCTTGGGGGGTGGGGCAGGAGAGGGAGGGCAATGCCATCACATCATCATTTTCCAACCCATCCTTTGCCTTCCAGAGTCCTCAGATCGCTTACAAATGTGAGGTCCTTAAGGGAAGGGACTATGTTTGTGGCTAGCTCAGTACCTTATACAACCCCTGTGATAATGAGGAGATGGTGTATGGCTTGGTCCTAGGACCTTTAAATGCTCAGATTCCCAGCCAACTGCCTTCCCTGCCATCAGACAAAAAAATAGTCATGGGGAAGTGATATCCCAAGCAAAATCCTTCATTTTATTGTTCCAAACACAATGGTTCTTAGCCCTGGATATGTACCATTAGCTCCCCAGATCCTTAGAAACAGAATTTCTGGGGATAGGACAAATATTTCTATTGTTTTCATCCCAGTTGATTCTGAAGGTCAGTTCAAGTTGAAATTTAAAAAAAATGTATTGAACTATGGTTGACATACAATGTTATATTAGTTTCAGGTGTACAGGATAACAATTTGACAATTCTATACATTATGCAGTGCTCACCATGATAAGTATAGTCACCATCTGTCACCATACAACATTATTACCATATTATTGACTGTATTCCCTATGCTGTACTTTTCATCTCTGTGACTTACTAATTTTATAACTGGATGTTTGTATTCCTTAATCCCCTTTACCATTTTGCCCATTCCTCTACTCTTTCCCCTCTGGCAACCACCAGTTTGTTCTCTGTATTTATTTACGATAACTGAGATATAGAGGCAACCTAAGTTCCCATTAGTAGATGAATGGATAAAAAAGATGCAGTATGTATGTATGTATATGTGTGTGTGTGTATATACATATATATATATAATGGACTATTACTTAGCCATAAAAAAGAATGAGATCTTGCCATTTATAACAACATGGATGGACCTAGAGGAAATTATGCTAAGTGAAATAAGTCTGACAGAGAAAGACAAATATCATATGATTTCACTTATATGTGGAATTAAAAAAAAAAAGCAATGAAACAAATAATTAAAACAACAAACAAAAACAATTATTTTTATCAGGATTTTGCCCCAAAGGCTACTGCAGACTTTCAGTGAACTGGATACAAGTAGGTCTAAACTTCCCGCAGCCATCCTTGGAAAAACCCAAGTTTACAGCTTTAAATAGGGTTAGGCAGTCATGCAGACCCCTTACCTGAGACCCATAGCCTATTACAGCCACTTACCACTCCAAAGGTGAGGATGGGGAAGGAGTGTTTCTTCATGAGGATTGGAATTGAACTATTGGACTTCATGAGGAGAACTTAAACTATTGCCTTTCTAGAGAGAGAGAGGATATCTCCCATCAAGCAGAGGGGAAAGATCAAAGCATTCTTGTTGTAATGACCACATGGGAGACTGGAATTCCAAAGAGTCAAAAGAGGAGAAAAGATCCTAAGAACACACTCAGCCTAAGGAAGCAGAGCTTCAACCTTACCCCAAGGTCACACCCTTTGTCCAGTCTTGTATCACAAGGACTGGCCTTTAGGAAGTGTTCTTAAAATACTTGTTGGGTGGGAGCACCTGGATGACTCAGTTGGTTGAGCCACTGACTCATGATCTCAGGGTCCTGGGATTCGTCAAGCCCCCCATTGGGCTCCACACTCAGCAGGGAGTCTGCTTGAGGATTCTCTCCCTCTCCCTCTCCCCCTGCTTGCGTGCATGCTCACTCTCTCTCTCTCTCTCTCTCTCTCAAATAAATAATCTTTTACAAAAATACTTGTTGGGTGGATGAGCAAATGAAAGTTCTGCAGGGAAGTTTATCTGTTTCCTGTCCCATTTTATTTGATCCCTGTTCTGGTTTAGGGTTAATCTGAAAAGCCAAGTCACTCTATGATGCTACCTAAGCAAAAAACATCCCACTCTCTTATCTCATGAACTTTTTTTTTTTTAATTGTCAGAGAGAGAGAACGTGTGCACACAAGCAGGGGGAGCGGCAGGCAGAGGGAGAAGCAGGCTCCCCGCCGAGCAAGGAGCCCAATGCAGGACTCGATCCCAGGACCCTGGGATCACGACCCGAAGGCAGACACCCAACTGACTGAGCCACCCAGGCGTCGCTTATCTCATGAACGTTTTGTTTTCATAAGAAAAGGAAATGGATGCAGTGGAAAAAATACAAATAGGTTGTTGGTACAGACCACTTCACTTTTGCCCACACTTAGCAGATGTATGACCTTGGATAAGTCACCTTACTTTCTTGTGCCTCAGTTTCACCATCTGCAGATCAGGGATGATAGCATGGATCCCACAGGGTTATAGCAGGTGTTTCTGTTGAATTTTCTGCAGTGACTACACACAGTTGATACTCTATAAATGGTAGCTGTTAAGAGAGTGTGACTCTGGCTGTTTTTGAGTACAGAGGAGGGTCTTTGCCAGTGTGCTTGGGCATTTACGAAGGTTGGTTGCCCCAAGGCTTTTGGAGGGCTTTGGAGTCCAGAGTAGGTCTTCTCAAGAGTGGATGGACAAGGTTGAAAGAAAATGAGAGCCAGAAAGACAGGGTGAGTTTAAATTTCAACTATGCCACTTACCTGCCATGTGACTTGGGTCATTGTCTTTCTGTTTCCTAATCTGTGGAAGTGAAGGGTCAAATTAAATGACTTCTCCATAGCCCATCCCAGAGTTTATGATCCTATCTCTGCATTGGAGTGTTAACCAGCAGGCACATCAGGCAGTAAGCTCTGTGCTTACTGGGGCTAGGAGACCATATCTAGGCATTTTAAGCAAAGAGAAACTGCAACAGAAGTTACAGTGTGGCAATAAGATGAATTAGGGTGATACAGTTGCAGGCTAATTATTTTGAGGTCTGTTTTATAATTGCATTATAAACTTTGTGTCTTGTTTTAAAAGTAGAAAGGTGGGGATCAGCTTCCACAATGTGTAGAGCCCGAGGAGGAATCTGAGTAAGGGCAGATTCACAGGAAGGTGGAGGAGGTTTGGAAGGGCTGTGATCCAAACTGGAAATCAGATGGGTGATGGAAAGAGCATCACTGATTCAGCCAGAAAATTGGCATCAGGCACAATTCTGAACTGGATGTATCACAGTGTTGATGGCGGGCCTTACAGTCACTAGTCTGTTATGGGCTTGCTATAAAACTACTGTGTGACCTTGAACAAGTCACATGTCCTCTCAGAGGCTTGGATACAAGAAAGGGTTGAACTAAATCAGAGTCATTTAGACTTCATTGCCTTCAGTTCTCACCAAAGACATCAAAATCAAGATAAATAAGAAGAGAGGGACTTATTATATAATGATAACTTTGAATCTGTTATAATTTATAGAAAGAGTAAATTCATCAAAATCCAAGGCATTTGCAACATCCTTCCCAAAGTTCCATACAGGGTGGAGAAGCTCCAAGCAAGAGGATCTCCTGGAATCTATCTAGCACTTGGGACACTTTAGGGTGTCTTACAGAGAGCATGGATCCCTCCAAAGTATCTCATAGCTGCTATACCAGGGGCATAGGACAGAGTTGTCAAAAAAGCAGGCCCTGGAGTCAGACTAGCTGGCAGTTCTGGGACCTTGAGCAAGCTTTTCTGTGCCTCATTGTTTTCATCTGTGAAATGAAATAAGGTATGTAAAGCACTTGGTATACAGCATGGCTTATGATCCATGCTTAATCAGTGTTAGCTAATGTCATGCAGACACTAAACTCTCCCCTTTATTCACTCAGCAAGGATTTACCAAGTACTTTTCATGATTCAGACACTGAGCATATAGCAAGGAACAAGAAAGAATTTATGTCCTCCTGAGGCTTATCGTCTAGTGGGGAAAGAGACCAAAAAAAAAAAAAGAACCAATAAATGGAATATTATGCAGCCATCAAAAGGAATGAAATCTTGCCATTTGCAACGACGTGGATGGAACTGGAGGGTATTATGCTGAGTGAAATAAGTCAATCAGAGAAAGACATGTATCATATGACCTCACTGATATGAGGAATTCTTAATCTCAGGAAAAAAACTGAGGGTCGCTGGAGTGGGGGCCAGGGTGGGAGGGATGGGGTGGCTGGGTGATAGACATTGGGGAGGGTATTGCTATGGTGAGCGCTGTGAAGTGTGCAAGACTGTTGAATCAGAGATCTGTACCTCTGAAGCAAATAATACATTATATGTTAAAAAAAAAAAAAAGGAAGAAGATAGCAGGAGGGGAAGAATGAAGGGGGGGGAAATCAGAGGGGGAGACGAACCATGAGAGACTATGGATTCTGAAAAACAAACTGAGGGTTCTAGAGGGGAGGGGTGTTGGGGGATGGGTTAGCCTGGTGATGGGTATTGGGGAAGGCACGTTCTGCATGGAGCACTGGGTGTTATGCACAAACAATGAATCATGGAACACTACATCAAAAACTAATGATGTAATGTATGGTGATTAACATAATAAAATAAAAAAAAGAACCAATAAATAAATCAGATAAATTCATGTGGCCCAAGTAATCTTATAAACATGAAGAGTGATATGGTGCAAGTTTGAGAAGGTAATGTTACAACAAGTGACTTAAGGGGGGCAACTTCATCTCCCCCAGTCCTGTCCCCAAACCAACCTTTTCCTCTCCTCTTCACTTCTTTTCTCTGAACCATTCTCCTGCCATATATTCTTGTAGTGCTGGGGAGGGCAATCTTTGATTCATTGATTCAGGCACTGAATATGCAATGCATGTGGCTTTACTGGGATTGGAAGTCACAGTTTTAGGCAGTTTTTCTGTTCTCTAATGTAGCCTTTCCTCCTAGGACAGTGCCTGTCATAGAGCGGGTACTCAGGAAATGTTCACTGAATGTGTGAGCCCCAAATCAGAGGCATGGATGATCTACTATTTCTCCACACAGATGGGAAAATTGCTTGTTAAGCCTCCTCAGTACGCCCACTGTAGAGCCCTTGACCTTCCAGGCCACTTTTGTTTTCTGTGTAACTTACTCAAACTGGGAGAGGGCATTGGTAGTCTGAGAAGCCAGGATCCAAGTTTACCTTTGTAGTTAACTGTATGAATTTGGGGAAGCCACATAACCAGCCTAGACTTCTGCTTCCTCATCAATAAAATAGGAAAATTAACCCCATCTTAGCAGGAATTAAGGCAGATGTTGAGTGTGAAAGAATGAATTGTAAATTCCTATCAAATGCTTGACATTGTTGTTACTATGACAAATGATTAGTGGCCACAGGGTAAAACTCTGGATCCCTAAGCCAACATTTGATAAGGATCATCCAGAGAGCCTCCTCCAGGTCCTGGAGCCCCCCAGTTCTCCTTCATGCCTTGCCCGGTTCTCCATCTTTGTCCTTAACTGAAAGTGTAGGGATTTCTTGGGCATGAAAAGAACACTCTGCCCAAAGCTACAATATGATTGAAGTTTGCCACAAATGAAAGAGCTGGGATTTGAGGCATTTAGAAGCTCAGAATAAATAGGCTAATTGAAGGAATGAAACATCCATTAGTCTAAATGAATATTTCTATAAAGCCGCATGTTAGACATTGATAAAAAGAAATGATTAAATGCAGAATTAACCAAGATTAATTATTTTAATCAAGAGATTAATCATGATTATATCTTTACATTAGTTTGCTCTGCTGATGTTTGCTCAGCAATCTGGGAGAAAATCTGTTCATTTATCACCTTCATGTTTGAAAATCGGCCCATATTTTATACAGTCTCCTATCTACAGTCCCTAACCTCTTTGTAAGCAGAAGCTCCTAAACAGATAAACAGCACTGGAGAAGAGCATGCATGGGACCAAGGACACAGAGCTTCATGCCAGGGACCCAGATTCAAAGCTGAAGATTTTTTTTTTTTAAGTACAGAAAAACTACAGCTGTTCCTCATTTTAGACCCATTGCCGAATCTGGTGGTTTTTCCAGTTGAGTATCCCAAGACCCTTGAGGGTGGGCTTAGAGAGTTGATGGTGGATGCCTGCTAAGGTTCCAGGTGGTGATTCCAGGTAACCACCTGAAGAAGCACTGCCAACAAGTAGGAATGGAACAGGCAAGGACTCTGGATCTTGGAAATTAAAGTAGCCTAGTGCATAGGGAATATAGATACATATATCTATATACATTATATATCTATATACCTATTATTATATATCTATATATAATATAGATAATGTAATAATTTTGTATGGTTACTAGCCTTATGGCAGTGAGCATTTTGTAATGTATACAATTGTTGAATCACTCTGTTGTACCCCTGAAACTATATAATATTATATGTCAACTATATTTCTGTTAATGATAAAGAAGTAAAGTAGGCCAGTGCCAAATGAGATATTAAGAAGTGGGAAAACAGATTTAGATGATGTAGATTTGCCCTGCTTGATCCTTTCTGCATGTTTAGCTCTAGCTTTTAACTGAATTTGCTAATGAGATCCAAAACTGGTTCTCTCTGGGGCTCTATCTTCTCAGTAAAAGTTACCACCATTCACCCAGTGAGTGGTACCCTAAGAAACTATGATAATTCTTTTATTATTATTATTATTTAAATATTTTATTTATTCATTTGTAAGAGAGAGAGAGCACAAGCAAAAGGATCAGCAGGCAGAGGGAGTAGCAGGCTCCCCACCAAGCAAGGAGCCTGAAGCTGAACTCGATCCCAGGACCCTGGGATCATGACCTGAGCCAAAGGCAGACGCTTAACTGACTGAGCCACCCAGGTGTCCCAAAACTAGGATAAGTCTCAACATGACTTCCTGTATTACTTCCCCAACTAACCAGAATATATATGAATAATTATGTATTTATAATATTCATATATATTTATTATATAAATAATGTGTGTATGTACATATAAACACATTATTATATATCTAGACATATGCATTATATATTTACCTATATTTTTTAAATTGTTCAGTCTTGGGTAACAATTCATCCTTTTCAATCATAGCTTCCATTTCTCACTTGAGTCATGCTGGCTGGATTGGAAACTCTGGTATCAATTTCTTCTAAATTAAAATTGAGAAAATTATGCCACCTTGGACAACTCTTGTATTTCTTCTCCCAATGGATATTTATTGAATACTTATTCTACATCAGGCCCTGTGCTTTCACTGGGCTGTGCTCTTGATAGTGATCTTCTGTGACTAAGTTAAGTCTCTCAGGTCTCATCATATAAAGTCCTATCATTATCTGTATTTTGTCAAGGAGAAAACTGAGTCATGGGAAGTCTAAATAATTGGGACGAAGTCTGTAGATCAATCTGGGGATAATTGAGATCTTAACAATAATTAAGTCTTCTGATCCATAAACACAAAATATCTCACTATTTATTTACCTCTTCCTCAATTTCTCTTAGCAATGTTTTGTCTTTTTCAGTGCACAAGGCTTGAATTTATTTTGCTTAATTTACTCCTAAGAATTTTGCCCTTTCTGGTGCTACTGTGAATGGAAATGTTTTCTTCATTTTATTTTGGGATTATTCTTTGCAGGTATAAAGAAAGTATAATAGACTTTTGTATATTGGTCTTGCATGCCATGTCCTTGCTAAACTTATTAGTTCTATTAGTTGTGTGTGTGTGTGTGTGTTTATTTGGATTTCCTACATGCAGGACTCTGTCATATATGAATAAAAACGGTATTATTCTTTTCTTCCAATTGGATGCCTTCATTTTTTTTGTCTAATTGCATTGGCTAGGATCTCCAGCATAATATCAAATAACAATGATAAGAGTGGGTATCTTCATCTTTTAAATAACATGTGTCAAAGAAGAAGTTAAAAGGGAAATTACGAAGTATTTTTAAATGACTTAAAATGAAAATTCAACATATAAAAAATTTGTGAGATGTCACATTCAAGAAAGCATTCTGCCTTTTACCAGTAAGTATGATGTTAGCTGTAGATCTCTCATAGATGCTTCTTACCAAGTTGATATTATTCTGTTTTATTCCTAGTTGACTGAGAGTTTTTGTCAGGAATGGATGGCTGTTTGCCACATACTTTTTCTGCATTTATAGAATGATCTTTGTTTTTAGTTTGTTAACATGGTGAGTTACAGTTGATCATTCTTTGAAAATTAAACCAAACTTTTATTCTTGGGATAAGCACCCAAGAATATATAATGATCATTTCATCATTAAATAACATCCTTATTGAATATTTTTGGATTCAACTTACTAAAATTTTGTTTAAAAAGTTTATGAGGGAAGTAATCTGTAGTAATTTTCTAAAATATATTTTGTTTGGATATCAGGGTAATGTTTTCCTCATAAAACGAGGTGGAAAGTATTCCTTCATTTTCAATTTTCTTGACATGTTTGTATACAATTGGTAATATTTATTCCTTAAATATTTGGTAAAATTCATCTGAGAAATTATCTGGACTTGGAGTTTTCTTTGTGGGATGGTTTTTAACTAAAAATTCAATGTCTTTAAAAGGTATATGGCTATATTCATGTTAACTATTTTTTCTTCAATATGATTTGGAAGTTTGTGTTATTCAAGCCATTTGTCCATTTCATCTAAATGTCAAACTTACTGACACAAAGTTGTCCATAATATTCCATTAATATTCTTTTAATATTTGTAAAACTTCTGACGATGGCATCTCTCTCATTCCTGATATTGATTATTTGTATTCTCATTATTTTTCCTAGCCGGAGGTAAATTAATCATATTGATCTTCTCAAAGAACCAGATTTGTTTTATTGATATACTTTATTGTTTTTGTTTTCTGTTGCATTGTATTCTGTTCTACTCTTTGTTATATCCTTTCTTTTTTGAATTTAATTGGCTCTTTCTTTTTTCATTTTTCCAAGTGGAAGCTGAAATCATTGATTTGAGACTTTTTTCCCCCTAATTTGAGCATTTAGTGCTATAAAAATTTCCCCTTCTGCTTTAGTGGCATCTCACAAATTTTTATATATTGATTTTTCATTTTATTTCACTTCAAAATACTTCGTAATTTCCCTTTTGATTTCATCTTTGACACATGTGTTACGTAAAAGTATGCTATTTAGCTTCCAAATATTTTGGGATTTTCCAGTAATCTTTTAGTTATAGATTTCATATTTAATTCCATTGTGGCCAGAAAACATATTTTATATGATCTGAGTCCTTGAGATTTATTTTGTGACCCAGAATGTGACTTATTGTGGTAAATATTACATGTGCCCTTGAAAAGAATGTATATTTTGCCATTGTTGAATGGAATAGTCTGTAAATGTCAGTTAGGTCAAGTTTGTTGATGGTGTTGTTTGAATCTTCTATATTCATCTTAACTTTCTCTCTAATTGTTCTATCAATCATTGAGAGAAGGGTATTAAAATCAATGATTATAATTTTTGCTTTGCCTATTTCTACTTTCAGTTCTACTGGGTTTTGCTTCATGTATTTTGAGGCTCAGTTATTAGGTTCATAAAGATTTAGGATTATTATGTCCTTCCTATGAATTGCCTCTTTTATCACTGGGAAATGGGCTTCTTTATCCCTGGTAATATTCTTTGCTCTGAAATCAAGTTTGTTTGACATTAATATAGCCACTCCAGCTCTCTTTGGATTAGTATTCACATGGTATATCTCTTTCCCTCCTTTTACTTCGACCTCTTGAGCCTTTATGTTTGAAACATATTTCTGTAGGCAGATCATGCTTGGGTCTTGCCTTTGAAGTCTAATCTGGCTTTTTTTTTTTTTGCCTTTTAACTTAAGTATTTGTACCATTAACATTTAATGTGGTCATTGCTATGGTTGTGCTCATATTGCTACTTTTTCTATTTACTCTATTTGTTTTTGTTCCCTTTACCTCTTTATGACCTCTCTCTGATTAATTGAATTTTTATGATCTCATTTTATCTCCTTTGTTGGCTTATTATCTTTACCTGTTTGTTATTTTATTGGTTGCTTTAGTGTTACCACAGTCTCTCTTTAAATGACATTATGTAGTGAGAGGAAGACTTTGATTTGAACATATTACTCTCTCTGTCTTTTTTTTTAAACTTTATTTAAAAACCTTCAGTGTAATATTAAAAAGCAATACAGCCAACTGGAGCGACAACCAGCAGAAAGAAAGGAGAAGGTTAGGGAAGACCCAGGGACCCCACCCCACCTGTTCCCAGGGGCAGACCGGGATGGGGCAGGGGTGGTGGGGGAGAGAGGAAAGGCCATCCACCAAAATGAACAGGCAGAACACAACATTTATATAGGGAACATCTGGCTGACCAGAAGAGGATCTAGGGGAGATAGGAAGCCCCCGTTTTTGTTTTTTGTTTTTTCAAGAATGTCCTAGACTTGGGGGGAGGTCTGGCCTCCTGGGGCGAAATGAGCGGGCCCTGTCCCACCCCACACTCTTCTATCATGGAGTACAAAATGTGCTGGGGGCCAAATGTGTGTATGCTGGGGAAACACAGGGAAGAGATGAGTAGGGAGGAATGCCCCCTCACTGGAATCTGTTATGAAGGCTGAGAGTGTCCCCATCCAGCTCCTGGACTCTGGGGGTCTTGGGTTACTCTATCTTCAAAGCTTATTTTTGATCCCTAATTTTGGGGACTCTCATTAAGTTATATAGTTGATTTTGGTAAAAGTTCTATGGGAGAGAGTCAAGAAGGAAAGAGACCTCATGTTGCAGAGCTGGGTCTGAGATACATCAGAGGCCCCAACTTTGGAGAAGTTACACAAGTCTAGATGGAAATAAATGACACATTTTGGAGCTCAGCTCCTTAAGTTTTTGTTACTATTTTGAACAAAACAAAACAAAACAAAACAACTTTTGACCAGTTATTTATCCCTCCCTTAAATAATTATATGATACAAATAGTAAATATTTTCCTGAGAAGATTAGGTAATGTAAAACCTAATGGAAAAGCAAAACAAAAAAATTCTGATGACTACTGTCAACATGTTATGTATAGCTTTCCAGACTTTCCTCTGCAAAAACAGACATATATTTATATGCAAATATAATAGCTAACATTTAAAGAACACTCAGTATATGTCAGGTAATTTGTTTAGCATTTAACATAGACGATTTCACCCTTACAAATTTGCATGACAGGTACTATTACTACTACATTTTATAGATGAGGAAACTGAACTGATACACACAGAGAGTAATAAATGTGTACAAGTTCTTTCAATTAGCATGTGATGATGGCTTTGATATTTGAATCCAGACATTTCAGCCTGAACTGTCACTCTTAACTCCCATACTAAATTTCCTATCATATGCATATATTTTTTACAGAGTTGAAATGATCTTTTTCATATTTTATATATACATTTATGTGTGTTTCTGTGTGTGTGTAATTTGTCCATGTGACATTTGCACTTCTATACCCATGAATATTGACTTAAGATTCTAATAAGTAGTAAAATTGGCCTCTTTGAAGATCCTAATGCTCTTCTTCCCCCATCATCCTTTCCTGTATTTTTCCACCCATTCTCTTGGGCAGATTTTAATGGGTTAACTTTCCATGGTGAGACTATATACAAGATATAAGAATTCAAAGAAGGTGTACTTAGCCCAAAATCAGAGTAACCATTTCTGAGAAGTCCTAAGACTGGGTCTCTGTTTCTCCACGATCACGTTGCAGTCATGATGAAGAGTATGAGGACTCCTATTTTAAAATGAAAGCTTTGTTGACTTGTGTAAATTTACAATTAATTTGCTTTCCAGAACCAACAGCTTGGCACCCAAGCCATCTTCATAGTGTTGCACGTCATACCAACACTGACACCTGCTGTTAAGCATTGAAACTGCAGCTCAGCTCTGTTAGCCTTGCAAGCGATGACCACTATCAGAATTCTCCACTTACTTCTGCCTTTTAAGGCAGTCCCTGAGCTTTTAAGAGCAATAAAAGCTAGAAAAATTATCTCCAGTTCTCCTTTACTCAACTTTTGCTTGTATTAAGCAGCTCCTGACTTAAAGAGATATATGGTGGATTCTATTTTATTTGTGCCCTTCAAAATCTGAAGTCCCTTGTTATCTCTCTGAGTTCATCTGCACTCTGAAAATGTTATCTTCTAAGCACCTTCCCTTCCCACGTTTGGGTTTTGAGCTCCCAGTTTGCATCTGACAGCCTGGAGCTTGGATTTGGGCCTTTTCATAGTGAGATTCAGCCTGAATATTTAAAGACATGACAGGCAATAAATTGGCAAAGGGGAAAGAATGGAAAGTAGAATCTCTGGGACTTGACTATACACAAGTCACTGTGCTAGAGGTTTGCACATGGTTTTTCATTCAGTACTCACAACCATCCTAAGTAAGTAACAATTATTACTCCTACTTAACAGACCAAAAAAATATGCATCTAATTTCAAGTCAAGGGTTCACTGAAATTAAATAATTTTTCTATGAACAGAGAGTTACTGAATGGAGAAGATTAGATATGAAGCTAGGTCTTTTCTCCAATGCTCTTTGTGCTAGCTCTGATACATATTCTGAAATATATTCCATAATATATACCCATGTACACAACTTTATATGACAACCATATAAACTTATCAAATAGGCATTTTTAGCTCTGGTTTATAGATGAGGAAACCAAAGCTTGCACAGAGTCAAACAAGTAGAGAGATCCCAAAGCAGGATGGAAGCTCAAATATTCTGATTTTATCATGAGATGCTTTCATTCAGTGGCTAAACGCACAGGATTTGGAGTCAGATTGCCTAGGTTCCACTCTGTGTTCTGGTAGTTTCTAAATGAGGGGCTCTAGGCAAATTTTTTAACCATAGTATGATTCATTTTTCTCCTCATCAATAAAGGGGGGATAATTATAGTACTTTCCTTGTGAGGTTGTCGTGAGAATCAAGTGAGAATATATATAATGCACATATGGCAGGTAATATGGATGATGTTAAAATTATGATCAAGAGTGAATATAGCCTGCCTTAGTTACTGGGTTTCCAGGGAAGAAAATAAAGACACTTGTGGACAATTTCAGCACAGAGTCATCTATGTTTTGCAGTATGTCCCCTTATTTTTTCCCTCTTTCTAATGAGCCCAGGTTGGGAGTTGTGAGAAGCTATGTCAGGGTCTGTTTCTGCCACCAAGACAGAATCAATGGTGTGAACCTCCAAAGCCTGCCTTCTTTCTCTGCCATCCAGGCTATAGGCATACCACACTGGTTTGTACTGAAGAGTTTCTATTTCAGGTTACTGGGCCCTCTGCCTGGGGGAAGGAGTGAGACAGAAAAGAGTGTAAGTTCTACTAGGCAGGCTGGGTTCCAGATGCTTTTCAGTCTCTCTACCCATCAGGAAGAGGGTCAGAAACGGTTGGAATTCAGTTCTTGAAGTATTCACAGAGTTGGGAAAACATATTAGCAGTCATTTTTCTGACCCTCTGCTTTTTTATCATTAAAATAGGGACCACAAGGCTTAACCAGGTAGAGGGAATGAGATAATGTATGCAAAATGCTAAGACTGAGTGCCCCCTGTAGGACAGACTCTATTGCAAAGGGCTCTGGATTGAGAATTAGGGCACCTCAATTGTCACATAGCTATGAATTTTCTTTGTGCTTTGGTGCAAGTTGTTTGCTCTCGCTGGCTGACAGTTTCTTCCTCTGTATGATCAATTATTTGGATCTGATAAATTCCCAATGTTTTTTTCTGGCTCCATCTGCATAAACAATTCATTCATTCATCCATCACACTTTTATTAAATACCTACCTACCACCCAGAAACTGATGATACCAGAATGAATAAGAAAAATTGATGTCAAAGAACTCAAGTCCTATAATGTATGTTACCCATGTATTATTGGAGCAAGGTGAAAAGAAGGAACTAATTACTACTAGGGGCATTGGCAATGGCTCAGAGAACAGGTAATATTTGAAAGGGGCCTTGAAGAACTAGTATAAGTTTGCCAAGTGAGAAAGAATGGTCCCAAATAAGAGGCTTATTATTTCACTCCAGATTCTGTGTAACTCTGATTGTGTTATGTTGGATCCAATCAGGAAAAGAAAGTCCCCGTACTTTGAGAGGCATTTCTAAATCTCATTTCCAAATAAGATCGGGGTTTGCCTTGTAAGTTCCACTCCAAAGTGGCAGCAGTCAACATCATGTGAGTTTGGTGTCTTAATTTAGGTTCTCTCTCTAATAGAGAGCAAGACTCAAGCCAGTGTCTTCGGGAAGGATGCATAGATCTGGGAACATAAAGCAGGCAACAAATAAACATACTTTCAAGCTCTCAGCCAATGTTCTGGGATTCAAAGAAAAGCTCGGCTCCTCTGGAAAACCAAAGAGCTAGGTGGGGAAACCAGTGTTCGTTGGTAGGACTGAGGGAGACTGTGGCTCTGAGACAGCATGGCTCTTCCAACTCCCACCAGGCTCTAGATGAGTTTCCATGGTGAACGTCATCCGTGCCTGCTGAGAGTGGTACTATAGAAAGGTGGTAGGGTACCTGGCTGGCCCAGTCAGTAAAGTGCACAACTCTCGATCTAGGGGTTGTGAGTTCAAGCCCCAAGTTGGATATAGAGATTACTTCTTATTTTATTTTTTTATTTATTATTATTTTTTATTATGCTCAATTAGCCAACATATACTACGTCATTAGTTTTTGATGTAGTGTTCAAAAATTCGTTAGTTGCATATAACACTCAGTGTGCATCACATCACATGGCCTCCTTAATGCTCATCACCCATTTACCCCATCCCTCCACCCATCTTCCCTTCCACAACCCTCAGTTTGTTTCCCGGAGTCCAGAGTCTCTCATGATTTGTCTCCATCTCTGATTTCTTCCCCTTGAGTTTTCCTTCTCTTCCCCTGTGGTCCTCCATGCTATTCTTTATGTTCCACATATGAGTGAAACCATATGATAATTGTCTTTCTCTGACTGACTTATTTCACTTAGCATAATACCCTCCAGTTCCATCCATGTCAATGTAAATGGTAGATATTCATCTTTTCTGATGGCTGAGTAATATTCCACCATATAGATTAACCACATTTTCTTTATCCATTCATCTGCAGAATGATATCTCGGCTTCCTCCACAGTTTGGCCGCTGTGGACATTGCTGCTATGAACACTGGGGTGCAGGTGTATCTTTCTTTTCACTTCATCTGTATCTTTGGGGTAAATTACTTAATAAGTAAATAAATAAAATAAATAAAAATAAATGGTTGTGGTAGGGGTGGTGATGAACACTGCAGTTGTCCTTAGGTGTGTATAAAAATTGTTCACATTTCTTGTTTGCCTGCCCTTATTTCTACCCTAGCAATCTTTTTTTTTAAAGATTTTATTTATTTATTTGAGAGAGAGAGAATGAGAGGGAGGAGGGTCAGAGGGAGAAGCAGACTCCCCGCCGAGCAGGGAGCCCGATGTGGGACTCAATCCCAGGACTCCAGGACCATGACCTGAGCCGAAGGCAGTCGCTTAACCAACTGAGCCACCCAGGCGCCCCACTACCCTAGCAATCTTAATTGAGCACCTTAGAGCACTACTTTTTGTTTTAATTCAGTTCATGTAGTTCAAGGGGAGCTGATTCATCTGTGGGCTGCACATTTAGTCATGTGACCCAAGTCTGGCCAGTCAGAGAATCTTATCCCCCTTGCCACAGTGATCAGTTCTAGAATATGCTTGCATGTCAATCAGGGAAAAATCTGAGAACTCTTGTCCAAGTGCCTGGGAAAGAGGTGCCCCATTTTAGTAAGAAAGATGGGAGGATAGGATACAAGCCCAGAGTGCTAGCTGTCCTCTGACACCAGGAGGGAAGAACTTGCTTGAAAATGAAACCAACACCAAGAAAATAAAACTTAGAGAAATCAATAACATGGATGATACTCTTTCAGCACTCAGATTCAGTTCTGCCTCAAATTGAACCTGATCTTGAACTTTGCAATTCCCTATAGCAGTACAACTTCCTTTGTGTTTAAGCCAGCTCGAAGTTAGTTTTCTGTCACTTGAAAACTGTTTCTTGACTGAAACAATGCTGTTCTTACTCTTGGAGCTTGGAGCATCAAAATGGGAAGTGCTTCTGGGGTCGGCTTCCTAGTATCTCAGAGAATTTCTTTCTTCCCAGAATAATGGTCCAGGTTATCAACGCAGTCAGGCATTTTTCTCCATAGGGCTCCCAAACCATATTCCAACCTGTAGCTACAGAGCTCCCTTGTCTATAGCATTCTCCTCCCACGACTTTTTTGCTGCCTCTTTTTTAAAAATAACTCCCATCTGCTCGTCTGCTTCCTGCTTCTCATTCTCCTGAGTCGTGAGCTTCCCTGGTCTCTGTCCCTGGTGCTGAGCAAGCTTTGGAGGCACACCTTTTCGACCTATTTCTCCTGCTGTGCTTTGCCTCTGCCAAATTTTTTTTTTAAGATTTTATTTGTTTATTTGAGAGAGAGAATGAGAGACAGAGAGCATGAGAGGGGGGAGGGTCAGAGGGAGAAGCAGACTCCCCGCCGAGCAGGGAGCCCGATGCGGGACTCGATCCAGGGACTCCAGGATCATGACCTGAGCCGAAGGCAGGCGCTTAACCAACTGAGCCACCCAGGTGCCCCGCCTCTGCCAAATTTTTAACTCTCCAAATTACACGTTTCTCTTCCCTTGGCTCAACAAATGACCCATCAAAAAAAATGTAGTTGTATTTCTGGATTCACTAACCTGAAACTTTACATTGTCATAGATTACTGGATATAACTTTTTGACGTCCTAAGGATGGATGGCTAATTAGAGAAAACTTAGACTACATAGATTTCAGGGAGAGATGTCGCATTGTGTTGGTTGAGACTAGGGGGAAAGAAGAACCAAGTCACTTGAAGTGATAGGAATTGGTTAACTTTTAGCTATAATAAAGCCAATGCTCACTGAACATGTATTATGAGTTATGCATTGTGCTGAGTACTTACTTCTACGGGTTTGCATTTATTTCTCACAACAACTTGTTAGGTATTATATAATTACTTCCATTCTGAAAAAGAGAAAACTGAGGTATAGAGAAGTTAAGAAATTTGCTCAAAGTTACACAGCTAATTATAGTTATGATAGTCCCATGCCTGGCTTTCCACTTTCTGGATCCCAGGAATGATTGAGATTCCCTGCGCTTTGGTGAGCCATGTGACTTGTTTTGGACAACGAAATGTGAATAGATGTGATATATGTCACCATGAGGTAGAAGTTCTAAGGGTCAGGACTTGATTTCTCATGCAGATACTCCACACTGTGGCAGTTCCATCAGCCTAGGGAGCATGATATACATAACACAGCAGAGGATCTCCCACTGATGCTCAGTGGACTTCTACTCTGGAGGCTCAGCCCCACCCCGTGACAAGCCTCAAGCTGCAGAGATTCTGGGGTGTGTGTGTGTGTGCATGCACACACATGTCTGTTGGTAGCATTTTATTTCTTAAGCTGGAGGTAGGTTTACAAGTTTTTTTTACAATATTCCTTAAACCATTTTGAAATCTCTTTTAAACTTTTTTCCTTTTTTGTTATACTTAGAATTTAGCTCATTTTTAATGGACACATTTTTTTTAAGTAGGCTGTGTGCCCAAAATAGGGCTTGAACTCATGACGCCAAGATCAAGAGTCGCATACTCTACCGACTGAGCCAGCCAGGCGCATTCCATTTTGAGATCTTAAATGTGGCAAACAGTGCATTCTCATTATTAATGATTCATAGGTCAGTGAAAGATATAAAAGAGAAATGAAAATCACTTGTATTTCCACCACCATACACAGGAAATACCACATTTAACATTTTGGCCTGTGCCCTTGCAGGGTTTTGTGTGTTCTATGTATTTATGTATAAATATCCCCACGTGAAATTTGCATACATATAGACGGCAAATCTTCTGAGATGAGGCATATTCTGATCACATTACAGATGAGTTTTAGATTCAAAAAGGTTAAGATATGTCCCTAAATTTACACAACTATTAGGTGGCAGATTTGGGATTTGAATCTAGGAGTCCTGTTTTTAGCAATGACACAAATTCACCTGTCTCAGAATCCCCAAGACCACGGCTTTGGATGCCCCAAGGAAGAAATGTGTCAAGTGTCTCATCCGCAGCCTTGAAACAGTGATCTTACCTTAGAGTAGTGGTTGACCCCCATATCGTTCAGAGGCACAGGGTGTATTGTTAGAGGGGGAGGGGAAGGCGTGGAGTCACCTTTTCAGCACGCAGTGCACCCTTCACCCACCTTGTCTATGAAGCATCTTGCACCATGGCAAGGTAGGATGATTAATGGTGTCAACTTGATTGGGCCAAGGGATGCCCAGATACTTGGTTAAACAGGATTTCTGGGTAGATATGTAGGTTAGTTCCAGGAGAGATGAGCATTTGAATTGGTAGACTGAGTAAAGCAGATCTCCCTCCCCATCGTGAGTGGGCATTATCCAATCCACTAAGGGCCTGAATGGAGCAAAGAGGCAGACTAAAGGCAAATTCTCTCTCTCTGCCTGTCCTGCCCTTGGACTTGACCTCCTGCTTCTCAGGCCTTTGGACTCAGACTGAAGTACACTTTCCTGGGTCTCCAGCTTATAGATGGCAGATCAGGGGACTTCTTAGCCTCTGTAACTACATGAGCCAATTCCTCATAACAAATTATATATGTAATAATTATAAATAATGAATTATATAGATACAATAAGGTAAATATAGAACAAATATGTATAACAAATATGTATAAGCAAATTTTACATAATAAATTCTATATATTAAATTTTATATAAGCTATATAATAATTATAATTATATATAATTATATAATTATAGAATAATTATATATTGAAATATACTATGCAATATGTATTATAGTATAATAACATAATAATAAATATATAATAATATGTAATGAATTTTCTATAATAAAGGTAATATGATAAATATAACTAATATAATATATATATTGCATCATTATAATATAGGTATCTGTTGCTGGTTCTAGTTCTGTAAAGAACTCTGACTAATATATGAGCACACCCTCATGACAAAATGTGTTTTTGCTCATGTGAGTGTCATCCATCATGAATGTCCAGGCAAAAAATATAAAGTTGAAAGTAAGTCTACTAGCTGGATTCTTTGGGATACCTGTCTGAGAATCTTGCCTCTTTTGATCAGGACACCTCCCTGCTCATGCCAAATGCACACCTGAGCTCTAACCAGCTGAGCCACCTGATCCTCTGAGCGGACACTGACCCCTCCCATTCTGTTAAATCCCATGGTAGGGAAAGCCATGCATTTTGGGGAGACCTAAATGTGCCCCCCCTCCGCACATGCAGCCCCAACCACTTGCCCTGCACTTGCTCTTGCAAGGCTTTTGCTCCTGGTGTTCCCTATGCCTGGAATGCCTGCCACTGCTCATCTCCACATGGTCACTGGTGGACCGCCTCAAATATCAAATTTCCCACCACACAGTTACTGGTTCCTGCAGCCAAGACTTGTGTCTCCACTCTCTGAGCTCTCGCAGAATCACCACCTTCCCTGATCACTCTCTGCAGGGTATCTCGTTATTTTTGTTTGAATCATGGGAGGCAAGGTAGGCTCGCAGTGAAACATGGGTGTCTAGAGTCAGGAGATGCCAAATATGGATCTTCATTCTGCCACTTAATGCTGTCTGATCTCGTGGCTGGCCGCATTATTCCCCATAAATTTAAAATATTTCATATTTAGAAAAACAACTTTGATAAGCCCCCCAAAGTTAGTGAACTCCCAAATCTTCTATTTGGAAAATATGGATAATGAAACCTCATGGAATTTCTGTGAGGATTGAATAATAAAGCAGTTGGCACAGTGCCTGAGACAATAAACGGTGGCTATCTTTATTAGGCATCACTAGCATTATTTATTAATATGAATTGCCACTCATTATTTTCTTTTATATTTTCATAATGCAAATCTCTAAGGAGGCAGGATGATCCCTCTAGCTGCAAGGCCTTGGGCAAGTTATATAACCTCTCTCTGGGCCACAGATTTCTCACCCAATCCTTCATTTACCCATGAGTGCACCACACGTTCACTGAGTACCTGTTGGATGCCAGGCCCAGTATTTAAAAATAAAGAGAAATAAAGAACAAAATGATAAATTATTCTGTTGTCATGGAATTTGTGCTTTAATGGGGGAAATAAACATAAATCAAAATATCACATAGCAATTTGTAAGGTCACTCCTGTGATGAGTATTTGAAAGAGAGGTACATGGTGTGTGATGGGAGATTTGGCATAAACAGACAGTTCTAAGAAGTATTCATAGGAATGAAGTAGAGAAAAGGAGGGAAGAAGCTCAGTGAGAGCACAGTGGGGAGCATATGCAAAGGCCCTGGGGTGACAGGAAGCATGTTGGTTAGGAAGGCTGTAGATTGAGATTGAGAGAGTGTGTGCTCTGAGATGAAACAGAAGAGGTAGTCAAACACATTCAGACCCTCCTCCAGGAAGTACTCTTGGATTGATGAACTGAAAATAGGAGGTGTCTTTGAGTCTGCCTTAGGGCAGAGTGTCTAGCCCTTTGTGTTTATGGGCTAGAGAAAAATACTTCTGTGCATTTCTGTATGACTGAAAATCATGTTTTCCTGGGCCTATTTCATAACAGACACTAGTAAATACCTACTGTTGGTCAATGCCTCTCCCCTAATCATGTAGAGTTTCATTTTCCTATTAGTGTAAGCATTTATTTTGATTTGTTCACTATAAAAGTTCATGAATTTGGATTCCATCCATTCAAGAATTTGTGATACTAACAGAAATTGAGTTGATGTGAGGAAGCACATGAGAAAGTTCCCAAGCACGTTAAAAGTATTCAATTAGATACAAACAATTACTAGAGTAATTATAAATCATTCCTACCTATTCATTACAGCAGGTCCAAGATGCTAGTTAAAAGTAATAAAGCTGCATCTTTTTGCAAACAGTCTATAACTCAGGATGTTGCTAATTCAAATTAGCCTCCCCCTCAATCAAGGAGATTATTGAAGTGTGTTGTCTTGCTCTTTTTAAAATTAAATGGAACATCTTTTTTTCTGATTATATAAGTGCACCTACAATGTGATAAATTTAGAAAATTCAGAACAAGATAAGGGGGATAAAATCACCCATTATGTCTGTATCTGATCACTGTAAGCACATCTGTGCACTCCTTCTGATCTCTTCTTAAATACAATTTGATAAATGAATGGGTGAATTGAGGCATGGGTGGATGAATAGGTGGATGGCCAGACTGATGATAAGCAGATACGTGTATAGATATGTAGGTTGATTTTATAAAAATTTGAGATCATAATGTGTCAGAGATTTTTCATTCTCTCCAACTATTCGTATGTTCTTCTATGCTTCTCCACCTTCTTCAAAGTTAGATGGGCCATAAGACTGAGTCTGGTCAAAGTATGTGCAGGATAAATGCACAAATTTCCAGTGCTGGTATCAAAACTCCCTTTACAGTCATTCACATACTATCTTTGAGCCACAAGCTCATTTGTCTTACAGTATAGCATCCTTGAGTCCTTGGGTCACTACTCAGGGAGACATATAGAGCAGAGCTGTGTGATGTGCATCTAACTAGGATATGACTAAGAAATAAACCTTTGCTGCATTAGGCAATTGAGATCTGAGAAACTATTAATTAAACTGCTTGGGAACTTTCTTTTGTGCTTCCTAGCATCAACTCAATCTCTGTTAGTATCACTGTTAAACTAGAATGGCATGCCCTAGCCTATCCTGACCAACACCCTCTGTACACATTGATTCATATACTATTTTTAGTCATTTTACATTATATCAGATACAATTTCCATGTCAACACATATTCTTTAAAATTGTAACTTTAATGTTGTGCAATACTTATTTATTCGTTTATTATGTGGCTGTACCAGATTTTTCTTTTACCATTATCTTGTCTGTGAGCTTTTTAAAATTACGATAAATTCCTAGAAGATCATTTCAAAAATTGTAACATTAAAAAAAAGTTCTTTATATATATTTACAACACCTCCAGAAAGTTGCGTGAGTTTTACACATTCTGTAGTCTAAGGGAATTCTACTCTGATGGTCATCCTAACAAAACTGGGCATTAATATTTAAATAATCTTTGCCAACTTGATAGGTGATCACAATACTTCCTTTCAATTAAATCTTTATTACCAATGAGGCTAACGCATCACATATTGGTCATCTGTTTTTAGTTTATTTTGTGAATTTCTATTTCTTCAGCCTGAAATTTCCTCTGTCTCCATACTCCTTAGTCTAGCTAGCTCCCACATACTTTTAAGGCTTTGCTTAGAATCATTTCTTCCCAGAGGTTGTCCCTGACTCATCTAGACAGCACTGTCTTTTTTGCCTTGTCATAACACCTATACCTCCTGGGTAACAGCAATGATACTTTCTGTAAATATTTGCTTAAATACCTGCTTCCCTGGCAGACAGAAGTCATTTCTGACTTGTTCATCACTGTCTCTTCAGCCTCTAATATGGTGCCTGGCCAGGTTGGATAGGCAATGCATGCTAGTTTAATGAATGAACTAACTGATAAAGGTAATAGTGATAATGATGATCTTGGTGATTTGTCCTTATGTGAAGGATGCAATAATGATGATTGATGATAAAGGTGATTATTCCAAAGATGATGGGGGCAATGGTGGGAAGAGCTACAGAAGTGATTGTATGTGGATGAAAGTTTAGACTACCCACGTAGTAAAGATGTGGTACTGGTTTTAACTATAATGGTGGCCATGTTCATGGTGAAGGTGGTGATACTGAAGCTGATGGTGGTGTTAGTGGTTGCAGCTGATGAGAATGATGAATGCGTTGATGGCAATTATATTCGCCAAAACTTTTAGATGCATTTTCTTGGGATAATCTAAATTAGACTGGGAAATTTGGCTTGATAAAGATTATTGGCACACATGCCCTACTCCTGGCCATGGGGACATGACCATGTCTCAGCCTGGACTTTACTCAGATAGAGAGGTTTTATAAGCTCCAAATTTAAGAAAGTCATGTCAAAGTCCTCAAAGAATTTGCCTCAGGAAACTTGCCTCTGGCCCTCAAGGTAACAATTAATTTCCCCAGAATATCCCTTTTCTCTCCCTTTGGATACCAGGCTTGAGCAGGACCTCAGCTTAAAAATAAGATCCTTGAAGAACAGGAACACACTGCCTGATCATTGGGGGCAAGACTGGCACTGGCAGATCCATGCCATTGCACAGGACTGCAAAAGCTTAGAGTCTCTGAGGTCACAATTAATTAAGCTCACTGATGATTGGAGAACTCGAGCCATTTGCAAAAGTCACCCCAAGAGTTTAGGATTTCAATCCAAAGATGATGCTGCATAAGAAAGGATAAATGTGGCTGTTTTAAAGAAACAGACACAGAATTTGTGAAGGAACAGAGTGTAGTAAACTAAATAGCTATGAAATAGCAAATGGAACAGATAAACCCTCAAATCTCAGTAGTTCTGCATAATGCAGGTTTATTTCCCACTTCTAAAAGGGCTGGTTTGGATTGCTGAGAGACCTGCTCCATCCAGTGACTCAGGGATCCAGTCTTTGTTTCTTGCTACCACTTTAACAAGTGGCTTCCAGGATCACCAGGATGAGAATGAGCATGAGGTGGCACATCAGCTCCTTAATGTTTCAACTCGTAAGTGACACCCATCTCTTCTGCTAATATTGCCTTACCTAGATCTAGTCATGTGGTCCTTCTTGACCTTCCATGAGCTAGGTCCTTCCGTGAGCTAGGAATTGTAGCCTTTCTGTGTTTCCAAGGAGAGCGGAACCTGACATAGGTGAACACTAGCAGTCACTACCTCGTTGGGAATTTTCTCCATGAAATCTGGAACAGAGAAAGCCAAGAATTAAATTCTCAACATGATATTTGACCATGGGAGTGTTTGGGCCAAAATAAAATGCAACTCCATTAATCCAAAAGGATTGACTGTTCTGTAGAGTATTTAAACAAGATGATCTTTGAAGACTTTTCTTCCTCATTTAAGGGGCTAAGGTTCAAGAAAAGTGCTCTTAACTGGAAAGTAATATGTGCCTTCACTTTAACCATCATCATCTATGGAAGAATTTACTAATCATCTCTAAAACTCAGGACCCAGACTCATTGTATGACAAATTAATTGAGATAAGCAGATGAGATCAACCTATTTGCCTTCTTTATGCTTGTACGTCAACAAAAAGTTGGAAAGGATTTGTACTTTCAGCTTAGAGTAACTGGTGGCAGACCTACCTTCCCAATATAACCAACTATGAAAGCAAACATAAATGAGGCAACTGTTTTCAGGGATTGGACATCAAGCACCAGAAAACTACAACCCCTGAAATAAGGAAAATTCACAAGGCAAGTCCCACAATTGCCCTAGCTCTCTGACTGGGGATAATTTCCCAACTGAATGGAATGAGCTGTAGTCCAAATAGAGTACATTAGTTACACTGTGCCAAAGAAGCAGAAGATAGCCTCTGGGGTAGCTGATGGAGTTGAAATCTGTGACAAACACATAAATAAGAGAGAGAGATGAAAAGAAGAATGCCTCTGAAATCTGTGTAGGAGTCTCCATGAGTCCTTAGCTGAAGGCTAGGCTACATGTATAGAGGGGGAGACAATGTGAGGCTTACCATGAAATGGCTTTTACAAGGTTAGAAGTAAAACTGAGAAACTAGGGGGGTCAGAATACAAAGGGAATGTTAGGATTCCAGCATGGTCAAAATAGAGACTTCATTCACTAACAACTTGTTACTCACCCCTACTCCACACCCTTTTAGTGAGAGATATCAGAAAGGACATAGCTTAAGAATAATAATACCGGGGTGCCTGGGTGGCTCAGTTGGTTAAGCGACTGCCTTCGGCTCAGGTCATGATCCTGGAGTCCCTGGATCGAGTCCCGCATCGGGCTTCCTGCTCGTCAGGGAGTCTGCTTCTCCCTCTGGCCCTCCCCCCTCTCATGTGCTCTCTCTCAGTCTCTCTGTCTCAAATAAATAAATAAAATCTTAAAAAAAAAAAAAAAGAATAATAATACCACCCTAGAGTAAGACCTTTCTAGATCTGCCCTAACAAACTCTACAGTGATGCACTAACAGGATTGCTGGGGAGACAGAGTTTGGTGGTTATAATCTTATAAGGTAGAGGGACCTAGAACATTCCACAGATCCGCACTAGCCCAACAAAGCTAAGCTTATACAAGTTCAAGGTGGTAGATCAGTAATTGAATTGTCTAACAATAAATAAAGAAATTCTTTAGAGGAAAAAAATAGAATCCTATGTGTCTACAATAAGTCATTTACATTTACCAGTATACAATCAAAGGTTGCTAGCACACAGAGAAGAAAAAAGAGGGGAAAAATTGCAGAAAAGTGAACAAAACCCTAGGTACTGTGAAACACTATAGTTAACATACATGTAATTGCAGTTCCAGAAGTAGAAGAGAGTGAGAATAAGACAAAAAACATAGATGAAGAAATACGCCAGAAAATTTCCCAAGTTTATCAAAAACATGACTTATAGATCCAAGAATTCTGGCAAAACTAAGCAGCATGAATGCAAAGAAAAGAACAGCTACACATAAAATAGTTGAACTGTTGAGATCCAAGAAAAACTTGAAAGTAGTCAGAGAAAAAAAGCACATGTATAAACTTAAATGTAAGAGGCAAAACAATAGTATTTTTTTAAAAAGGTTTTATTTATTTGACAGAGAGAAAGACAGCCAGAGAGGGAACACAAGCAGGGGGAGTGGGAGAGGGAGAAGCAGGCTTCCCACGGAGCAGGGAGCCTGATGTGGGGCTCGATCCCAGGACTCTGGGATCATGACCTGAGCCAAAGGCAGACGCTTAACGACTGAGCCACCCAGGCGCCCAAAACAATAGTATTTTATAAGGAAACATAGAAGAAAATCTTTAAGTCCTTGGGGTAGGCAAAGATTTCTTAGATATGACAACAAAATCATGGTCTATAAAAGAGGAAGAAGAAAAAGTCAATCTCACCAGAAATAGAAACTTTTGCACTTCAAAAGAAAACCACAAATCAATACCCCTCATGTACACAGATACAAAAATCTTGAACTAAATATTAACAAAATGAATTCAGAAATATATGAAAAGGAAGATATATGACTGCATTAGTCAGCGTTCTCCAGAGAAACAGGACCAATAAGATAAACATAGAGATTTATTATAAGGGATTAATTCACACAATTATGGAGGCTGAGAAGTCCCATGATCTATGGTCCATAAGCTGGAGACACAGGAAAGCTGCTGGTTTAGTTAGTTTCAGTCCAAACCTGAAGGCCTGAGAACCAGAGGACCCAATGGTGTAAAGTCTTAATTCAAGCACTGAGAACCAGGAGTACCAATATCTGTGGGCAGGATACAATGGATGTCCTAACTGAGTAAGATAGCAAATTTGCCCTTCTTTCATCTTTGGTTCCATGGAGGCCCTCAGTGGAGTAGATGTTGCCCACCTGCTTTGGTAAGGGTGATCTTCATTATTCAATCTGCTAATTCAAATGCTAATCTCTTTTGAAATCTTACAGACACACCCAGAAATAATATTTTACCAGTTATATGGGTATCCCCTAACTCAGTCAAGTTGACCCATAAAATCAACCATTAAATGATCAAGTGGGGTTTATCCAAAGAATGCAGTGTTGGTTTGACATACAAAAATCAAGCAGTGTAATTTACTGTATTAACAGACTAAAAAACCAAAAGACAAAAATCATATGATTGTCTCAATAGTTGGAAAAACAAAAAAGGATTTGACAAAATTTGATAATCATTCATGATGATAAGAAATAGAAGGGAACTTCACCCATCTTATAAAGGGCATCTACAAAAACAAAACCAACCAACCAACCAACCAAAAACCCTACAGATAGCATTACAGTTAATGGTGAATGAACAAATACTTTCCCTTTTAATATCTGAAACAAAGCATATTTGTTTACTCTTACCACTTGTATCCAAAATTATAATGAAGTCCTAGCCTGTCTAATAAGACAAGAAAAATAAATAAAATCATATACATTGGAAATAAAAAGATAAAATCATTCCTCTCCAAAATTACATGATTGTCCACATAGAAAATCATAAAGAATCTACATAAAAAGTTATTTGAGCTAATAAATGAGTTTAACAAGTTTGCAGGACACCAGGTCAATGGACAAATCTACAGTATTTATACATACTAGAAATAAACAATTGGAAAGTGAAATTAACAAATGGTCCCATTTACAATTGTAAGAAAAAACATGAGATCCATGGAAACCTAACAAAATATGTGCAATATATGTATGCTGAAAAGTACAAAGCACCGATGAAAGAAATCAAAGGAGGTCTAAATGAATGGATAGAAATTCCATGTCCATAGACTGAAAGATATTACTAAGAGGTCAATTCTCCCCAAACAGAGATTCAATGCAGTTCAAATCCCCACCAGGATTTTTTTGTAGAAACCAACAAATTGACTCAAAAATTTATGTAATTAAGCAAAGGAAAAAAAAAGAATAATCAAAACATTCTCAAAAAGTGAACAGAGCTGAAGAACGTACATCTCCCAAGTTTAAATAATTAAAAGTAAATTTATAGTAATGGAGAGAATGTGGAATTAATAAAACCAGTGGACTGAAATAAATCATGGGATAGATCAAAGTACAAAAATAGATTCATACATATATGATCAGCTGTTTTTCAAGAAAAGGTACAAAAGCAATTTAATTAATATGATAGTTCCTTAAAAAAATGATCCTAGAACAACTGGATACCCATATGCCAAAAAATTGAATATTGACCCTATATCCTACACCACATAAAAACGAACTTAGAATGAATTATAGACCTAAATGCAAATTTTAAAACTATAATATTTTTAGAAGGTGAAATACATGGAAATGTTTGCATTTTTGCATTAGGGAAATATTGCTTATAAATGATACTAAAAACTCAATTCATAAATGAAAATTGATAATGTGGACTTTATCCTAGTTTAAAACTTTTGCCCCACAAAAGACATTACTGCAAAAATGAAAAGGCAAGTCACAGACGGGCAGAAAATACTTATAAAACATACACACATCAAAGGATTTGTATCTAAAAATATAAAGAGGTTTCACAACTCAGTAAGAAAACAGATACCCTATTTTTTTAAAAAAAGGTTATATTTGAGCAGATGTTTCACACAAAAAATATCTAAATGGGGAAAAAAAGCACATAACAAGATACACAACATGATTAGCCATTGGGGAAATTCAAATTAATACCTAAGGAGATAAGACTACACCTACTAGAATGTCTAAAATTAAACAGACTGATCATGCCCAAACTGGCAAAGATAGGAAGTAATTAGGTCTCTCATATACTGCTGGTGGGAATGCAAAATTGTGTAACCCCATTGGAAAGCAATATGGCAATTTCTTAAAAAAATAATTGTGCACCTACCATATGGTGTAGCTATACCCCTCCTAGGTGTTTGTGTTTACTCAAAAATGAAAGCATATGTCCACACAACTACTTGTAAGTGAAAGTTTACTGCTGCATTATTTGTAATAGCCAAAGAGTGGAAATAACTCTCATGCCCATCACCAGTTTAATGGATAAACAAATTGTGGAACATCCACATGATGGTAAACTATCCCACAAGAATGAGTAATAAAATATTAGTGCATGTGAAAAAACAGACGAATCTCAAAACCATATGCTGAGTAAAAAGGAGTACATACTGTATGATTCCATTGATACAGAATTCTACAGAATGGGGACTAATCTCTTGGGATAGGAAGCAGACCAGTGGTTGCCTGAGGCTCTGTTGGGAGAAGAGAGAAATGAAGGATGTGTTGAATCACAAACCTCACACTTTGCAACCACTTTGGAAAAATATTTGCAGGCTTCTTAAAAGTTAGGCATACATTTCCTATATGTCCTAGCAATTCACAAGAGAAATAAAATCATGTGTTGACAAAAAGCCTGGTAGTCAATATTTTATAGCTGCATTCTTCATAATACCCAAAGACTGGAAACAACCAAGTGTCCATGGACGGGTTAATGCATTAATAAAATGGGATGGCTTTGTACACTGGATACTTTTTAGCATGTAAGAGAACAAATTACTGATAGACACAATAATATGGATGAAACTCAGAAACGTTATACTGAGCGAAGAAGTCAGATACAAACAAACAAACAAAACCCCCATGATTCCATTTATTTAAAGATTAGGCAAAACCAGTCTGTAGAGACAGAAATCAGATCAGTGGTTGCCCGGGATGTGGTCAGGGGAGATTTAACTGCAAAGGCTCATAAGCAAACTTATCTGAGGGGGTAGAAACATTGTATATCTTTATTGGGATGATGGTTACAGAGGGCTCTATATTTGCCAAACTCATAAACCTGTATACTTAAAATATATGCATTTTCTTGTACGTTAATTATGCCTCAGTGACGTTGGTTTAAAAAAAGGAGAGAATGCGGAGGGTTTGGAAAGAAACAGAAAGAGACTAAATCCCCGGGGCTTCGGATCTGTTTCCTGGCCACTTTATAAGAAACAGCAGGTGGCTTTTCCCAAATTGAGTTTATTTTTAGGCAAGAGAGTTCACTGTATACCATTGGGGGTTATTTCCTAGCATGAATGCATTTCCTTTTGCATTTTCTTCACAGCTGAGGGAACAAAAATAGTTGGAAAAGAGTTTGGCTGCATAAAAATGTAGAGTGCTTTGTCCCTCTTGTGATGCATTTGGAAACAAAAATTTAATTTAATTTTCTCTAATTGTGACAATTTGCCCACAATTATAGACAGGCTCTGTGATTGGGGATACAAGTCATGGGCTGGGAATCTGAGTACCTGTTGTGTTTCCTGTGCTGCCACTGTGACCCCAGGAGGGCCACCTGTTTGCTTTGAGACTTAATCTCCTCATCTGGATAGAGAGAATGAATGATCATCTACTGGACAAGGTAGTTACTGCAAGACTCAAATGAGATCATGTGTGTGAATGCATTTTTGAATTAAAGCTCAGGGAAATAATATCTAACTATGAATTCTATTAAATGTTTCATTTTAAACAAACAAGGGATGTATTTTGGCCAAAATTACATAGGCCAGGGAAGGAGAGTACCCATATCTCAGGGTGGCTCTCTTAAATCACTTGAAATTGTAATGAAGAGTGGACAAAGCCAGGACTGTAGAATCAGAAGATACCAGTTTGTATTCCTCAAATTTAAAATGCAAACAAAACAAAACAAAACAGAACAAAAAAATGAACTGTTTAATCAGGGAGAAATGATTTAACCCCTCTGACCCTATGTGTCTCTAGCTCTACAATTTTAAGGATTCCATAGAGGCTCTATAAGAATAATGGAGATAACTTCTGTGAAAACATAGAAAACATATAAGCAGTCACTGATAAATAATTTGTTAGGTTAAACTTGAGCTAGGTAGAAGAAGAACTTGGAGAATTTCCTCTAAGGTATAATTGTTCGCACTTCACAAACAATCCACACAATCATGGAAGACTATGATGCAGTGGGCAGGGCACCAAAAATAATCATGGAGATGGTAGTGATCATAATTATTATTATAAACATGTCATGAGAAGGTACTATTAAATAACAAAAATTCAACTGAATAAATATTAAGGATCTAATTGGCTTTGTTAATAGATTCATGAATTGGGCAGCATCCTGTCTAGCAAGTAGAGGGGAGTTCTATGGGGCTACAGGAAAGAAAAGGTGTTTAAAGTTAGAGAGGAAGCTGGGGGGGTGGATTATTAGCCAAGAATCCATTATTTGAGGCAAGGTCACCCTCCCAGGGGGATCCGAAGGGGTCAATCAGTAAATTTCCTTGTGCTTCCAGGAAATCCCATGTTGACTGGTTAAAAGTTACATTTCTGAGGGTTTGTGACTGCGGTCAGGTTAGATATTAAGTCTTGGTTTACTGACTTGGGGCCTTAACCTAAGTGACACCATTTTGGGCCTGTGGTTTCCTTTTTTTTCTTTTTTTAAGATTTTATTTATTTATTTGACAGAGACAGAGATAGCGAGAGCAGGAACACAAGCAATGGAAGTGGGAGAGGGAGAGCAGGCTTCCCGCCGAGGGGGAAGCCCGATGTGGGACTCGATCCCAGGACGCTGGGATCATGACCTGAGCCGAAGGCAGACGCATAACGACTGAGCCACCCAGGCACCCTTTGGTTTCCTTTTTAACAGCACTGCGTGCCAGACACTTCAGTAATTGTTTTACCTGTATGTCTCACTCAATTTCCCAAGAACCCATGAGGTGGGCATGATAACTGATCCTTCTCTTGCAGAGGAGAGCTGAAACTCAGAGAGGTTAATTCCCTTGCCTAAAGTCACACAGCTACTAAGTGCTGAGCTGGGACTGGGTATGCAGTTTGTGCCAGGCACCAGTCTCAACGTACTTTATAGCTATGCCATTGAAAAGATGTTACTGTTGCTGTAATCTGCACAATAGGCCATTCAAAGACAATGAAATCACGCTGTTAGATATCCCAGAATACCGAGGCTTGCTGTCTGCCTCTCAGGGAGACGTCGTTCTTCAGGTCTGGGGGGTCTGTCATAACAACACATTTGTGCCTCTTCGATAACACCTGCCGGCAGCTGCTCATTTGGTGACACACAATTTGCAGGTTCCAGAGCAGGTGGCTTTCACCCGCCATTTATCAGCAAACATATCCATTGTACAGATGCACCTGCTGTTTCTGAGGACTCTTATGCTGAATCCTTTTAAAAAAGAAGGAATATTTTGCCAAGCAGAAAATTCGCCTGCCCTCATTTAGAGGTCTCATGGATACACATTTTCCTAAATGGGCTTTTGCATGTGGGGGAAGACGGGGGTGCTTGGCGTTGGCGAACTGGAAAGATGGCTGCCGCCCACCCAATAGAAAGCTAGATATAAAGAAATAGATGACAATGACCACTGAGCACTCTCTCTATGTCTGGCATCCTGTTAGACATTTCTGCTTGAGTACTTTTGAATGGTCCTCAAGTCAATCATGGTATATTGTATATTGGTGAGGAGTGTCTAGGTTATGCCGTAGTTAGCCAATTAACCCTAAAATTTCAGAAGTTTCCCTCATTGACAGTTTATGTCTCACTCATAGTTGACCAGTTGACCTCAGAGGGAGTTTTGCTCTACATGGTCACTCAGGGACCCAGGGGGATGGATGCTCATCATGTGGCTTCCACAGTTGCTGTGTCAGGGGAAGCAAGAGCTGAAGAGATACACATTGGCTTTTTCTTAAAAAAAAATGTTAGTATAATTAACATATAGTGTTATGTTAGTTTCAGGTGTAGTTAGTGATTCAAAAATTCCATACATTACTCAGTGCTCATCATGATAAGTGTGCTCCTAATCCCCTTCATCTATTTCACCCATTCCCCCACCCACTTCCCCTCTGGCAACCACCAGTTTGTTCTCTATATTTAAGACTTCGGGGTTTTTTTGTTTGCCTTTTTCCTATTTCATTGTTTTGTTCCTTAAATTCCACATATGAGTGAGATCATATGATATTTGTCTTTTTCTGGCTGACTTATTTCACTTAGCATAATACCCTCTAAATCCATCTATGTTGTTGCAAATGGCCATTGTATATACATAAAGAACTTACACAACTCAACACCAAAAAAAAAAAAAATCCAAAATAACCCAATTAAAAATGAGCAAAAGAGGGGCAGCTGGGTGGCTCAGTCAGTTAAGCATCCAATTCTTGATCTCAGCTCAGGTCTTGATCTAAGGATCATGAGTTCAAGCCCCATGTTGGGCTCCATGCTGGGTGTAGAGCCTACTTTAAAAAATGAGCAAAAGACATGAAAAGCCACTTCTCCAAAGAAGACATCCAGATGGCCAAAAGACACATGAAAAGATGCTCAACATCACTCATCATCAGAGAATTGCCAATCAAAACTACAATGAGATATTACCTCACACCTGTCACAATGGCTAAAATCAACAACATAAGAAACAACAGTTGTTGGCGAGGACGTGGAGAAAGGAATCCTCGTGCACTGTTGGTGGGAAAGCAAGCTGGTACAGCCACTCTGGAGAGCAGTATGGAGGCTCCTCAAACAGTTAAAAATAGAACTACCCTACAACCCAGCAATCGCACTATTAAGTATTTACCCAAAGGAAATGAAGACACTAATTCAAAAAGATATATGCACACACTGGTTTTTAAATGTCTCAGCAGGAAGCAGCACATCACTTTTGCTCACAGTGCATTGGCCAGAATTAGTTATATAGCCCAGCCTGAGTGCAAGAAGGCTGGAAAATGAGTGGTGGGTGGGACAACATTGATATGTGGCAATAAATGTTTCTGACACAAGTGGGTATTAGACTCCTCCATTTTACAGAGGAAGAAACTATGGGTCAAAGAAGTTATTTGACTTATACAAGGTCACATTGTTCTTATGCAGTCAAAAGGGGTATCAAGAATATATCTTCTGAGCTCCAAACAGCGATCATTTAACTTCCTTACAAGGTCTCCCTGGAATGCCCAGTGAAGAATCCGGATATCTTCTAGGGACATATCTTTGGATGCCACTTAGGTATTAATCAGTCAGTGGGGAAGGTTGTGTATCAGTCAGGATTCAGCCAGATGAGTAGAACCAGAGATTGTGTATGTGCATGTGTGTGTAGATAAAACATATGTATGCTTGTATGTACACATACACACATTCTCTCATGTGGTTATGAGATAGTTATCAGCGTATATATCTGTCTCCCACACTACAGTGCTATAGTGTGAGCCCCCAAGGAAGGAATCGTGTCTGACATATATATATAAGGGATTTGTTAGAGAATTGGCTTGTGTGGCTGTGGGCACTGATGAGGCAATCTCTGTAAGTGCCGGGTCTGTGCCTAATGTGGGAGCCTGAGGTCCACAAAGCAGGCAACAGGACTCAAAGGTCATGAGCAGGTTGGAAACCATAAGTATGAGTTGGAACTGTATGAGGATGGATTGAAAACCACCCTTCAGGAGCTCCAGATGTAAAAATACCAGAAACATGAACAATAAGGAAAGAAGGAAGACAAAAGGACATTGCCCCACTCCCTGCTCCCCTTTCAATGACCTTTCTGTAAGCCTCTCCTACTAGTTTACCTCAAGTA
This sequence comes from Mirounga leonina, assembly GCF_011800145.1. Lineage (NCBI taxonomy): Eukaryota > Metazoa > Chordata > Mammalia > Carnivora > Phocidae > Mirounga > Mirounga leonina. The sequence goes on along the minus strand of NW_023270763.1, from coordinate 19,083,086 downwards.
ATTTTCTCTCCAATTGTAGGAATCTTTGTGTTAGGAATAACTTCACTCATTCATTAAAAATGCATTTACTCACTGAGTATATATGAAGGTCTTAATTATGTGCCAAGCACTGTTCTAGGCATTGAAGGTATGGCAGGGAAAAGACAGAGAAGATCCCTGCATCTAAAATAAGGGTAGTAGGGAATAAACAAGGAAATGAAGAATTTAAATGAGATAATTTGAAACAAATAGAATGATGTGATGTTTTATCTCAAGTCATTAATTTCAAGATAATTCATGTTTTCATTTGATCTATGCACCTTATAAAGTGTCCCATTACATGAGGTTATGGTTTGGGGTCTGAGATCTGCATGCTCCCATAACAGACAACTCCGTGTATTTCACCAGGGAGGAATCACGACACTCGCAAATTTTAGTTAGTTCAATTCACTTGTGGTCTGATCAGTGTTAATGTTGTTCAAGGGGGAGCATCCCCAAGCACATGGGTTGTTGGTACCCCTTCTTGCAGTGCTGTGATATGGAGCATTTTAAATATTTCTCAGTTTATACATGCTTTTAATTTCCTTGGTGAATCTATGACATCCAGTTGAACAGATGTCACAGATTGAAGACCTCTGAATAAAGATATTGTGGAACCAGCACAAATCCAGTTTGTGTGAATGAAGCAGAAACATGTCCTGTTCTTCAATCAGATTCCTTCTGCTCCAGTGTGAGGCTGGGGCAATAGTTTTCAGGCAGTGGTGGTTTCATCTCCCAGGGGATGTTTTGCAATGTCTGGAGCCATTTTTGCAATGTCCAGAGATGAGGGGCAGGGGTACTGCTGGCATCTGGTGAGTAGAGGTCAGAGCTGCTGCTAGACAACGTGCAGGACAGTTAAGTGCAGCAAAGAATGATCTGACCCAAAACATCAATTGTGCTGACATTGAGAAACCCGGGGCCAGGGAATATTTGTGTGGTTTCCTATGAGACCAGGAGTCCAGGAGACCACCTTGCACATGAAGTTCCAAAGTCTTACATAACACTGAGAAGACTCATCTGCACATTATCTTTAGAACAAGAAACCAAGAATCCATAGAAGACCCCGACTGTCCTTAGACAGATGGACAAAGAGTTGTTACCCGAGAACCACCATCAGACCTCAGCAGCTCTCTAGAAAGGGAGCAGCTATGGCAACTTGTTGAGGATGAGGCATTGCCAGGGGCTGAACGAAACATGGGGCTGAAACTGCAGACTCTTAATAGTGCATTTAACTAATGGTATTCCAGTCCTTCTTTGTCTCCCCTCTTCTGCTCCTCTTCTCTAGATTCAGAGGGCTGGGCAAGCTGGGAGATGATCAGAGTGGATGGTGGCATGTGGTGGAAGAGAAGGACCAGAACTCTTTGGTGTTTGGGTCCTTGTTTTTTGATCCTGAACAGGAAGAGGGACAAGGAGAAAGAAAGGTTTGGGAAGGATTGGAGGGGAAGATTCTGAGGTCATGGCCCATGGCCCCTTCTCGTCATCCAAATCCTTTGCTGCATGCAGACATTGGCTTTGTCTGGGGAGATTCACAGAATTAAAGAATGCCAGGGAAGAGAGAACTTGGAGATTATCTCACCCAGTGTTTCCCAAAATAGGAGACAAATTACTGGAGGCACAGAGATGAATACAGACAATTTGCAGATGCAGCAAAAATGTCATTTTGAGAAGACTACTTGATGGCAGTTGTTGAGGATTTTTCCTTCCTTTTCCCTCTGCCTAGAATGCTCTTCCCCCAGACCTTTCTGTGTTGTCTTTTCTCATCTTTCAGGTTTTAGCTCAAAAGCCTCAGAGAGACCTTCCCTGACCACCCATGCTAAAGTAGTGTCCCATGAACACACCTGTACACACCCTTCTGGATTTCATTACCCTGGCTCATTTTTTGGATAGCACTTCTCACTACCTGAAATCTTATTATTCAGTGAGTTATTTTACTGGCCATCTCCTTCTCTCCTGCCCTACAAGAATCAAACACCATGAGGACAGACACCATCTTTGTTTCGCTTAAGGGTGCCGCCTCCAAGACCCATGACCGTGAATGTGCTCAATTTAAATCTGTCGCCATCAATTACCCTTCAATATTTCAATTAAGTCAGAGCACACTTGCCTTTGGTGCACTCCTTTTAGCTAAACAAGGAGTTCTTTCTCAAAGCGAGGTGGAGCTGTCCACCTCCAAGCCTGCCCCACTCAGTTGAGGGGGAGGAACTGTCAGAGGGAGTGAAGGGGGAGTAAGGAAAGGAGGGTGGAGGAGGCCAGGAGGCAGAGCAGAAGTCAGGGCAGTGGGGGCTTCTAGCTTCGAGGAACCACCCCCGGGCTGCCCCAGGTGAGTGAGATTTCCAGCTGCCTTGAGAGGCCTTGAGTCAGAGTCCTGGCAAGACTGGGTTCACCCACTGTCTTGCAAATCTGCCTGATCCTGGGGGCACCGGTGGGCAGATATTTGCTAACTGACACTCAGCGTCTAATTGACTCCCTCCTGGATCCAGAGACTTGCAATTTTCCCCGACTGTGAGGAGGCCTTCCAAAGCCGAGAGGGATTTTCCAGCAGAGCCAGCCGTCAGATGAAAAACAAAACTTTTCCTTTGGAAAATGGCCTCCACCAGCCCTCAGGATTATTCACTGATTCAGAAGGCAGGACTAGAAGCAAAGTGGCCCGGAGCCTAATACGTGCTTTGCCATAAGTGGTGGTGGAAACTACCAAGGGCCTCTGTGGGATTAAGAGAGGGGTGAAACACCATCGTCGTTTAAGAGAGGGGTGAGACACCATCGTCATATTGAAGACCACCAGGTGCCAGGTCATACACACTCACACACACACAGCTACATGTATGTGAAAGATACATGTGAAAGATACACATGAACACTTGTATACAAATAGCTTTTTGTTAATTGATAGTATTTGTACTCCAGCTCATTCCAGAAAGGATTTGCTGTGTCTTGTGCAAAAGACACATATAGCATGAGTAATGGAATGGAAACAAGAAGTGGAAACAGTTTCTAGCAGCAGGGAAGTCTCTGTGCCAACCATGTGCCCATTCTCCTAGACTAGCTTCTTCGTAATCACAAGTGCTCAGGGAGGTAATGTGAACTGTGGTATCTGAAAAGCCTGGTTCAGCTCCAAGCTCCCCAACTCAGCCTTGTATGAACAACTCCATGTCTTTTAGCATCCTAATCTCTAAACCAGGCATGATTTCATTCACACCGTGGCTCTAAGAATTAAAGGTGTGAATGGGATGGATGGACTAGACATTTGATAGTTGCAAGCTTTTTCTTTAAATTCAGTTTTGTGGGTTACTGGGTGGCTCAGTCGGTTAAGCATCTGCTTTCAGCTCAGGTCATGATCCCAGAGTTCTGGGATCAAGACCCAGGTCGGCTCCCTCCTCAGTGGGGAGTCTGCTCTCTCTCTCCTTCTGCCCCACCGCCCCCCCCCCCACCGCCACTCGCGTGCATGCTCGTGCTTTCTCTCTCTTGCGTGCACACACTCTCTCTCAGATAAATAAAATCTATACAAAAATAAATCTAGTTTTCTATTTAAAATTTTTGACCATTTTAAAGCATCATCAAACATTTATTAAAAGTACTATGCCTAGGTTTCTTGACAAAGCTCCTGCTTACAAGGAGACTGATAGGTCTCAATAGGTCTGCAGTTGTATGTTGGCTTATGTGTCTTCCCAGAGGAACATCATGTGGGCCAAGCACACAAAACTTTACCAAGCGTCCTCCGAACAATGCAGGCAGACATACCTCCTAGTGCCACTGTACAGAAAGAAGAGCAAATCAGGACTCAAACGGTGCAAAAAGTTCCCCTGGGATCCCATAGCAAGTATGTTGTAGAACGGGATTTGAAAATATTGATTCTTTTTTTTCCTTTATTTTCTTTTACTTTATTTTATTTTATTTTATTTATTACGTTATGTTAGTCCCCATACAGTACAACATTAGTTTTTGATGTAGTGTATTAATTCTAAGTGTCGTGCTTCTTCGTTTCTTCTCTTGCCTCCTGCAAGTCTATGCAAGCCAAATTCTCTGCCTCACAGTGCAAATTTTGCACATTAGGTCTGCAGTGGTGTTTGCTAAATTTGCGTTCTCTGGGTTGAGCCCAGCCCTCCAGGTGGCTGAGTCCTCAGTAGCCGGTTTTGGAAGATGGAATAGCCTCGTGTCTCATTCCAGACTTTTCCAAGGAAACCCCTACAGCTCTGTCAATGGAGGCAAAATGCCCACTGGGTGGTCTGTCTTCCTCGGTCCTCCTCCCTTTTAGCACTCAGCAAGCCTACTCTTGGGGCATCAGTGGTTATTTCATGATGGATGGAGCTTGGGTTGTAGGGAGGATTAAATCCTCACATCAATTGTAGCAGACTTCTCCCATCTCTTAGCTCCCCTATAAGGCAGAGTGTACTCGGTGGTTCTGTTTCGGCATCACCCAGGGTACATCACTCAGCTGTTTCTACTCTGTGTTGCAGCTGAGCTCAATTGAGAACAACTGATTCGTGTGTTGTACCTATTTCATACCCATCCTGCATATATGTGTTCACTGAGCAAAATCTCAGGTGCAATCATGAGTACTCTCTACTTTTTCTCTGTTCCCCTGTCTTTGTGTGGGTGTCTCTTATCTGTCTGTCTCTCTCTCTCTCCAAACTGGAGGGTCCAGTTGCCATGCATTATGTGCATTTCATCTGGGGCAGAGCATACGCCTGGCAACACACCACTCATCTTGGAATTAGACCATCTCAATTCACCCTGGGGTTTCTTTTCTTCCATCTGTACCCAGAAGTCTTTTTTGGGAGCTTCCTGCTGGATCCCCTGTTTCTCCATGCTCAGGAGTCCTTGATCATATCTGCAGTTCCCCTGTCTCTTAGAATCTGAGGACTCTTAGATCTTTTGTGCTTTACCCCAGGATTCCAAGCTGAGATCAGCACCCACACATCTTGCTGCCTGTTAGGATGAACCACGCACAGTTTAAGCACAGAGGTTTCCCTCAGCACTCCACAACTTGACCCCAGCCTACCACCCCCAAATGAAGTCTTCTTCCTTCATTCTCAGGCACCTATGCCAGAAAATTGGCAATGCCGCTGCCCTCTTTCTTTCATCCTTCATGTGCAGCCAACCACATCCCCAAGTTCTGTAGATTTTTGTCCTCTAAAACTCTTTGGTATGCATCTGCCTCAGTTCCTCGTTTCCCCAAATTGTGATATAACGGCTTAAGAGTTGAGAGATGAGGCATTTTTATTTGATTCAGGATTTTTGCCTCCTTGACAAAAATTGGACTCATGGATAGCATGATCCTAAGGGGATGAATGCAGGGGATGAAGTGGCCCTTGTTTTAATCCCAGCCCTGCTGCATAGTAATTATGTGATGTTAGCCAATGTACTTGGCTTCTTTGGGTGCTGGTCCCCTCGTCTGCACAGTAGGGCTGCTGTTAACCTCCATAGTACTCACTCTGTGCCAGATGTGTTCCAAGTGCTATATACGGGTCAGCCCCATTAATCCTCAGAGCAAGTGTCTGAGATAGGAAATGTTATCACTTGCATTTTACAGATAAATAAACAGGATGCAGAAGTGCCTGAGTCCATTCAGCTAGTAAGTGGCAGAGCTGGGATCTAGCCCAGATGCTCCAGAGTCCTTGCTCTTAACCATGTTAGAAGATTTTTCATCAGGGGCTGATAGGATGATTCAGGGCATGCATGCAAAATGCTTAGCACCATTCCTGGTACACGGTAAATGCTTGATAATTAACATGCCCCAGAAAATGGGTTTATGGTCTCGCAAGGTGGCACAGTTCCCTGAAGGCAGAGATTCTTGGTAGCTTTGCCTATTGATTGTATCCCTTGGGAAACTGTAGCTGATGATGCACATCTCAGCCCAATCTCCGAGATTTGATTACTGCACCTGCTCTGCTGTCTCTTGTGATGATCAAGCCCTCTCTCTTTTTTCTTTTTTGGTAATTAACTGCACCATATGGATTCAGCTGTCCTGGACTCCTTCCTCCCCCCTGAGCTTGGGAAGCCTGTATCAATTGCTCCCCGTGTTCCTCGAGGACAACCAATAAATATAATGTGGATGAATGCATGAAGGATTGTGGCGGTTCACGGCTTCATTTTTGTATCCATCCACTCACTTATTTATTCATTCAACAAATGTTAGCCGAGTGCTAACTTCATGCTGGGGACTGTTGCCCAGCCCTTCCCATGGCCCCCAATGGTCCCCTTGACCTCTGTTTTTAGCGATCCTGGCAAATGCTATTGAAACTTTGTAAGTATCACTTCTCTGACATCTGGAAGACATATGAAAACTCTCTTACTTGTGAAATGCATCCCAGTGGCATGTTACTATTATTTTTTGAAGATCGTGCTCCTCCTAGTTTGGATTTCCAGTTTCAATTCCTAAATCCTTCTCTTCCCGTTTGCTCTCAGTGTGCCAACACAGGAAGGCGACTCCCCAGGGCCAGCGGCTGTGTTTCTTTCCACCCCTCCCTCGCTCCTCCGTTGTGATTGGGAGTGGAAGCCCGCGATGCACTTTATGAAGGACACATAATAACACAATCGCTGATAATGCTAAAGATAGTTTTTAATGAATCTTGTTTCTGGGTATTATTGGAAGCATTTTGCTGGTGAGAGAGACCTTTTCAAGCTCCAAGAGTTTCACATTTGCAGACTTTTACAGCACTGGGAGGGTTGTTTAGTATCAGCTTAAAAAAAAAAAATTTCTGTTGACAAGAGCTAGATCTAATTTGTTAAACTGGTTGCTTTTGTTTTTCTGGTTTTATTATTATTTTTTTAAATCGGTATACTTTCCTGGATGCAAAAATAGCTGAGGTGAATTTCATTTTCTTTTTCTTCTTCTTCCCCCCGTCTCCCCCCCCGCTTCCCTTGGCTTTTGACAGCCTGTGCTGACGACTGTTTTCCTATTAAGATGCACGGAGCCTCCAAGGTAGGCACTGGAGGTTTGCGGGTGCACTGTCTCATTGACGGGGGACTATGGTCTGGCGGGTGCAACTTGTCTAGTCCTCTGATCTTTACTGAGACAATTCAGAAGGCATCGTCTGCTCAGGTTTCCATGGTGTCTAGCAGCTCTGACATTGGGACTCTGTGAAGGGAGAAGTATCATGCTCCCTTTTCTAGATGAAGACACAGCCTTGCTCATTATTTTATTCATGTATTCCAAAATATTTGTTGAAGACCTACTCTGTGCCAGGCATCTTTCTAGGCTCTGGCAATACAACAATGAGCAGAACAGACAGAAATCCCTGCCCTAGAGGAGCTTCCATTTTAGTGGAGTGAGGCTGAATCCAAATGATCGGGACATATTCTTTCTGATTGTGATGAGTGCTGTGGAAAGAAGTGAAAGCAGAAACGTGCAGGGGGAGACTTGGGGGTTGCAATTTTATGGAGACTGGTCAAGGAAAGCCTCACTAAAATGATAGCATTTGAATAGACTTGACGGAAGTGAGGGAGTTGGTGTGATTTCCAGGTAAAGGGAGCCTTAATCGCAAAGGCCCTGGGGCCAGCATGTTTGGCAAGAGGATGAGCAGCAAAAAGACCAGAGTGGCTGGAGCGAGGTGAGCAAGGAAACCGGCGTGTGATGAGGTCAGGGAGATGATCCAGGTCATACAGGGTTTTGGAGGCCACTGTAAGGGTTTTGGCTTTTATGTTGAGAGTGTCAGGGAAGCATTGGTGGGTATTAACAGAAAAGTGAGATTACTTGACCCATACAGGTTGCAACTGGAATTCAGTTCTTCCTCCTCCAAAGCCTATATTTCCCCTTATTCTGATACTGCTTCCTCTTCTTCACATTTCAGTATAATTTCTTGTATCTGTACCTGTCTATCCCACGAGACTGTGGCTCTTCAAGGGTACAGGCTGAAGCTTGATCTTCGGAGCATACTACCTACTTCTTACACGGTAGAAGCACTCAGCAAAGACTCATGAAATAGACCTGTTTCTGCACCTAGAGAAAAAGAAGAAAGGGCTTTATTAAAAAGAGATTTTTAAATAAGTTCTTTTTTGAAGAAGGAGGAGAAAGCAAGAACTATGTAACTGTGAAATATAAGCATAGCTTCTTTCCTTTCTATACATTTCCTTAAGTATCATTTTTTACCTGCAGGTGAAATTCAGATAAATAATAACACCAGTGCAATCACTTTATATTTGTATTTTAAAATTTCATATTGGCACATAAACATTTCCCCAGATTTATATAGATCTTTTGTACTGAGCCTTTAAAGAGCTAATCAGTATGACTTTATAAGGATGTGCCATTATTTACTTTACCAATTCCATTTCTGGCCATTTAGAAGCCTTTCAGGTATGCTTATTTTGTTTGCCTTTGCTAACGTAGATAATGCAGCAGTGAACATCTTTGTGTGTACAGCTTTTTGTATCGATGTCTCATTTTCTCAGGCAACATTCCCAGAATCGAGATTCTTCGGGTTGAAGCGTATCAACAACACCTTTTGAGTTACTACTCACCATTTTTCCTTTTCCCAGTGATGACTGCACCCTTCATGCACTGTGTGGATCCTGGTTTGACTTTGCAGGTCAGGCAAATGAAACTGCCTGGCCCCCAGTGACATCCTAGGAATAGCGCTAAGCCTCAAGGATCCAGAAACCAGTGTTTTAGAACCTTGTAGACCAGTCACAGTGCCGTTTCTCCCCTCATGGAACTCCTGACTTAGTGTGGGAGATGTGTGTAATATCTACACAATATGATGATGAGCTATGATATAGATATGCTAGAGGATCAGAGGCAGCACCTCAGAAAAAAAAAATAATAATAATTTTTTTAAAAAAAAGCAAAAATTTATTCTTTCACACTTCCGGAGGGAGGAATCCCTCCTTGGCCCTTCTGGCTTCTGGTGGTTGCTGACAATCCTTGATGTTCCTTGGCTTTCTTCTCTGTTTCTCTTCTGTGACTTCAAATCTCTCTCTCCTCCTAGGGGCACTGGTCATTGAACTTAAGGCCCACCCTAATTAAATATTATCTCATCTCAAGTTGATTACATCAGTAAAGACCCTATTTCCGAGTAACTTCACATTTACAGTAAGAAAGAATAATTAAATCTGTCCTGGTGGGTCAGAAAAGATTTAACAAAAAAAAAGAAAGGAAGGAAGAAAGAAAGAAAAAGGAAGGAAGGAAGGAAGGAGGGAAGGAAGGAAGGAAGAAAGAGGAAGGAAGGAAGGAGGGAAGGAAGGAAGGAAGAAAGAAAAGATTTCACAAAATAAGTGACAGTGGAGAATAGGAATTTTTCCAAATAGAGCAAATGCAGAAGTCATTTCAGAAAAGAGACCACTGTGCAAAATCTCAGAGGGATGGAATAATAAGACATACCTGGAAATGCCCAGAAATGTGGGGAGGAGGCTTGGTTTAGCCAAGAGGTAGGAGCCTAGGCTGGTGGCTAGCACTGATGTCATAATGGGTGGTTTGCACTGGATGCTGTAAATCAGTTCTTCTCAGTCTTGGCTGCACATCAGGATTGTCTGGGCATGTTTTAGTTTTATGATGCATGGTTTGTTTTTAAATATGACTGCTAGTCCAATTAGACTAGAATCTCTGCACGTGGGGCCTGGGTGATTCTAATGTGCTGCCAAATACAGAATAAAGTCCATATACTTTATAAGGCATATAGGAACAGGAAGGGAGCATCAGAATCAGATCAGGGATACAACCCCCTGGGGGTGAGGTGAGGGTGTATTTTGTGTGTTGGGGGGGACGTACAACTAGGCATTAGAGTATTCTAGGACATGATCTTGCCTTGGTTGTGATGTCATAGAGGGAGGGGTGTTTTCCCGGAATAGTTGTCTCCAGACTTTGCTGCATGTTAGAATTATCTGGGGAGGCTTAGGAAGTCTCTATGCCTAGACACCCCCCTTAATCTGGGGATGATTTAATTGTCACCCTTCAGACAATTAAATAAAATTCTCTGATGGTGGGACCCAAGCATCAATATTGTTTAAGCCTCCCTGGATGATCTCAGGTGTAGCCAGGTTTGAGAACCAGTGTTTTAGAACGTTGTAGACCAATAGCATCAGTATGTCCTGAGGGCTTGCTGAACATGGACCCTCTCAGGCTCCACCCCAGACCTAGAGAATCAGAATCATTACTGCAACAGGATTCCTCATTGAGTTGGGTGCACATTAAAAATCGAGAAGCAATATTCTAGAGATGTTTTTAAAAGCACCGTCACTAACATCAGACTAGATAATTTTTACAAAAAGGTACTATACTTTAGGCACATAATAATATATTAAATTCCCTTTAATTTGCAATTGTACAATTCAGTCAGTCATGACACATCTGTGTTGATTCTTTGTACAGTATGCATGTTATGTATGACTGGTTATATATTTTTCTGACCTTGCTTCTGACTGTGTGATATCGTATGGATTACAGCTGTCTATACGTGTAGCCGATCGTATGAGGGTGGCTGTCCTGTGAGTGGGTGTTTAAGGATTCGAATTGTGTGTGTGCTTGCCTGTTTTTGGTGTTTTTCTTCAGATTTTCTCCAGTTGGGGCTGCTACAGGCATTTTCCATGAGCTGATTCTGGGTGGGGCTGGGATATACTTTGGCAGAATTAACATCCTTTGAGCAAGGACACACTAAGGCTACACACAGCCTACATGATCATCAAAATTGTTTTTCCCACCCCCATTTCCAAATACCCCCTAGGGGTTTAAGAAGCACTGCATGTGAAAGAGAAGACTGGATATTTGTATCTAAATCTTCTGCAAGTGACTTTGTAGCTGAGTAGATCTGTGTGTTGTGTGTGTGTTGGGGGTCAGAGATAGAAGTGATGTGTGCCTGTAGGAAGAATGTGTATTTGTGTGTGTGTGTGCATGTGAGTAGGTGCACACATTAATCACTATGCATGCCTCTGCCTTTGTGGCTCTGAGTTTGGCCCACATGGTGTGGTCACACAAAGGATCCCACACTAAAGACCACTGGCCACATGACGCCATACTCACGTGGCCAATCACACGTCTGACCAAATGCACACAGAGTCAAATACACAACGTCACCCTCATCCTCCTTTCTGCCCGCAGTCTCGGCCAGAGCCTGGGGCCAGCACACAGCAGTGCGTGCATGCATACCCAGGTAGACACACACACACAACCCCTGCCCAAGGCATGCTCTTCAGAGGCAACCCCCAGAGGAACATGAACAACGAACAGATTCCACGTAACAACCCCCAAAAGGAAGCTTGGGTCCTGTTGTGCTGTGGGTGACCTTGAAAATGTTGCTTCTAATCCTCTGGAAAACTGAAAGGGTTTTCACTGCAGGATGGGACAAAGGGAGGCACCAAGAGCAGAGAAGGGAACGGGCTCTGTTAGAGAGAAAACCCTACCCCAGACTCATGACAAGCAAAGCTCCCCAGTAAGGGAGAGCTCCCTTTCCTCTCCCCGCACTCAGCCCTGTTCCCTCCACATTCCCCAATTACTTCAGTACCTCTTTGTGTCACTTCTAACATCTAAAATTGTACCTTGGGAAGCCCAGATGAATCTTGCCTACTGCTTACAGCTCTGCACTCATGTCCTCTGAAGATGGAGATGCTATTTCTCCATCTTTCTTTCACAAGAAGCTAAAGTATCCAATTATTGCTGCATTTTGATTAGTCACAGTGAGTAGAGGAGATGCTCTGAAACAAGAAACGATCTCCCCATCTTTTATATGGAGCTTCAAAATAACATGTTCCCAGTTAGGTAGAAAGTCAAATAAACACTGTTCACACACTCACACTCAGATTCATTCAAAAGCCCAGACAAGGAAGCACATAGATACTTTCCAGAACACCTTCTCTCTGCCCCACCAATGCCAGGACACGTCTGGAACCCCCGGTGCACATACGCAGGCAGGCTCAGATGCCTGGATACTGCAACAATACACGTGTACGAACAGACATCGTCAGAACCAGGCACCCACCCAAACGTGGACACATCCATTTCCCCCGGGGAACCCCGGCTTTAGCTGGAACAATGGGTGGTCACAGAAAATCCACAGAATGGCCAATCCACTGGTGAGAGTGGACAAGAATTGTCTCCAGATGTCCCCCAGAGTGATCTGTAGGTTGGAAACAGAAAAAGTTCAATGACAGTGACAACGGCAAGAAAGCAGAGCCAGGAGAGAGGGTTTGCAATAAAGAAAGTTGTAAGTTTTTAAACTTTTTACCCCTTACCTTTAAACAGTTATCTACAAGCCCGTTTGACAAAAGAGCTCTGTTTTCCTCCAAAGTCTTTGTGGTAGCTATTGTTGTTATTAATCTGTGGACACAAAGAGAGTGCAAAGATACTCAGCAGAGGCAGGAAGTGCCTGGCTCTTCCTGGAAAAGCCTCTCAGAGTCATTTTTCCTGCTGAAAACTAGGGGCTGCAGTTAGCACTGGCTTCATGACACTTTCCCTCCGTTATTTATCAGAAAAGCGTCTGACAGGACTGAACTGGGTGAATGGGGGAGGGAGGGCAGAGATGTCAAAGGGAAAGAGAGAGAAACACAAAGTTGTCTCCCTCCCCCCATTTCTGAATGCCTCCTAGGAATTCGAGAACCACTGCATAAGAGAGACACAGAGCTTTGGAAAGGAAAAAAAGAAAACAGGAAAAGCTGTGGGGGAGACAATATGAGATGGAAAGAGAGGTAGAGGAACAGAGAAAAGAGAGAGAACAGACTCTGCCTGAGATTTTCGTATGAGACAAAGATGACATGTTTGTGAAAGATCACAGGAGAGGGGAGATTGTGTGTGTGTGCTCATGTGCACAGACAAGTCTGCATAAGAATAGAAGTGATGGTGGAAAATGAAGGACAGAGAAGAGATGCAAAAAAAAAAATGAGCGTGTACAAGGGAAGAGAGAAGGCTTTAGAAATTCTATGTGTAGGTTTGAGAGTGTTTGTGAAGATGAGACACAGAGAGACAGAGAGAGGCGGAGGTTGTTGATGACATCGATTGAGAACCTGCATCCAGTCAGTCCCAGATCCCATAAATTCCCAAATTTCACAATTGTGTGAATCACTACATCTCTTTGATTTGGGGCGTGTCTTCTTGTTATTGTTTATGCGAGTTGAAACAGGATTTTTTTTCTGTCACTTCCGTAGAAAACAGTCTTGCTTAATATCCTCCCTGTTCTCTCACATAGCCATGCTTTTGCTTAAGTTTTTTTTTTTTAACCTAGAATATCTTTCCTGCCTTCCCTAACTGATGACTTCTTTCCCATCTAAGTGCCAATTCAAATGTTATCTCTTCAGTGGAGCTTTCCCAGCATCCCCCAGTAAGCGACTTCCTCTTCCCTGTCCATTGGCGTCTTACGCAAAGCTCTGGGAAAGCAGTGATTATGTTGCAGGATCAAAATTGGTGTCTGTGTCCCCCACACTAGATTGGGGCCAAAGTGAATCTTGTTTGCCTTTCTTGCTCCATCAACTAGTGCGGGATCTGTGACATTGGAACACAAATACCTTGCCCCTCCTTTTCCTCCTCCTTCGTCTTTCCTCTTCCTCTTCTTTTCCTGGATGATTTCACCCAAAGCATAGAGTCTAGCTACGAGTCACTGGGGAAGGAGTGGTTTCAGAAGATGTTAACAATATCTGACATCACAGAGGAGAGCATATTAGGCTATTTGAAGTATTGGTTTACCAAAAGAAACACACAGATTAGAAGTTGCATGACTTCAGAAGTCAGGGTCCCTGAGAGCCCATGAGAAACAAAGAAGATCTATAGGAAATGCCAACTTGAACCTTAATGAAGCCCCAGTTGGCAAACATTAAACCCAGTGCTGGTCCTTTGAGGAGCTGAGACTTGAAGGCTGAGTCCTCCAGGTCCTGAATCATTTTCTAGGGCAACAGCAATACTCGGACAGGTCCTGTCAGGTTCACCTCCCAAATCTCTGGCTCCGGTATTTCCATCTACTTTGTTTTGGATTCAAATTTTGTCCTTCACGTATTATACTTTGTAGGATGGATAATCCATCTGGGCTTTGGGCTTTAACTCTTTTTAAAAATGTTTTATTTAAGTTTGATTTAATTAACATAATTAATTAATATAATTAACATAATTCAGTGATTCACCAGTTGCATAAAACACCCAGTGCTCATTATATCAAGTGCCCTCCTTAATGTTCATCACCCAGTTACTCCATCCCCCACCCACCTCCACTCTAGCAACCCTCAATTTGTTCCCTATAGTTAAGAGTCTCTTTGCCTCTCTCTGTTTTTGCCTTATTTTATTTTTCCTTTCCTTCCCCTATATTCATCTCTTTTGTTTCTTAAATTCCACATAGGAGTGAAATCATATGGTATCTGGCTTTCTCTAAGTAACTTATTTTGCTTAGCATAATACTCTCTAATTCCATCTACATCATTGCAAATGGCAAGATTTCATTCTTTTTGATGGCTGGTTAATATTCTATTGTGTGTATATATACCACATCTTCTTTATCCATTCATCTGTCAATGGACATCTGGGCTCTTTCTATAGTTTGGCTATTGTGGACATTGTTGCTATAAACATTGGGGTGCATGTGCCCCTTCAAATCACTATGTTTGTATCCTTTGGATAAATATCTAGTAATGCAATTACTGAGTCATAGGGTAGCTCTTTTTTTAACTTTCTGAGGAACATCCATATGTTTTCCAGGGTGGTTGCACCAGTTTGCACTCCTACCAACAGTGTAAGAGGGTTCCCCTTTCTCTGCACCCTTCCAACATCTGTTGTTTCCTGACTTGTTAATTTTAGCCATTCTGACCAGTGTGAGGTGGTCTCTTATTGTGGGTTTGATTTATATTTCCTTGATACGGAGTGATATTGAGCATTTTTTCATGTGTCTGTTGGCCATTTATATGTCTTCTTTGGAGAAATGTCTGTTCATGTCTTCTGCCCATTTCTTGGCTGGATTTTGTGTTTTTTTGGGGGGGTGTTGAGTTTGAAAAGTTCTTTATAGATTTTGGATACTAGCCCTTTATATAATAAGACATTTAAAATAAATTCAAACTGTGGTCATTCCCCTTTCAGGATCTCCAACTTGGTCAATGCCCAACTTGACCCCCACACCACATCCCTGCATTCCTAGGATTGGAAGTGTGACAGAGCAATCACTGTCCTCAAAGGCCATTGTGTATCTTGTCTATTTCCCCTTCTAAGGTAGATTTAGGAATTGAGCTGAAAGGTCATTATGGAATCAAATAAGCAAGAGTACAATTAACAATGCCCATCTGCCTCAGTGGCCTCTAAGGGCCACATATGATTTGGAGTTGAAAGAGACATTCACTACATGAATGAATAAACAGAGGAAGCCAATCAGTATGGGGAAATTGCCAGCATGGGGGATCGAGATGCTTCAGTCCCAGCAGCTCCTTTTCTGTAAGTACTGATCTACTTTGGTTCCCACCATGATTCACATGAACCCACCATGCAACCTTCTAATAAAATACAAGTCCCTGTTCATGAGCAATATTGAAAGCGTATCCGCTCTTTAAAACCAAAAAAACCAGGGCTGAAACTACCAGCCACTGATGGCCACAGTGATTGCTCTTCATTTGGGAAAATAATGGTGATTATGGCATCATGAAGGGTGGGAAGGGGTGATCCTACAGACTGGTTGGGACCCCTACACTGGTGTAGAGTAGGATCTAGAGGAGACAATCAGTCTACCAAGGCCAACTCTGGATTTTCTTCCAGGTTGTTGACACACTATGTCCAAAAGATCCAAGGGTCTCCATCATCCTTCTGATGCAGTGACAGGGCACCATAGTGAAAGAGCTGAGATGTAGCAGTCAGGAAAACAACTGCTTAAAAAAAAAACCCAGAAAATCTTCCCCATAGCATGTTTCCAGTCCAGAAGGGGCTGGTAAATGGGAGGCAGTTTAGGGCAAGAGGTGTCCAGTTACCATGACGTTAAAATTCACCATGGCAGGAGCAGATAGTAAGGCAGGGACCAAGGTAGAAGGCTGGATCTCACAGTCTGAACCAGAATGGTTGAGGAGAAGGATGTAGGTACAACATGACTCTCAGTTATTAGGAGGCAGCTGAGTTGCCTTGGGCAAGCTAGAGATACTGGACCAACATTGGCCATAGAGGAGGTTATGACAGCAGCACAAGAGGTGCTTCCGGAGTCTGGTTGGGTAAGCTCCAGAGTCTGGTTGGGTAAACTGAACTCTAAGACTCATCTACCCAGGGCAAGGAGGAGCTTGCCACTGGGCAAGTGAAGAGGAAGGGAGGGGCCAGTGCACACTCAGGCTAACCAGGCAGGTCTTGAAAATTCATAAGCAAGAGAAACTAAAGCCTTGCCTTGTCTGGAAGGTTCTAACAATTCTACAAGAGCCTTTGCTTTCTGTGTTAAAGAGCCAGCTAACAGAGCAAGAGTGCAGTGAACAATGCCTATCTGCCGCCAGGTCCTGCCCTTTCCATCTGGAAAACAGCATTTCTGAGCCCAGAATGCATCTGGATGGACTTGTTTGACTTGCTAAACCTTGGTTCGTGGGATTGTGCATTTGAATTTTATAATATGGAAAATTAATTTCTTAAGTTATTAGGACAGAAAATTCAATAGGATTAATTCTCCTCGTTCAAAAATAATCAGAGGTCACCATGGCAACACACATCAATGGAGCAATACACAATGAATGAAACATTTCCCTATGTTTGGCTGTTTATTCGGGGCCTCTCCTCTCTCTGTCCTGGTGGCCTTTGTAAGGGTGGCCGAGTCCCTGGGGTCTCTGATACTAATGAGCATGGGTCAGGGTGGTTGCGTCTAAGAACCCCCCAGATAGAAGGTGAAGTCTGGCTTGGAAGCAGAGTTTCCTTTGTCTTATGTCCTCATCCCCAGGGAATTAAAGGGTAAGGTTTGGAGAAAATACCAGCTATTTCTCAAAATTCATGAGCAGGCTGTGGAAGTAAAACCAGCAATGGCAAGGATTCAGGTCATTGACTGGATGCCAAATGCAACTCCTTGGAAATTGGAGAAAAACAGGCTCATAACTTACTAAGAGGGATTTTCAAAGTTGACTGGTTCTGGCTGGCTAATTTGAGCAGGCCAACGGACACTGATCCTCTTTCCCAGTTGATTTTGCCTGGATTGAGCTGAGACAGGAGGGGATTCCTCTGGATCCCAAATTCTATTTTCAAGAAAGGCAGTATAGCTGAGTTATTGAAAGGATGCCTCTAGAGTTAGCCAGTCGGGGTCTGAATGCTAATGCTATGACCTTCTAACCTTGGAAGATGTATTTTTCTGATGCTTGTTCTAGTCACCTGTGAATAGTGTGTGTGTGGGTGTGTGTATGTGTGCACGTGCGCACATGTGTGTGTCTGCATGAACATACAGGGTAAGATCAGTTCAGTTGATAAGCTCGTTGTGCAGATTCCATGAAATAATGAATTTTAAACACTTAGCATAGTGTCAGGCATACGGTAAGTACTTGCTTCTCTTTCGGACAGGAATGTAAACCAAAGGGAATGCATATGGATTTCTCAAACTCCTGATCCCAACAAGAGGAATGATTCAGAAAAAAAGGCAACTGGAGGGTGGGAAGGTAGTTCATACCTTTTACTCCACATGTCATGTGCATCTAAATTAAAGAATGCAGGCACATAGTAACAGTACTATTAGGGAAGATGGTTTAGTTTGTTATTCACACCTCAAAATAAATAAGTACAATGACCCTGAGATTCTGTGTACCTCCAAACACATTCTGAGTCATTAGACCAATATTTTGGCAAAACACACATGGGCAGGCTGAGCTCAGGATGAGGAAGTAGGTACAACATGACTCTCTGCCCTTTGTCCCTTGTCCCACCTGACTTGGAATCTTATTCTCGTTCTTTGAGTAGGTCTTCAAGGAGATTCAGGGCATGTGGAGAGAACAATCAGAATGCATATCAAAGGAAGAATGGTAGAAGGTCCTGGAACTCTATCAATCAATTAATTAATTGAAATAGTTGAGCCATTTTATTTATGGCTCAAAGAATTGTCATGGAGAAAATGTAACCTACAAGGGTAGGGGAATTTTAGACTTTTCTCCCCTTGTCTGCCTTGCCTCTGTACCCCCTTTCTTGTTCCATATCCCTGCCCAAAGTAGCAGTCGCTATTCTGATCCATCTATGAGGGCTGGTAGGTGGGCTCAGTGTGCTGTAGCAGGTACTGCTTATCTATGGTGCTTTGGCTTCCCTTGGTCACTTCTTTGGTCTAAATATGTATACTAAGTCACTGGGACCCTGCCATTCTCTCCTTCCAACTCTGCATCAGTGAATAGACAGGAAGATGCAGGGCTGCTCAAGGACTTGCCATCTCTTTCACACTTAGGCTGTGTGTGACCTATCATGGGCCTGAAGGCAAATGGAATTCCACTCAGATGGCTCAAATCTTTAATAAATGGATTATTTATGGAGGTATGGGCAGGGGAGAGCAATCAACAAGAGATAAAGAGGCATCAGGGAACCAGCAAAGGGGAAAACCAAAACCACCTCTTAATGTCAGAAAGTGCAAGATGAAGAAAAGACATTATGGAGTTCAACATGATGTGGACCCATGGAGAAAGGGGACTTCCCAGTAGGAGCCATAGATATGCTGAGCCTCAACAAAGATGGAAGCACCAAAGGAGGGAGAAGCAGAGGAAGAGAGCTCAGCCTCTTTCTTCTCCCATGCCTTGAATTCCTGCAAGTGTCTTTTGTTAGCTGAACTCAAATGGAGAGGGTCAGTAAAAAGAGTCTGGGTGATGGGGTCTGTAGACCCAGCCTCTTGGAGTACCAGGTGTGGCTTGGAGAGCTGAAGGATGGATGGGATTGGGCAGATACCAAATAACCAGCAGATAGTCTTACAGAAGGCTGGTTTCCTAATATTAGATTTCAGGGAAGAAGGGCGTGATGGTTAATTATATGTGTCAATACTTAATGGTATTGCTTAACGGCTTTAATAATGGGAAAACATTATTTCAGGCTGTGTCTGTGAGGGTGTTTCCAGGAGAGATTAGTATTTGGATCAGTAGACTGAGTGAAGAAGGTCACTCCCCACCCCCAATGCAGATGGAGCATCCAATCTGTGAAGAGCCTGAATGTAACAAAAAGGTGGAGGAAAGGTGAATTTGCTCTACTTGAGTTGGGATATTGATCCTCTCTTGGCCTTGGACATCAGAGCTCCTGGTTCTTGGGCTTTCTGACTCAAGACTGGGACCTACACCACCAGTGCCCTAATCCTTGGACTCAGACTGGCTTGGTTATCTAACTTGTAGATGGCAGATCGTGGGACTTCTCAGTATCCATAGTCATGTAAGCCAATTCCTATAATAAATCTCCTCTTATGCATATCTCTATATGATCCTGTATGTTCTGTTTCTCTAGGGAACCTTGACTGAGACAGAGGGACATGGTGTTGGGCTTGCAGAATCGAGGTCCCTAATAGGCCGTTAAGTGTAAGCTGAGTGTTACAACTCACACTTTCACTCAAGCTTGTAGGGGAACTGGCATATGTCAGTATTAAAAAAAAATGCTATTTTGATTACATTTGTGCATCCCCTCCTTAGGAACTTAAAGGAGAAATTATACTTATGATTCTGTTTCTATTTGGGCACTCTTGGGCCCCTGCTGTAAACCATTCCATTATCATTAAGCAGAAACTCAATCCCAACATGGTGGTTGGCAAGAACCTAAGTTTTCTAGTGAGGGTTTGGCTTTTCCACATACTACCTGCGTGATTCAGGACAAGTCAACCTCTTTCTTCCTTACCTAACATCTAACATGCTTACTTAACTAACTTAAGCCTTAGTTTCCTTATTTGTGAGGCATCAATCTTAACTGCACCAACCTCCTATTGCTGCTGTGAGACTAAAAATGAGCTCGTGGAGGTGATGTCTTAGGAACAGTGCCTGACCCATAGTGGGTGCTTGGTACATGGTAGGATGAGGTGGGACAGGAGGAGGAGAAACAGGGAAAGGAAAGAGAGAGAGAAAGAACTGGCCAGCTTGCTTATTTACATATGGACCAAGGGATAGAAGAAGCCCAAATGGATTGAAGTTACAAAAAGGCAGGTTTTAGGTTTAATGTAAGTTGCTCCCAGTTGCTACCAGCTGTCTAGGAATGGAAAAGTAATGAGCTTCTTGTCACCAAAGCATGTTCCAGTTGAGACAGAGCAGATCGCTTGTCAGGGAGGTGATGGTAGTGGTGTTTGTCCTCGGTGGGAAGCTGATTCAGAGAACTCTGTCTGGTTCCACTGACATTGTCTCTGCAAAGCTCGGAGCACCAGATGGAGAGCAAACCATTCCACAGGACTCTGCATCCTCCGGGGAAGGCCATTCTCTGAACACCCTAAATATTTTGGTTCTGGGAGAAAAAAAATGTAAAAAGTCACTTGTCTCTGGGCATGTCCCTGGAGGGCTTCGAGGGAGAAACAGTCACTCTCGATGATGCTGAGGCTGAGGAGCTGGAAGGGAATAAAACCACAGCTCTTCCAGACTGTGGGATTCAGAGCTGTGAATGCCTCAACGTACAGGGATGGCAGAGGATCGTTTGAGATGGCACAGCCCATTCCACCTTCGTCTGCCAGTCAGCCTCCCTCCCAGGCATAACCTCTCTGAAGAGTGGAGATTTGGAGACCAGACTCTCTGAGGTCAAATCCCTGCCTCACCACCACTGGCTGACTGCATGACCTTTAGCAAATTTCTTAACCATCTGTTTCCTCATCTGTAAAATGGGTCTAACAATAGTAACCCTTTCGGGGAACCCTCCTACACTGTTGGTGAGAATGCAAGCTGGTGCAGCCACTCTGGAAAACAGTATGGAGCTTCCTCAAGAAGTTGAAAACAGAACTACCCTACAACCCAGCAATTGCACTACTGGGTATTTACCCCAAAGATACAAATGTAGTGATCTGAAGGGATACGTGCACCCCAATGTTTATAGCAGCAATGTCCACAATAGCCAAACTATGGAAAGAGCCAAGATGCCCATCAACAGATGAATGGATAAAGAAGATGTGGTGTATATATACAATGGAATATTATGCAGCCATAAAAAAACCCAATCTTGCCATTTGCAACAATGTGGATGGAACTAGAGGGTATTATACTAAGCGAGATAAGTCAATCAGAGAAAGACAAGTACCATATGATCTCACTGATATGAGGAATTCTTAATCTTAGGAAACAAACAGAGTTGCTAGAATGGTGGGGGGGTGGGAGAGATGGGGTGGCTGGGTGATGGACATTGGGGAGGGTATGTGCTATGGTGAGCTCTGTGAATTGTGTAAGACTGATGAATCATAGACCTGTACCTCTGAAACAAATAATACATTATATGTTTTTTTAAAAAAAGGAAGATAGTAGGAAGGGAAAAATGAAAGTGGGGAAATCGGAGGGGGAGACGAACCATGAGAGACTATGGACTCTGAGAAACAACCTGAGGGTTCTAGAGGGGAGGGGGGGAGGGGATGGGTTAGCCCGGTGATGGGTATTAAGGAGGGCACGGGCACGTATTGCATGGAGCACTGGGTGTTATACGCAAACAATGAATCATGGAACACTACATCAAAAACTAATGATGTAATGTATGGTGATTAACATAACATAATAAAATAAAATTTAAAAAAATAGTAACCCTTTCATAGGCTGGTTAAGGTAACTATGAGTTAATATTTGCAGAGCCCTCAGAATAGTGCCTGGCACATAGTAAGTGCTGTATAAGCGATTATTAAATAAATGCAAAGAATAAGGCATGCAGAGGGTGAGAGGGATAAAATAGGAGCCCGTGATGGATCTTTGGAGAGGGGAGAGGCACCCACGTCAGCTGCAGCCAGTGGTTGCCATGTAGAAATGCTGGGTACGGTGCCACCAAACTTCTCAATTTAATTAATTAATTTAGAGAGAGTGTGCATGTGTGCGTGAGTGGAGGGAGGGAGAGAGAGAGAGAATCCCCAGCAGACTCTGTGCTGAGCACGGAGCCTGACTCGGGGCTCTATCTCATGACCCTGAGATCATGACCTAGGCTGAAATCAAGAGTCGGTTGCTTAACCGACTGAGCCACTCAGGTGCCCCAAACTTCTCAAGGTTATAAAAGAAGGTGGAAACCCAGTCTTTTTCCCCTTGGACTCAGTTCCTTCATCTGACGAATGGGTTTATTGACGGTTCTATCTGGGACTAAAGTGAAGTTCAAGGGAGACAGGCTTGCACAGTGAAGAACCCAAGAAAGTGGAGGAACCAGGGCACCTGGGACATGTCCCTTGCTCTACTCATGAACGAAGGGTAGTTTTTCAGGGGCCACACAGACTTTCCTTCTATTCAAAGACCATGGGAAGTTCTTCCCTGCCTCAGGGTATTGTGAGACAGGCTAACTATCACTATCTACTCTAGCAAACATTCCCCAAGAGCTGAATGACTTAACACAATAAGCTTATTTCTTGCTTATTCTGGTCTTAGTCCAATGCAGGTCAGTTGAGGATGGGAGAGCAGGGACACTCCTTAGAAAGCTGAATTGCTGAAGGAGGCTCTGCCTTCTTCAATTTGTGGCTCCTGAGGGCTGCACTGGGTGGTGGTAAGGGAGAGCATGGAATACTCTGGTTCTGGAGGTTATGATGGCCAGACCCAGAAATAGAGAATATCATTTCCATCCAAATGTCATTGGCCAGACCCCAGTCATGTGGCCCTGCCCCACTGCAGGGAACTAGAAACACAGTCCGTCGACGTGTCCAGGAACGAGAGGAGGATGACTAGCATTCTCTGCCACAGGGCCTTTGCACTTACCGTTCTAATCCCTAGAGCAATCTTCTCTTATCATCTCTTTCCTCCTCCTCATTGAGATACCTCCTCAAAGGACCTTCTTTGACACACCTAGTTGCAGGAGTTCCCACCCGTCCCTCATTCCCACCTTCTTTACCACTTCAGTTCGGTTCTTCAAAGTACTTAGCACATTCTGAAGTCATCAAGTGGATCATAGGGCCCTGCCTGTTCCTTTCAATCAGGAGAGCAGGAATGTTGTGAGTCTTGTTGACCAACATACTTGCAGCGTCTGCAACAGTGCGGCTGAGTTAATGGATTCAAAGTTCATTCCAATCACAGGCAGCCTCACGGGAAGCCAGAGCCTCTCTGCTTCTGTGGCCATCACAGATTGGATCGGCCTTTTCAGTGCCATCTCCCTGTTGTCCAGTGTCCTGTTCCAGCCCCGAGTCGGCACTCTGCAGGCTCACCAGGGCACCTGCTGGTGTCTGTACTGCTCACTTCCGGAAGCCAGGCTCCCAGGATGCATTTCATCTGCTTTACGAGATCTTTCACAGTGTTCTCATCTACCTACCCTGTCATTTTGGAATCTGTACAGAGGGTTTTGGAATGTTTTTTCTATTTCAGGTCTACTTGTTAAGCAGGAGGGAAAATGTCAGTGGAGAAGAACTAAGGGATGTGGATGTGAGTGTGTGCGCATGTGTGTATCCATTCACAATTGCATGCTGGAAAATGAGTTATGGGGATGGATGCAGTGACAGAGTGATAAATCAATTATTTATGGTTGCAGAAACAAAGGAGCTCCAGAGCTCAATGACTTACAACTGTAGGAGTTTATTTCTTGTTTATGCTGTGTGTTGTTGGCCGAGGGTCAGCTGTGGCTTTGCTCCGTATGTCTACACATAGCAGGACACATGCTGGAGAGCACTTGGGACATGCCTTTCTCATGGTGGAAGGAGAGCTCACACAAGAATTCTTAAAGCCCCTGTGGGGCTCTGGTGTTTGACTTCTCTCCTCTCATTGGCCCAAACAAGTTGTATGGCCAAGCCTGATATCAAGGCCCAGGGAAGTAGACTCTTTCCTCAACCAGAGCATGAAAGGTGAATCAAAGGCCCAGTGGTAGAGATGTGTTGTGCTCTTGTAGGGAGGAAGAGTGGATAGTCAGGAACACCACATGCAAATGTGCCATGCTCCACACTCTACAGAAGTCGTAAGGTGGTTGTGTTAATGTGAGTTGTTCCAGTTGTAACAAACAGAAAACCAGCTCAAATGGGCTCCATTTTGAAAAGAGAAAATATACTTGGCCTTGGCCCATGGTTGGTCATAAGGTTGCACATGTCTGAATCCATTCTCTCTGTTTCCTTGGTCTGTATTTCTTTGGGTAGAGAATGTCAGGTAGGTCCTCTCCATGATGTGGTCTGTCCAGTCTTACGGTCCTGTGAAGGGAGGGCAGCCCTTTCCCCAAAATTCCAGCCCAAGTGCCATTGTTAGATCTCATTGGACCAACTTGAGTGGCATGACTGGACCTAAATTAATCACTGTGGACTGGGAATAACGTATGGAGATTGGTCACACATGGATTGTGGACTCTTAGGTCTGGGGGTGGGAGGGGTGGGGTTGGTGGTGGGCAGGAATGGTCCTCCCAGTCTGAACAATTTCGACTGAGGTTTGGGGAATGAATGGTTCCCTTATATAAAACTCATAAGTTACTAGTTCAAGATGGGTGGCTGGACAGTTGAAAACAACGGATTGTATTAAAGTGGCTTTTAACAAATCCATATGTAAGTGTGTGTCTGAGCCAAGGAAAATATCAATGGGGATAGGAAGTCAAGACCATGGTTAAAAATAGAACACAAATAAGCAGCCCAGGAGGGCTAATTAACTTGCCCTATTGGTGTTGAAAGTTGGACTTGGAACTTCCTGATGGTCGCAGTAACTTGACAAAATGCACCGTCATCACCCACCTATTCCTGTTACCAAAGTTGTAGCATAAATTAGGTTATGGGAATCAGGGACATTCAAAATTTTAGGTTCACGCCTGCTCCCCCCACTCCGCATGCCCCCACATTGCTGTGTGCACCCACCAGTGTGTACATATTTATATTGTTACAGATGCATAAGTAGATACAATCTATATGTTTTAAGAAATACTATTTAACCTTCCAAGTGAAGTGGACTCTGACATTTTCCATCTTCTACTGTCCCAGTCTACCCTGGTCTGCCCTATCCTATCCTGTGCTGTCCTCTTTCCTACTGCTTTATTTTACATTGCTTTTTTTCTTAAAGATTTTATTTATTTATTCACTTGAGAGAGAGAAAGAGGGAGAGCAGGGGATGGGCAGAGGGAGAGGAAGAGAGAGAATCTCAAGCAGAGCCCGTGCTCAGCACAGAGCCTGACAGAGGGCTCGATCTCACCACCCCGAGGTCATGATCTGAGCCGAAATCAAGAGATGACGCTTAACTGACTGAACCACCCAGGCGCCCCTTTATTTTACATTGCTTCATGCAACTTGCAAACTATTACAATGATTTCATCTCCTGCTGCGGGGTTGCAATCCATATTTTGAAAATCACTGAACTAGTCATGGAAGAGAAGATATCTACAGCACCTTGTAAATATCTATCGAGTAATGGATGGTCAATGAATGAAATCAATCCAATCTAGTCTGTGATTATTTTTGTACTCTACTGGTGTGTATAATTATGTGTACCAGGTACTGGGATGCAGATATCAATATGCTCAGCTCCTGGCCTTGCATCTCACCTCTCCATGAGGGAGAGGGAGGTCCGAAGAGGCAGTGGGAACAGAGGGTGACAGCCCTTGCATGGAGGGGAGCCAGGTGCTGTGGATGCCCAGATACAAAACCAGTGGCCCTTCTGGAACGGAAGGTGAAGGAGGGAACAATGCACCGGGGTAGGCACCTGAAGAGGGTTGTGAAATTCAGAAACAGCTTCTTCAGCCTTTGAGGTCGGGAAGCCTCCAGACTGGAAGAAGCAGGGATGCGAGACAGCAGAGTGTGGTCAGGGTCGTGGGGGCATAGTTGAGGCTGGGAGGGTTGCCTGGATCAAAGCCTCTCTTGTTGTTTTTTGGTTTGGGTTTTGTTTTCTTGTGGAGATGAAGCAGACACTGTGGTGCATGCTGACCAACCACCTTTCGGAGTGATCATCAGAAGCGGCTTCTTCCAGAACCTCCTCCAGCTGTAAAATATAGAGAGGCTTTCTTTCTTCCTTAACCTCCTCTTCCTATTCCTCCTCCTCCTCTTCCTTCTTCTTTTTCTTTTTTGGTCCTTTAAGGGTATCACTTCTCAAATTCCTACCTGCAGCTGTCTCTCGATGCTACTTCAACGTTTTTTATATTTTTCTAAGTCTTGTATTTCATGTGCCCTGGAAATTGTCATCTAATACAAAAAAGTCAAATCTCAAACTTCAGCTTTAGGAATGTAGGGACACAAGACACAAGGGATTTCTTTCGTTCTTTCTTTCTTTCTTTTTTTTTGGGTGCATGGACTTTTGATATATGGAATGAAGACGATTGTGTCTGATTGCATCTGTAATGAACTCTCATAATTTTAGATTAGGGTTATGTGGACGTCCCAACTAATGGGCAGTAGATTGTGTGGGTATAAGTCTAGTCTATCATACTTTTTCTTTGATATCAATTACTTTGAATGCTTAAATATCCAATTTCCTGAGATTTTTATTGTTCAATTTTCTTGTTAAGTGACCCTCCCTCCTTCCAAGTTAAAGCTGCTAAAGCAATGAGCTATGAGTTCTGGCAGCCTGAAATGAGCAGGGCTGGGGAGTCCAGGTTCAGTGAGGGAAATAGTTTATGGTTCTGAATGTCTGGAATATTCTATGACAAATGCCGCCAGAGATTAGAGACTCAGATCTTTTCCCCAGCGCTCAGACAGAATTGGAAAAAAAGAAAAAATAAAGACAGGTTTAATTAACCTGCCAAAAAGAAAAAAAAAAAAAAATCCCAGAATGTCTGTGTGTGAGATTAAGAACAAATCTAATGATGAAAGAGCTCGGAAGGGGGATGGTTAGGCACATTTCATATTCAGTCAACTAATATCACTGAATCTCCTTAGAATCAAATCATCAAATTATTTCAGCTTTGTGGTTGCCACAGCAGAGAGAACTCCTGCAGGTGGAATTTGATGGAAAGGAAGAGTCAAGGTCACCAGCCCTCGTTCACTGTCTCCAGGCAGATGCCCAGCTGGTGGTGGTAGCTCGCCCTCAAAACCCCCTCCACCGGCTTGAGGAGCCCAGAGGAGGTCAGGGCATAGACACAGCAAGAAAGTGGAAGTGAGGTAAGAGGGAAAGAGGGTTAGGATGAGGCCCACCCAGGTAGAAGGGCAATACAAGTACATGTGGGAGTGTCATGTGGGGGTGACTTGTGTATGGGGGGGTTGTTGTAAGTGTAGGTGAGCGTATGATTGTGTCACTCACCAATACGCACACAATGTGCCATTTCCTTGACACACATAGAGATGACATGCCCAGCCCTCCTTGGATCCAGGCGGGGTTGCATGACTGGCTTTGTCAGCGAGGGATGAACCGCAGGGAGGGCAACCACCTCCAGTCAAGCTGGTAAAGAGCCAGGGAGCTTTCTCCCCGTCTTCTCTTCTCATCTTCTTCTTCTCTTCTTTGTCCTCCCTCATCTATTGGATGATGTAGAGCAGGACATGGCTCTGGAAGTGGGGAGAGCCACACGGTGGAAGGAGCCCTGGTCTCTTTCAACCATAGAAGAACCTGCTCTACCCACCCACCCTGGATTTGAAATGAGCAAGAGATCGCTTTGGTGATGTGCACGCCCTGAAATGTGGGAGCTGTCCATTGCAGCGTGGCTAAACTCATAGGCCGACCTGAGCACATCACTTACCTCTTTGAGCTTCATTCAACAAACGGGTATACTAATAAATGCCTTAGCTTTATAGGATCATTGTGTAGATTAAATGAGATACTGAAATGAAGTGCTTCCTATGCTCCTTGGCACATATGAACCACTCAGTAAGTCTCAACTAACAGTGGGGCAGCACGGGGCTGCTTTTGTTGAATATCTGGCTTATTTTGTTTATAAACCACAGTTAATATCATCATCATTATATTTTTATCAGTAGTAGTAATAGTGTCGTCATGATGATATACTTTTATTCATTATTTAACAAATATTTATTGAACTCCAACGACATGCCAGTCCCAGTGAGGGGTGCCGGGGACACAGCGAAATAAGGCAAATTCTCACATGCAGCTGTGGACTTCCATTTTCGCCATGTCATTCTAAGGTTTACGTTCCATCTTCTGACTCACCCCGATTTCCATTCTGCCCTCGCCCCCCAGAGACCGGCATCCCTGACCACAGCTTTGCTCACTGAAGCCCACTCTGTCCCCAGAGCACCATCAACCAGAAAGCTGCATCCTATGTAAAGAAAATTCACATTGTTTTTGTCTAACAAAATCCACTGCCCTCCTTCTGGAACTGCCCCAACCTCATCTTAGGACTTCGTTTTTCTGATGGAGTTGGTTTTATATACAGGTGCTCGCTTTTAAGGTGAACACATGACCCGAGCTGGCCAATCAGAGCCCTCCACGATTCCTGAGACCAGGAATGAGGGAGTAAGCACGTGACTCAAGCTGGGACAATAAAAGGAAATCTCAGAACTTCCACAAGAATATTAACCAAGAGGGGCACCTGGGTGGCTCAGTCAGTTAAGCATCCAACTCTTGGTTTCAGCTCAGGTCCTGATCTCAGGGTCGTGAGATGGAGCCGCTAGATGGGCTCTGGGCTCAGTGCAGAGTCTGCTTGGGATTCTCTCCTCCCTGCCCCTCCCCCTCCCCACTTGAGTGCTCTCCCTCTCTCTCTAAATAAAATAAATAAAATCTTGAAAGAATATTAACCAAGAGATGCTCTCTTTGTGCTGGGATTATTAGGCTGATCAGAGACAAACTTGAAGCTATGGAGTTGCTTGTGATCATCCTTGTGACCCCATCGCAAGCACCCTCCTGAGCTTTAAGCAAATGTTGGGGAAGTTGAGTCAAGAGAAGAAAGGACGCCAGATCCTGAGGGTCTCACTTGAACATCTGGATCCAGCTATTCCTATAATCCAACCCTTTGGACTTCACAGTTAATTCGTTAAAATAAATGACTGCCCAAGGCGGTTTGATTTGGCGCTTGACTCTTTGGAACCAAAGTATTGCTGAGTAATATCTGGCATTAGCTTTGGAGGTTGAATGGTCTGAAGCATCATTCACACCTGAGAAGAAACATCACCTGTCCTATAGAGGATGAATGCTGCTCTTGTAGGAGGTCACCTTTCAGAAACAAGTTTCAACTCCTAAATTTACATACGCTATTAAAGACCCCCTGGGTGCTCTTCCCATAGTTAGGCCAAATGTCCCAGTCCCTGCCCGGCCTACTGGCTCTCTCCTCCTACCTACCAACCCATTTTCCTCCCATCCCACCATATCTTTTAGGTGACATTTTCCCATTTATGACAAGCTCGCCATTTCTGTGTAGAAGATAATCTTTTTAAAGCTCCTGCTCTGTACATTGATGAACTGTAATCTCTGGGGAAATTTAAGAGGTATACGTGTCCTCTCTGGTCTCCCACTCCCTGAACCTGCATAGAAATACTGTTTTCTCCCTAAGACAAGAATCACTTTGTGATTCTTGTGATTCTAGTTTTTTTTTCATTAAAATTCACATTAATAAAATGCAGAATTTTAAATTAATGAACCACTTTCAGAATCTATACAATACAAGCCTCTCCTATAACTATGAAATGTCTGGGGCTCCCTGGGGAACTTAGTTGGCTAAAATTACCCTTATCAGCTCAGCTCAGTTAAGAGCAAGCAGGTCCCTTTGCTCCCATGCAGATTTGTAAACATCTCCTGAGGATGTACTATGTACCAAGTCCTATCCACGTTACTCCCACAGGCATCATTTCAGAATCCACATGACCACTCTAGATGTAAGTGGCATGAGGGGAATGGTCCAACCCTTTTACCAACTCAGCTTACCTAGGAGAGAATGCACAGACTCATTTAGAACCGTGGTTACATCACATCAGGATTATATTACACTCCCTGGGGTACAAGGACAGGGTAGCTTTAAAGTAAATGATAAAGTCATGTGGCTACGTTATACCTTCCATCCCCAATTCTTAAAATCCCCATAGTAGGAAGTAGTTCGGAGGGAGGTAATAAAGGGGAAAACAGTTGATGATATATGCAAAGTACTTTTTTCAAACATTTTTAAAATTTTTAAATTTTATTTTTTTTCTTATGTTAAGCTAGCCACCATACAGTACATCATTGGTTTTTTTTTTAGTTTAATTTTATTTTATTATGTTATATTTAGTCACCATACAATACATCATTAGTTTTTGATGTAGTGATCCATGGTTCATTAGTTACGTATAACACCCAGTGCTCATTAATCATTAATCAGCACTTAGTTTGTTGAGGGCTAACTGTGGTTGTTATCAGATCACTGGATCTTCAGAACAAACAGATCTATTGGAAGTATTAGCAGCTTTTATGTACAGGTTGAAAAAAACCAAGTACACGGAGTTTACATAAGCTGCCTAAATTCACCAGAAACAGGGATTTAACTCAAATAGAATTTTGCTCCTGAGCCTAAATGCTTAACCACCGTGCTATTCTGCCTCTTATTTATGTAATAGGTATTAGTGTATCAAGCAAGCCATGTTCAGGCAGGCGGTTCATGGTAATGGGAACTATGGAAAATATTTTTATGAAATGAGGGCAGTATTCATTTATTTCTTTGGTGTCTGCTTTGTGTTAGAAACTGCTAGAAACTGTTGATACCATGGTGAACTGGAAGAGCAGATGGACAAAATGGTATGGCCCATGACTTCATAGAACAGAATATGCAAAAGCTCTGTGGCATGTCAGAGGAACCCAAAGAAGGACAATAAAACTAGAGAGAAGAATTAGAGAGCCAAGGCTGAAGATGGGCAGAAGTCAGATATGCAGGGGCTTGTAGTTCTTCCAGCTTTCTTGCTTTTATTCTAAAAACAGTGGAAAGTCAGTAGACTTTTCAACAGGGGAGTAATGTGGGGAACATTATCTTTGATCACCTAAACACTCCTGGGCAGATTGACAGTATAGTGGTCCACTGGAAAAACAGGAAGATGGAATGACAGTTTTAATACCCCACCCTCCCTGGGAACATCTGCCTCAAATACAGTCAGGTGAGGTGTTTGTCACCCTCCAATATAATGGATTCTATAGGGTATGGTCGCCATCAAGGTCATTCAAGGGTAAATGGCCTCCATTCTTGCATCTCATTGCTGATTGTCTTTGTCTTAGTGACCAAGACCTAAAACAATGAGCTGTAACCACCACAGGAGGGCTGGTTAAATTCTCACACTTGAAACAAACGCTTTATAACTGTAAAGAGCTACCCGAGGTGGCTTCCTTTAGAAGGAAGCTATAAGCATGGAAGGGGCATGGAGCTTCTCATCATCTTCCCCAGATAAAGTGGATTTCAAGGAAGAAGTGATGTTTCAGTGAAAATTTACAAGTTTATCTTGCTAATGGAGAAGATAAATCAAAGAGGTTCATTGCTCTGTTGCAAGTCATAAAATCCATAGGTAGCAGAGTTCCGAGGCATACCCAGTCTCCTTTCTCAAGTTGGCTCTTCTACTTGTGCCCCAGATCTAACTTTGACGTTGATCTTGAAACTGGCTTCCCAACCCCATGGAGACCTAACCCTTCCCACATCAGCAGTGTAGGCAGGAAGGTGAACTCCACGAGGACAAGGAAACTGTCTCTGCTCTGCCCTTAGTATCCAGAACAGTGCCTACAAGGGTAGGTACTCAATTAATTTTGGTTGAATGAGTAAAAGAAATCCTGTTCACAGCATCCCTGATGGTTGACAGCTTCTGCCTGTGTATGGCAAAGTGCAAATATAACACCACCTCCTTGGTTAATGTTAAATGATTTTTTAAAGATTTATTTATTTATTTGAGAGAGAGAGAGAGAGCAGGAGGAGGGGCAGAGGGAGAGGGAGAGGATCTCAAGCAGACTTCCTGCTGAGCAGGGAGCCCAGTGCAGGACTCAATCCCACGACCCTGAGATCATGACCTGAACCAAAATCAAGAGTCGGATGCTTTACTGACTGAGCCGCCCAGGCACCCCTGTTAAATGATTTTTTATAAAGCAGAAAAAGGTCCCTCTTCATAACAAATGCCCTTTGGAGCTGCACAAAACAAGCAAAATCTTTCCTTTTCCTGATACAAATTCAGATATTTGAAGATATTTATTGGAGGTCTCCTAGACTTCTCTTCCCCAATGGAACATCTTTTGTTCCTTAAAATGTCCTCCATAGTATGTGTGTGTGTGTGTGTGTGTGTGTGTTAATTTTCCTACTTTCCTTTGTGGAGAATATCCAGATTTTTCACTTTAATCCATCTCCTAATCATGTCAGATTTATCTCTATGTCCTCATCAACCAATATAATGTTTGGCACATAGTAGGTTCTCAATAAGTGTTTTGTCAAATGAATTAATGAGTAAATGAGTATCCTCCCGAGAACACACTCCAGTTTTCCTACTGAACTATTACAGTAGCATACTCTGGGCTGAAGACAAAATATTGCAAATGAGTCTGATTATTTCGGGGCAGAACGATCACCTCCCTCAGTTAAATGCTATGATTCTATTAGTGTGATTTAAGATACAAACGCATTTGCATTATGTCTCTGTGCGTGTTCATTTCATGTCAGTGGGTCAGACTGAGAGACGATGGTGTTGCTGCTAGAACTCATTCTGGCCCGGGGAGTTATGGGCAGCTTAGATGAAGACAGGAGGACCAATTGAGGACACAGGGTGAAGCGGTCTTAAGAAGGTCAGCTGTGTGGAGAGCAGAGGCATGTGGGTGTCCAGCAGTGTGCTTGAAGCATAGCCATAAGTAACAGGTGGCAGTGACCCAGGGGTCAGGTGGATGAGCACCATGATGCTGCGGGATCTGAGGAATGAGATTGTTCAGAAACCAAACTCTGAGACATGGGCCCATTCAGGAAAAGGTGAGGAGCATCATCATAGGGAAGCTGTATCTGGGTACCCAGAGCTCAGTCCCGGAGCACTGGGTCTTGGATCTGATTGGACGCAGAGGGGAAATTTTGGAAAAAATGGGGGACTCAAAGTAAAGCTGATCAAACAAAATAGAGGCTTATTTAGTCAACATGCCGCAATCCAGAGGTAGGGTCGTGGTCCAGCACAGGTAGAGACTTTGGGTCCATGATGTTGTCGAAGGAACCAGGTCCTCCTACCTCGTCGGTCCCAGCTTGTTCAGCATCTTCATGTCTGTACTGCACAGCCTAGAAAGACAGAGGGGAGGGCAAGCAATCAGCTTTTAAGAAACAAGACAGATGGGGCACCTGGGTGGCTCAGTTGGTTGGGCAACTGCCTTCGGCTCAGGTCATGATCCTGGAGTCCCAGGATCGAGTCCTGCATCGGGCTCCCTGCTCGGCGGGGAGTCTGCTTCTCTCTCTGACCCTAACCCCTCTCATGTGCTCTCTCTCATTCTCTCTCTCTCAAATAAATAAATAAAAATCTTTAAAAAAAAAAAAAAGAAACAAGACAGACGTTTCGGACATCATTTCGTTCACATCCAAAGGCAAGAACTTAGTCACGTGGCCACATCCCACTACAAGGGAGGAAAGGTAATGTGAATTGTAGCTTAGTGCTGTCAGACTGAGTCCACCAGTAGCCACGGCTGAGACTGTGTGTTTGGGGTGCAAGATCATCCGTGGGATCAACACCCACGGAAAGGAGTATGAAGCAGGATTAGGCAGGGAGAAGTCGGGCGGTGATGCCTCTACTAAGCTGGTGGGAAATTCTGGAGTAAGAATCACCCATCAGAGTTGACCCATGATGGGCTGAACTGGCTGGACCTTCAAACCCCTGCCTCCCTCAGTCACTAGATGCAGGCTACCCCAGGACGGGCTGGAAACCCTTGAAGGAGCTGATTAGTAAAACCTGCCTGCTCACTGCCATCCCCACAGCCGGGCACAAAGCCCCCTGTTCACTAACAGATCCGGGCAGTATATCACAGTGTCTACCCCCGTGGCATGTGCCTTAAAGCACGCTCAGGAAGAATGGATATTGGTGGACGATCAGCAATCTTTGGTTGGAGTGTGTAGAGGGAATTCATTTGTCGAACCCTACTGGGTTTCAGCAGTGAACAAGGATATGGGGCCCCTGATCTTCTAGACCTTACAGTTTACTGAGAGAGACAGAAATAAGCAAGGAAACAAAGAAATAATTTAGATTCTTTCAATCATTGAAAACCCTACGAAGATATTCCAACAGAACAGGGAGTGGTGAAGATATTCCAACAGAACAGGCAGTCATTTCAGATGGGGTATTCGGAGAAGGCTTCTCTGAGGAGGTGATGTTCGCACTGACAGAATGATGGTGGGGAACAGCATTACAGCAGAGGGAATAGCATGTGCAAAACATAGGAACAAACTTGGCTCTTTCAAGGAACAGAAAGAAGCTCCTGGGGCTTGGAGTTATTTCAGCAGAAAGGAGATATAAACCCTACTGTCAAATAGGTTGGCAAGAGTCAGATCATGTTACTTAGATAAAGAGTTTGGAATTCGTTCTAAGTGTGATAGAAGCCATTGTAGGTATTAAAACAAGGGGGATGACTTACCTATTTTAATCAAAATTCTACTAAATTTGCTATACTTCCATGGAACTAACTCTTTAAACCTATTTAACTCTCAGATCAATTTTCTGTACAATATAGTTAACCTTCCAATTTTTTGTTCTATTTTCATTTTACTGAAATTATTTTCATATGGATCAGTTTCACAGAAAAAATTTTACTCTTATTATCGTTCCAAACTCTGGCTCTGATAAGAATGACACAGAAACTGAGACATGGCCAGACCGTCCCTTTATCCACAAGCAGGAGATTTATCTTCATGCCAAAAACCAGCACCCCATAAAAATAGTTCTTCATTCCCCACTATGCCTTGACCCATTTCTCCTTGAACTTCTTTGTGCTTTTTTCTTGATCGTTTTTGGTTTCTCCTCAGGTTTCATGTAAGCCAAGATTATGTCTTTTCTTTCTTTCTTTTTTTTTTTTTTAAGAAATGAAGCCAACTCAAAATAGCTTAATAAAGGTGGCAGTGTCTTAGTTTATAATGAACTTCAGTTATGACATGGACGCAGGAACTTGATTTATGTCATGCCCATTCAGTATAACCCTCTATTTCGCCAAGATCTGCTTTATTCTGTCTTGACCAGTGACTTGATGGCCAGAGTCTCCTTTCCACGTGGTGGTCCACAGGTGTACCCTTCTACCCCTCAGCCCCTGCAGAGATTAAAAAAAACTTTTTTCCACAATTTCTCGCAAACACCCCAGGACTGATTCTAGTTTGGGGGTCATATGACTGCACCCACATTAATTATTTAGCCAAAAGAATGTAAGGCTCTGGTTGTATTTGCCTCATTGAGGCGAAGCGGGCAGTCAACCCTTCCTTGTACCATAGGAGTTTAAAATAAAGAAGTGATTTCCCCTCTAAGATAAAGCAAGCTAGGAATAACAGAATAAAAGGGAACAGATGTTGGGCTGTGATCGCCACCGTCCCCGGGCCCATAACACCGTTTCTATTTGCAGCTCTACATTTTCACTCCAGAATGGCACCTCCTCAACTGTGGCTTGCTTGTGGCTTTTGGGTCATGCCTATTCCTGGGGCTGTCCTTCTGCTCCTCACCCAGCCCAGCATGGTCTTTGTTCTTGGACTGTAATGGAGGGACTGCATCACTGGATTGATCCGAGACCCAGAAATAAGATCCAGATGGAGCAAACCTATAGATGGAGCTGACTGCCAAAACAGCCACATCTAAGTCCCTAGTTGGAGGGACAGTTTCTCTCCCTGCATTCCCTGTGGCATCAAGTTGCTGAGCCAATGCTTAATTGAAAGGCTAGAATCCATTAACAGCCAAAGCAAGGAACAGAAAAGAAATCCCCTCATTAAATCTGTGTTCAGTAGGGTGTGTGCATAATTCATCCCCACACCATCAAATATAAATGTCCCAGTGTCAGGGGAACGGAGCTGGCACCACGAAAGTCTGAGCCCACTTAGAAGGAGATATTGGAGAGAGACAAGCTTTGCAAGGACCTTTTCAGGGTGGTAATGAGATCTGGCACCAGAGTGTTTCCAACAAAGATGCTCAATGAGGACATGCTCAGCAGCTCAGCAATGGTGCTCCCCTGCCAGTCTCTCTGTGGGCACCTGCATGTTTATAAACTCAGCTCCGGACTCCCTCTGCGCTGGTGCGGAGCTGCCAGAGCTTCTAAAGTACATGGAATGAAGGTTCCTGGGGCTGTGGATTAGACTGGTAAATTGAGTGCAGGGAGGCCGGGCTCCTGCCGTCCCAGCTCTGCTCAGCTGCAGAAAGCATTGCTTCCATCCTGAGGCTTCAACTCGACCTAGCTCCAGGGCCACAAACAACCATTGTGGGAAGTGCTGTTAGGAATCCCTTTGTCCCTCAATCCCCTGGTGCACAGAGAAGGGCCTGATGAGCTCAGGAGAGGTTCTCCTATCACATGAAAGCCTTAACCATTTACCTCACCAGGGTTGTATGTGTATCTGCTTTGATCAACAGCACCCAGAGCCTGGTTCTTGCTGGTCCTTTCCCAAAGAGCTGGCCTCTTGCCCCCATGGCCAGACTGTAGTGATAATTCGTAACCCCTCCTCTTCTTCCTCCTCATCACCCTCACAACTATTCGTTTAACATTTATCAGGCCCCGAGCCCTGTGTTGAAAACACACCCTCCACATGCATCATATCATTGAAACATGCAAATCCTCCCATCTTCAGGCCTTTTGCACCAGCTTCCTAGAATGCCCTTACCTGGCTCTTCAAAAAGTATCCTCCTCCTAGCCTCCAGCTAAATACCGTCTCTGTGAGATTGTTCTTTTATTCCTTTTCACAGTGCTTAGCACTCGACCACATGGTCAATTTCGTTCATCTGTGATAGGTTTCTGTCTGCCCCCCCACGTTGGAAGTAAGCAGCTGGGGATGGGAGGCAGGAATCCCTTCTGTCTTGTTCTGTGTGGTATGTTCACTGCCCAGAAGAACACTCTGAACAGAATCAGTGCTCAAACCCTGTTCGTGGAATGAATGAACAACCCTATGATGTAGGGGATATCATAATCCCCATTTTACTTATAAGGAAACTGTGGCTGAGACAGCAGGTATAATTAATTAATTTCTCCCCAGGTTACGGGATACCGAATTGAATGATGGGTGCTGCTGTTCATCGCAGACCTGCTCCACTGGGGAAGCCCCAAACCACGCTGCTGCCAAAACGCTTCTTTCCATTCCTTTTCAGGGTCAACTCTATCTTGGATCACGGTCAAGTTCACCAAAACCTATTGGACTGTGACCTAGACAGTAGTTTGTGGGAGGTCAGCTATTTCTGACCAAATTTCCCTCTCTCTGTTTTCTCATTACCCCCACCCCCCAGATCATGCTTTCAGTTCATTCGTGATCTTGTATTCTTTTAAAATACTTGAGAGCAGGGGCGCCTGCGTGGCTCAGTTGGTTAAGCATCTGACTCCTGATTTGGGCTTAGGTCATGATCTCAGGGTTGTGAGATTGAGTCCCATGTCGGGCTCTGGCGCTCAGTGGGGAGTCTGCTTGAGATATTCTCTCTCTCTCTCTCTGCCTCTGCTCCTCCCCTCCTCTCTCTCTCAAAATAAATAAATAAAGTCTTTAAAAAAATACTCAAGAACATCCATGATGCATGAGTCCCCGGCGTGGTGCATCCTCCTGTCTGAGTATGTAAATGGCACCAGACTCCCTGGTAGGGAGGGAAAACTATGGGATAACCAGGTTTCTGGGGGCCGACAAGAAGGAGAGACGTAATTGTGTTGGGAAGTGAGGGGGGGGGGCACTGTGTTTGTGTCCCTGTCACCTTCCTAGTCCTCAGCACTGTTTCAGTTCTCAAAAGTATCAGGAATATCAGATCGGATTATCCTTACCCAAACTCACTCCAGCTCTTCTCCTCCCTCTCGATAGGGTGAGGAGTTCAGGCTACAAGAGACATGGTATTTGTTCACACTGTTGTTATGAATCAGAAGATCAAGGTAAGAGACAGTAAATTTCTGCTTGGTGCCTAAGGTGGAGTATAATTAGTCAATTCCATTAGAGGTTCAAGGGAACTCATGTGAGTCTAACTCCAATTTACAGTGTGTTCTGTGAGAAAGCCCATTCTTCTTTCAGAGAGCTGGCCTGCCAAAAAGCCCCAGGGACTGTAAAGATCCAGCAGGTCTGTCTCCTAGAATTTAAAGAAGAGACACTCAGAGATCACTTAGCTTGTTGTAAATGGGTTTTAAGAATATACGGGATCATAAAGTGCAAGAGGAATTCATCCATCAGCCAGGGAGTCACGCAACTCCCCAGCCTCCCTGGTTCTCGGATGCTCAGCATGCTTCCCAAGAAGCCAGGACGATTGCCAAACACTGCCAAGGATATAAGTGGGTGCCTTCAGAGACCGCACCTCTTTCCTCTGACCCCTGCATTTACACTTCACAAGGGAGGAAGTGGTTGGGTTGAACTCGTGCCATTTGGTGTGGAACCTCTGCACTGGGCTGAGTCTACACCTGTGGACTCTGGATTGTCTGAGGCTGCTGGGCTCCACCCCAAATGCATGACATGAGGTCAGACACTGTGTTTCTCAAGGTCATTGTGAGGCTCAATGAGGTAGCCTCTGTGAGTATACTTGTTTGTGCTCATAAAAGCCATGTCTTCATTTTGCTAAGAACCTCCTTGGACTGGAACTAGCCCCTGTCCCCCATTCACCTCCAGCAGTGCCCTCCTGCACCCTATGATCCAGGCCCATCAAGATTGTTCCCATGTCTTGGATATGCTGGGTTCACTCTCATTGCCACGAACCTGTGTATGATAGTCCTGCTGCTTTCACCATGAGCCATTCCTGCACAGGACTCCACACCCACCCTCACCTTCCACAGGAGCAATTCTGTGTCTTTTGGGGGCTCTCCTTAAACGGCACTCCCTTCAGAGTCTCCCCTGACTCTCCTAGACTATTTTAGATGCCCCTGCTGTGATTCATTCAAGCTTCTTATGCCAGCTTAGCATCTGTCCAGCAGCACAGTCTTCCCTCTTCCTCCTGGAATTAGGATTGCTAGATTTACCAAATAAAAAAATGCAGAAGACCAGTTAAGCTTGAACTTCATAAACAATGAGTCTTTTTTAAGTATACATTTACCAATTACTAAAGAAACAATTTGTCGCTTACCTGAAGTTCAAATTTAACTGGGCATTCTGTATTTTATCTGACAACCCTATCTGAAATGCTTATTTTCCTTCCAAGGAGCTGATCATCTCATTGCTGGAGATGGAGCTCCTATGTCTTAAGACTTCCGGCTGAAAGTCTTAGTGACAACTATGAAAACCTGGTTTTTCCCCATCTCACTGTTGTTGACCACAAAACCAGAGGGGTGGTATTGCCACCTACTGAAATCTTTGCAATCCAGCAGATAGAGCTCCACCTCCTCCTCCAAGGTCCAGCCACCTAGACTTCCAGGATGCACTTCTGGGGCCAGGTTGGTTCAAGGTTTATGCAGAACAGACCTCTGTCCTAGTGCTAATCTCAGCTAACTATGCTCCATGGCCAAGCTGCCCCGAAGACACTTCCCAGATACCAAGCCTGCACTGGAAGGCTAGGCTGAGATTAATTGCTGTAGCTAGCACCCTAGGGACCCCAAACCACCGTGTCCTCTTGGACTGGACACCAGTTTTACAATTTTTATCTCCAAGGTGATTTTATCTCAGGAGCCCCATGCCTTTTTCTGCTACCTGGCCTTGGTGAGGAACATCTTGACAGATTTAATTAAATTTGAATTGCAGGAGGAGTGTTTGGGTTTTCGCAAAACCATTCCTCACCAAAAGACAGATTTTTCTTCATATTTCTCACTTTCTCAACAGGCTGAAGCTTTGCATAACAAAAGTTCTTTAAAAATTCTGTTAGTGGATCCCACTACCGATATTTGTTGAATGAATGAGTAGTGTGGAGAAAATGCGTTATCTCAGACATCTACTGCAGACTAAGAGGCTAAGTGCTTTGCATTTTTAACTCACTGAGTCTCACAGATGCACTCTTGGATTGGGGCAAATATTACATGGTTAGAGGAGGAACCCCGGGCTCAAAGGTTAAGTAAATAACTAAGTTCACACCAGCAGCTTGAGATTTGGGATCTTTTACAAAGTATCGTAGGAGACGTGTATTTCCCCCACACCATTGATTTTGGATTCGGCTATGGGACTTGTAGTGCTCAAGGAGATATTCAGGTATGATACAAAGAAGGCCCCAAGGATGCCCAGGTGTTTTGGCCCGGCTCTCCTGTTCTGGTAACATGCCATGCAAACATGTAGCAAAGATTCTCTCTTTGACCAAACTCTCCTGGGGCTCCCCTGAACTTTTCAGCTTAGGCTTCAACTTTTGGATACCTGGGTTCATCTCCAGATTGTCCAACCTTAGCCAGAATCCCTCCTCCTCTTCTGACTGCCTTGGATATCTAGCTAGCCCTTCTCCCACTAGCCCCCAGTGACGTCTGATCACTCTGGCCTGCCTTCGCCAGGAATCCTGCTAGGCTGGCTTAGCCAGAATCCGTACCCCCAACACTTAGCCTTATGTTTCCTCTTAGTACTTTTCCACCCACTGACCCCTACCCTGCTCCTTGGCTATAAATCCCCTTTTCCTTGCTGTATTTGGGGTGGAGCCCAATCTGTCTCCATCAATGCCAGACCCCAGCACAATGGCCCCCCCTTGAAGAAAGTTGGCCTTAACCATCTACAACAAGGACACGAATGTTCTTTTTCTTTGACTTGTGCCTCTGGGGGCTGCTGGTACAAGGAGGACAGGATTCATGGAACAGACTGAGCCCAACCCCTACCTAGCTGACTTGAAGCAGAGCTACCCAGCTGGACGAAGTCTATGGGTACGCAACTGACATGCAGACCGGGAAGCCACCAAGATTTCGAGATTGTTTTCTAAGCAGCGGAAGATGATTTTTACAGCTAGGCGGTCACATTTCCCAGATTTCAACCCATAAGATTTGAATGCGTGAGTTCATGCCACCTGCACTCACCCCTTGAGCATGGCAAGCTCCACCTGTCAGAGAGTATTAGGTCTGCAGGCTCTGGATATCACAGGAGCCGGAAACCTGCAGAGGGAGTGAGGGCCTCTAGGAAAGTTTTAAAGCACAGCTTTGGAATAGGAAACAAGGTTGTCAATATTTATTTTCCTGAAAAAATTAAAAGTCTGTCTTCTCCTCCTCCTCCTTCTTCTTCTTCCTCTTCCCCTTCTTCACTATTCTATTTTCCCAGTTTGATTAAATTTCTATTAAGCTACATTCAAGTGAACTAATTACTTCATCTGCTACGTCCATTCCACTGGTAGGCCTGTTCCAAGAATTATTCATCTCTGACATCGTGTCTTTCATTTTCATTTCATCCTTGTATAGCTTCCATCTCTGCCCAAATCTCTCATCTGTTTATTCATGTTGTCTTTCTTGTAGATTCTCCACTATACTAATTTTAGTTTTAAAGTCTCTATCTCATCAAGACAATACCTGC
Organism: Mirounga leonina; assembly: GCF_011800145.1. Taxonomy (NCBI): domain Eukaryota; kingdom Metazoa; phylum Chordata; class Mammalia; order Carnivora; family Phocidae; genus Mirounga; species Mirounga leonina. The sequence continues at coordinate 19,041,754 of NW_023270763.1, read as the reverse complement.
ACCATCTCTGGGCCTGGTTTTATTGAATATTTTATCTTTTGATAGGGGGGCCTTTTTTTTTCCTTACCTTTTTTTTTTTTTAACATGTCTTTTAATTTTTTTATTGAATGCTGAGTACTGGGTGTAAAAGAACAAGGAAGAGTGAGATGACGACTGATGTCTGGAAATGGGCATGCCTCTTCCTCCATCAGGTCTTTTATATTGGATGTGGAGTCAATCTCATCTATAGCTGAACTAGGTTTAATTTTATCATTGCTGTTACTGCTATGATTCACTTCAGGGTAACACAATCTTCAAATTCCTTTAGGAGCCACTACTTCATGCTTAATTTGAGGCCCAGAGTTCTGAAGGGTTTTCCTCAATATCCCTCTTGCACTCTGAACAGGTCCTCCAATCCTGTCCCACAGAAGGAGTCCTGCCCTACATCCAGAAGTCGACTTTTGTTGCTCACGCAAGACTAACAAGAGGGCAGGGAGTTTCTTAGATCTGCTCTAGCCTTTGCCTTAGATAGATCTGTGCACCTGCTCTTGGGGAGTGGGGCTTTCTCAGCATTCCTACCCATCCCCCTATGACAAACAGTCTTTGCCAGGTCAGGTCTAGAGCTCAGGCAGGTTTCCTGTCCTCCAAGCCTCTACCCTATGGCAGCTGAATGGTGCCTTCTATAAAGCAGGGTTTCTGCTACTGTACTGGCTGCAGATGGTTTTTGTCTAGTGTTTATGCAGTATGGAGGGGGGTAGATTTTTTTAATCCCTCTCCCAGCGGCATTTGAGAGTTTCCCAGTGTCAGGGCAGAGCCGGGAGACTGGGAGGTTTTGCTATGTCTTTTCCCAGAGGTGTGCAACTTTGGTCTTATGTCCAAAGGATGGTCAGGACTGGGACCTGGGATGGTTCTTGCCCCTCGTGTGGTGGAAGATAGCTTTTGCTAGGTATCAGTGGAACGTGTATGGTAAGATGGGTTTCACGTCTGTGTCAAGCGGCAGGTGATCACCATCTTGTACTCACTGAGGGCCTGAGGCATAGATGGATTCCTCAGGTGTCTGGAAGGTTCTGTAGGCTTGAGACACTGAGGGGGTCCTAGTGAGTAACCACTGGAGGTCCATGGAACAAATCCCATCAGTGGATACAGGATTCCTTCAGGCTTAGGGAATGCCTAAGGATTCTAAATTGTTATGCTCACCCTGACTTGAAACTTAAGAAACTTCAAGATTTTTTTTTTAAAAAGATTTTATTTATTTATTTGACGGAGAGAGACACAGCGAGAGAGGGAACACAAGCAGGGGGAGTGGGAGAGGGAGAAGCAGGCTCCCTGCAGAGCAGGGAGCCCGATGCGGGACTCGATCCCGGGACCCTGGGATCATGACCTGAGCTGAAGGCAGTCGCTTAACCAACTGAGCCACCCAGGCGCCCAAGAAACTTCAAGATTTTTATTGTTTTAATATTATTCTCTTATGAGTGTGACCACCCCTTCCTGCCACGCTCTGCCAAAGATGTAACCATTTATAGCTCCCATCTCTCCTCAGAGGAGCCTGTTTGGAATATTTTTCTTATATTTTTCTTATAACCTTAGCTCTCTTTTGGGCTCCCCAAAATAGGATTATGTAGATTATCTAGCTTTTTCTCATTGTTAGCATAGGAATGACATTCTCTTGCAGCTTTTAGCATTTTACGGGACTACAGACCCATTTTTTTTTTAAGGTGATTTTATTTTATTTATTTTTTAATTAATTTTTATTTTAAGGATCTTATTTATTTTTTGACAGAGAGAGAGACATTGAGAGAGGGAACACAAGCAGGGGGAGTGGGAGAGGGAGAAGCAGGCTTCCCGCTGAGCAGGGAGCCTGATGTGGGGCTCGATCCCAGGACCCTGGGACCATGACCGGAGCTGAAGGCAGGCGCTTAATGACTGAGCCACCCAGGTGCCCCTACAGACCCATTCTTAATATTGTCTCAAGCTCATACAAATGTTACAGCACCTTCTCTGGGCGTTTTTGTTTTTGTTTTTTTTTTTCCATTGGCTCTTTGATACAGCAGATGGTTTTTCCCCTTTGATTTGTCTCCACATCATTAACCCAGTTGAGTGTGTATAAGAGACTTCCCTGAAGGTCTGAGAAGAAGGCAGAACTTACTGTGCAGAAAGACAAATAACCGAAACCATAGCATCGTCAAACCTTAGTCTAAAGTGTACCGTTATTACTTTACAATTTCCAGGGATTTTGTATCACTGCCAGTTTGCAATATCAAATTAAGAGTTCTGCCATATTTGTTCAGCATCCAGCTACAAACCCCACCTGCAGACTCTCCCGTATTCTGGATCTCTTCATTTTTTAAATTTAATTTTCTTTTTAAAAAAGATTTTGTTTATTTGTCAGAGAGAAAGCCGTGCACACAAGCAGGGGGAGAGGCAGGGAGAGAGAGAGGGAAAAGCAGGCTTCCTGCTGAGCAAGGAGCCCAACATGAGGCTCGATCTCAAGACCTTAGGATCATGACCTGAGCTGAAGGCAGACACTTAACTGACTCAGCCACCCGGGTGTCCCTTGGATCCCTTTATTTTTAAAAAAAGATGTATTTATTTATATATTTGAAGGCGGGGGAGTGGCAGAGGGAGAGGGAGAGAGAGAATCTCAAGCTGACTCTGTGTGGAGCACAGAGCCCGACGCTGGGCTCCATTTTACAAACCCTGAGATCGCGACCTGAGCCTAAACCAAGAGTCAGATGCTTAACTGACTGTACCACCCAGGCACCCCAGGATCCCCTCATTTTAACAGTGGTGTCTGGGTCACGAATCTTGGGATATAAGCAACACAGCTCGGTCAGTCTTTGATCAAAGTAGGAGTTTACTGGTGGCTCAGGAATTGAGTACATTCAAGGGTAGAACAGCTGGATCCAAAATTTCTGTGTTAACAAGTCTTTCTGATTCACGGATCTGCTTTCTTCTCTACTGGCTTTGTTCTCAGGTGGGCTCTCTCTTGGTGCAGACAAAGCAAAGACAGCCGCTTGTAACTTTAGACTCAGATTCTCCCTGATGCAGGGATTGCAGGGAAGAGGAATACCTTCATCACTCCAAGCTCAGACAATGTCTAGGGTTATACAAGCTCAGGGCTCAGTCGCCTGCCCATTCCCAGAGCCGGCGGAAAGGTTCAGCACTAGCTGAGATCACAAGCATGGAGAATGGAGAAGGGTTAGTTTCCTGGAAGAGACACATTTAGAGAAGACACAGCAAGTTTCAGATATTATTGCAATCAATTCTCTTCTCTACGATGCAGCTAGTGAAAAGCAATCATGACTCACGAACCATCATGAACAGCTTTAGAAATTATGAATTATTGTAGTGCTTTAGTTAACCTGGCTTTCTGGGTGGAGGGGCACATCAAAATCTGGGTCCATTCATGGGGTTATAGCACACATGGGAATGTCCTTCCGCAGGTGGTGTCTGAGGCTGAGGCTGGCCAGGAGAACTGTGACCTTGGACGTAGGATATTTGCTGGTCATCAGCTCCTCTCCTGGTTGCCCAGTCTGGACTTCGTGCACCGTGTCTACTCACCACCATCACCTGCGTGGGCACACAATTTACTCCTGTCCTATCTATACTCAGGCAACCTCTGAGATGATGCTTTGGGAAGAAATCCTTCACAGCCCCCAGTTGGTGTCTGAACTCTGATTAGGAGCCAAGTGACCTTAATTTCACAAACCTTGGATGGGACCAAGCAAATGCTCCTTATTCAGCACAAACTGCCCCTGATACAGGAGGGCTGGCTGGGGGCTGGTAGCCTTGGAAGGGGGGAGCAGTAAAGGAACAGCGTTTAAGGGCTTAGAAACTGTCTTAACAGGTTCGCAAGTCAAAAAGTGGTCTTCTGAAGCCTTTAAACAGGTCGGCCACTCATGGTTCAACTCCATGAAGTGACTGTGGCCCTTGGAATTGTACAACGTGGGGGTACTGCCTTTAGAGACCCCCATGTGTGCCCCAGTATTGTGATGGGGCAAGCGACTCACTACACGCTTCCCCCCTGAGGAATATGCAAGAAATCAAGGTCAAGAGCAGAGGTGCGGGGTGGGAGAGATCACTCAAAGACAGAAGGAGTATTTGAGGTGCTGGACATCTTTGCAATAGAGGGGAGAGACTTGGAGGGAGCCAGTTCTGAGTCCAGACAGTGAAAAGATCATTCCAGAAAGGAGGCGTGATAGGTTCTGAATGATACCAGGGGCTGGAAATAGGAACATGGCAGTGTGAGGGGCCAGAGTCAGATTTTGATTCGAAAGTATATTTAATTATACAGGGGACCCAGAGGGTCCTGTTGGGAGAATGAGTTGCCTATCACATGCTCTCCCCAGCCTGTGGGCCTTTGCAGAAGACCTTCCCCCCTCAGGAAACCCTTTCAACTCCTGACCCAACTCTCTGTGTCAACCCCTTCACTTGTTCGTACTTTATTTTTCAAGCTCATTTGAGGAATTGCTTCGCCTGGGAAATTTCCACCAAACATCTGTCTCCCGCTCCCTAGTCAGATATGAGCACCTCGTCATCTGTGCTATTTCAAAACCCCTGTGATTCCTCCATCTTCACCACTACCCTTAACATCATCATCATCACCATCATCATCTTCAGAAAAATTTATTATTATTACTAGGCTTATTACAATTATTATATTTGATAATGTTGCATGTTATAATTACGACAATTATTTTTTTTAGATTTTATTAATTTGAGAGAGAGGGAGAGTGGGGTGAAGGGCAGAGGGAGAAGCAGGCTTCCCACTGAGCAGGGAGCCCGAAGCGGGACTCGATCCTGGGACTCCAGGATCATGACCTGAGCCAAAGGCAGACGCTTAAGCGACTGAGCCACCCAGGCGCCCTAATTATGACAGTTATTAATATTAAATAATACGATTATAAGCGAGGCCCTTCCCCTGCCCATCACTGGGACCCAAGGCTTTGCGAGCCTACAGGGTGAGTATTGTCTCCATGTCCCCCCCACCCCCCTCTGCCCCTGAATGAGGAAACTGAGATATGGAAATGTGGATTAACTTGCCCACGGACACCTAGTGAGCGGGTGGGGAAGCCCAGAAGTGAACTCGGGTCTTTCTAAAGCACTTACCATGTGGTTCTGTGATTGTCTATTCTCATGCTGTCCTCCCTGTCTCTGCTACCACCTGCTTTGTGGAGGACAAGGCACAGAGGAGGATTCCATAAACCTTAACTAATTTTTGCTGCTGACTGAATACGCCAAATGACCAAGAAAGGGGTGTTGTGTGCCCATTGTTTAAGGGCACAAAAGTGCTAAGAAGAGGGGGGCATGAGATGATCCCCAAACTCTGAATAAAGGGCTCAGACCCTAATGAACTTCCAATGACCATCCCAGGGGACACGCCAGTGACCAGAAGACACAGGGCAGAGACAATGGCCTGGGCCTCTGTGAGCTTCTGGAAACTTAGTCACTTCCCTACCCTTGTCACTCTGTTGCTCCTGGCTTGTCCCCGCCCAGGAATAAGAGCCAATAGAAAATCAGGAAGAAGAAAACAATCCTCAGAGCATGACCTTCAGGATGGAAGGGGTGATTGAGGGATGGGGCAGTGAGGATGCTGGCTACAGACTGAAGTCACAAGGTTGGCTGGAAGGGGCAGGAAGGCAGGGGACTGGAAACACAGGGCTCTGGGTAGGTTCAGGTGGCGGCGGTAAAGAGCACAGATCTAGGAGTCCGACAGGTCACAGCTTAAACTTACGCCCCGCCACATCAAGCATAATTCTGTTGCTGCCCAGAACTTGAACATCCTCATCCTTAACACGGAGTCACAATACCCCTGCTTGCAGAATGCCAGAAGAAGGTTAAATGAGTTAACATCATAGGGCCCTTTGCTCAGTACGTGGCAGATGGTAAGCTCTTACTTCTACTGTAATTGCTGTTTTAGTCATGAGGACAAGAGGCTGGGCTTCCTGCTGACTTGTGACTTCTGGTTAGGAGGAAGGCACCCCTACAAGGCCTAGGAAGAGGCAGGGTGCCTTTACAAGGCCATCATATAGACTGCCAGTTCTAAGGGGTGGTGTGGAGGGAAGGGCCTCAGATAGGAGGGGCTATGACAGAATGACCATGACCTTGAGTAGGACAGTATTACCCTCCAGATGGAAGCCCCAGGTCCAGACAGAAGCCAGAAACCAGATTGAGATACCCTTACTCCAGGCCACTGGTCAAGGCCAAATACTTGAGAGATGTTATCAAGAAGCTAGCAACAGAACTGAGCTGGGAGAAGATATGTCCAGAAAGGGAGGTTGAGGACTTGAGTGTCAAATCTGAATTGCGAGGGGCAAGGGGAGAGTCCATGGATGGTGGAGGACAGGGGAAGGGTGTCCACCCTGGGGGTAGTGATGAACTGTGTGGAATCCCAGCTGTGCTAGCTTGCTAGCTGAATGACCTTGGGCAAGTTACTTAACCTCTCTGGGCTTTGGTGTCACCATCAATAAAATGGGATTGAAGGCATTAACACAATGTAAGAGTTAGTGTCGGGTGAAGATTCAAGGAGTGGATGAGCATTTAAGTATCTGGCACATAGTCCATGGTCAGTGTCAGCTCCTGCTATTATTTGATGAACTCTGACTCAGGATTTTTAGGGTAGTATCAAAGGGAGTTCATCCCTGCTCACCAGAGTAGGAAAGCAGAAGGGATGGTGAGCAGGACCCCTAGCTGAGAGCCAGGTAGAGAGGGAAGGTGCCTGGAATGGTTGGTAGGTAAGAAAGGTGGTGAGAAGCCAGGCAGAGCTGAGAAGAGGGGATCCCCACCTGTTCCATGGCCTGAATCTTGGGGAACAACACTGTAGAATTCAAAAGTCCTTCAACACTCATACAGTCTCCAAAATTGTGCAGTGATCTTACTTATTCTTTCAGAAATATCCCACATGGGTCTGCAGCATGTCAGGGTACTATTGGTACCAGGTACTATTGGCCAGGACAGACTTCCCTACCTCATGGAACTTACAGTTCAATCAGAGGGGAGGGGGAGTGTCTGGAGTGCAGGGTATGAAACAGGTGAAGGGAACATCGTGTGCAAAGGGCCTGTGGTGTGAGGGAGCACATTAAAGAGGTGAGGGTACTAGTGCAAGAAGAAGAGGAACTGTTCGGTGGCTGGGCTCCAGAAGAGTAGGTACCCATGATACTTAGTTACTGATGAATAACTGAGGTCAGAGGTTACATGAATGTCAAGGTCAATCATCAAGTAAATGGCTAGGCTGGACTTCAAACTCAGGTATCCTGAAATCCTTGCTCTTGATCACCACTGCCTGGACCTGTTCTGGTATACCCAGGGCAAGAAGGCACTGCCAGCCACCCTGGATTGGCACAAGGCATGGGTGTCCCCCAGCTGCCCACACATTATCCCTCCTGCCTAGGGAGCATATTTGGGTGTGAGACTGGGGCAGCCATGGGAGACCTCTGCTTGATGGGCCCTTGCCAGAGCCTTTACCTCCGTCTTGGAAATGCAATATTGAAAATCAATGGGGAGAAAGCATCTGAAAGGGGAACTAAGTCAAATATCCCAATACAGAGGAGTTAATCATCCAAAATTAACCTTATAACGTCTAGTATCAAACTGATCTATAAAGAAAATCAATGGAAGCGAATCAAACCCCAAGCCTCGCGTCCCACCCGGCTGTGGCTGTGACCAGAGTATGGCAATTAGGCTCTATTACCTGGAAACTATCCCTCAGCGGTGAATATATTTAGCCACGGGCTTTCAGTGGATAGTTTTCATATACATTTCTCCTCCTGCATTTGCTTAACTGCCATTCTTAGAGCCTTAAATAAGATGCACTTAGCTGAAAATTGTCCTTCACCGAGGAGACACGCTGTACCCACTGAGAGAGATAATCCAGCATTGTATATTTTCGTGCTTGGAGGAAAGCAGGATGCTCATCAGGATGCAGCTACTTCTCGGTTCCAAAGCAGCCCAGAGCAATTTCTGGGGCCAGGAGGGTGCCCTGAGAGGCAGAGTAAAGGTTGAACAGAGGGGGACCTCTAGAGGCAGATCCAGGAAGGTAGTTTGGCCAAGCCAGACTCAGGGATGTTGGGCGCATTGGCCACGTGGTCTGGACGAATGAGGGAGGATGTCAGGGGTGGCTGGGACAGGGGCTGGGCAGCTGAACCACAATCTCTCCAAACCCTTCAAGCTGTTTCTTGATTCGGCACAACGGGAGTGATTTTGGTGGGGTGATTCATTGTCTGTCCTTCGCAGTAGATATAAGCCCCATGAGAGCAGAAGGCTTGTCTGTTGTGTTGACTATGAAACTTCCCACATCGAGAGTGATACTTGGCACACAGCAGACATTCCCTCTCTGTGTGTGTAGATGAACTAAAGAACGGAAATAGTTCAGCAAAGTTCAACACCTGCTTTCAAGCAAAATCTCATATAGAACAAATGGTGGTAAGCTGGTAGTGATGCGAGCGGTATGAACAGTATGGCTAAATAACTGGCCTGAGGTAACACAGCTCCGAACTGATGGCCCTGGAATTTGAACTCAGGCCTTGGGCTCCTGTCACGCTCTAAGCCACTGCCCTGTCCCGCCCTCTGAGAGCAAGCTTGCTGAGTGAGGGCTGTGGATGAGGGCGGAGGTGGATAAAAATGTTCAGAGTGAATAGTGACGTCTGCAAGATGGCGGCGTAGGCAGCACTAAGCTCCCGTCCTCCAGCACAGACCCCAAAAATCTAGCAGACAGTTTCAGAGCCAACCTTGGCAGGACTCTGGTAAACTGTCCAAAGTTGGTGGCAACCTGGTGAACGCTGACCCAAGAGAAAGTCAACTTAGAGAGAGTAGGAAAGTTTGGGGTGTTTCTTTATCTGCTCATGCCCCACCCTCTGAGAAATGATCATGCCTTGACCCTACAAAGGTACTCATAGCATCATAACACACCAGATCCCTAATATTCCAAGTGGGAGCAGAAGAAGACTCACTATAATGGGAGCAGTGGGCGGGCCTTATTCCTTTCAGTTTCTCTTTCTTGAGGACCTTGACCATCACTTTTGCTCCCCACCTCCAGGGAGCCTTAGTTTCTTTCATCATGTAGGTCTAAGCATCAGCAGGGACCCTTCCCTGCAAAGTAGCTGGGATCATGCCAAACTACATGAAGTGGACACTATGTTTACCGTCATCTTACCAATGGGTAAACTGAGGCTCAAAACGTTCAGTGATATTTCCATGGTCCCTCAGCTACTAAGTATGGAATCCAGGATTGAAACACAGGTCTTTCTGAGTCCAGAACCAATGTTCTTTCCCACAAACTTTAGTGGCTCCCTTATAAACATTGAGAATCAGTGCTTTGTGCAAGTATATTTTGTCTGCATATAAATTGAGCATTTTCCAAGAAAATTGAAGGCTGCTTAACATGAGAACATTTATTTATGGAGTCAAGAGTGAGACGGTGAGTGTTTCCAGAGTGGCGTTTCTTACTTCCCTGCGTTCATCCTTTGTTCTCTCTGTGATGATAAAAAATGATTAAAATTTACGGGAAAAAAAAAGTTTTCAAAAACTTCCCACAAAAATCTGATTTTGTCAAAACAACAGCAACAGCGGGATTTCTCAGCCTTGTAGACCTACAGGATGGCTGCCTTGGGACCAGACAGACCTGGGCTAGACAACTAGCTCCCACATTTCTGACTCAGAGCAAGGTTCTGAAACTTTGGGGCCTGAGCTTTCTCATCTCTCTCATTCATTCATTCATTCATTCATTCACCAAACATAGACTGGTCCCAGCCTGCTCTGCTAATTTTGCTGTCACCTGTAGGCTCCAGGGGTTGCATGTGGAAGGGGCACAGGGAAGGAGGGGGACCACAGATGGATCCTCATGCAGACCTTCCCCCTTCCCTTTATTTATTTTTTTTTAATTTTTTTTTAAGATTTTTTTTTAAAGATTTTATTTATTTATTTGACAGAGGCACAGCGAGAGAGGGAACACAAGCAGGGGGAGTGGGAGAGGGAGAAGCAGGCTTCCCGCCGAGCAGGGAGCCCGATGCAGGGCTCGATCCCAGGACCCTGGGATCATGACCTGAGCCGAAGGCAGACGCTTAACGACTGAGCCACCCACGCACCCCAAGATTTTATTTATTTATTTATTTGAGACAGAGAGAATGAGAGAGAGAGCACATGAGAGGGGGGAGGGTCAGAGGCAGAAGCAGGCTCCCTGCCGAGCAGGGAGCCCGATGCGGGACTTGATCCCGGGACTCCAGGATCAGGACCTGAGCCGAAGGCAGTCGCTTAACCAACTGAGCCACCCAGGCGCCCTCCCTTTATTTTTTTTAAAGATTTTATTTATTTATTTGACAGAGAGAGACACAGCGAGAGAAGGAACACAAGCAGGGGGAGTGGGAGAGGGAGAAGCAGGCTTCCCGCCGAGCAGGGAGCCCAATGCGGGGCTGGATCCCAGGACCCCGGGACCATGATCTGAGCCGAAGGCAGATGCCCAACGGCTGAGCCACCCAAGCACACCCCTTCCCCTTATTAACTGTGTCCTCTCACCCACAAAGAGCAAGTAGGAAAGCCCCAGGTTGGCCCTGGAACCCATGTGGTGGATATAAATGTGCCATCTGTGGGTCAGACTCCCTGGGTCCACATCCTGACTCCACCACTGATGGGCTCGCTGACCCTGGGCAAGTTATGTAGCTTTTCTGGCCTTCATTTCTTACTTTGTAAAATGAGGGTGCTGATAATAACAGCACCCTCATTATATATGTGTGTGTGTATATGTAATATTTCCCCATTTTACATAGAAGGAAGCTGAGTCCCAAAGTGGTGAAATTCAGGGCTGCTGGGTGCCAGGTAGTGGTAAAGAACTTATGCAGGGGCTCCTGGGTGGCTCAGTCGGTTAAGCATCTGCTTTTGGCTCAGGTCATGATCCCAGGGTCCTGGGATCGAGTGCCGCATTAGGTTCCCTGCTCAGCAGGGAGTCTGCTTCTCCTCCTCCCTCTGCCTCTCCCTCTGCTTGTGCTCGCTCACTCTCTCTCTCAAATAAATAAGTAAAATCTTAAAAAAAAAAAATAACTTATCCAAAGTCACAGAACTGGTAGGTTCAGATCCCTGTGTGTTTACATCTAAAACCTCAGTCCTTCTCCCACAACCAAGAGCTCTGCTGAGAAAGGAAGGGGGTGAGTTTTCTATGATGCTTGGTGGGAATCGTGGCTCTCCTTCTGAGTGTTCAATTCCCTTGGCAACCCCATCAAGGACCATGCCCCTAATCAATGTCGGTGTCCCAGACTATAGTTTGCAGAATTCAGTTTATTCCCTGTTGTGTCCGTCTTCAGTTTGCTGGCATCTCGCTGAGCCCTCAGGAGACAAGTCATAGCCGCGCTGAGGTATTGGAAAACTGTGGTAGTCATAGTACCTCGGAGTCTTTCTCCCTCCCTCCTCTATGTCCTGAGCATCCTGTCTTTAAACATCTCATCCTATTGTCCCCTCTCCCTTCTGAGCCCTTAGCATCCTTCACCTGTAGGTGGCCTTGACTGGTCTCCCCATCTTCAGGTTCTCACTTTTCCATTCATCATCCTCAGCCATCTCCAAGTAAACTTCAAAGCAGAAGTTATGACTAGTCTGCCCCCTGCGTAACACCCTTCTCTGCCTTGCCATCACCTCTGTCAGATTCCAAGGTCTGTCCTCTAAGACATGCCTGGGAATCTGACCTTTGCCTCCATATCCAAGAATCTCTCTTCTCATACCGACCCAGGGTCTCAACTCACTAGCTATCAACCGGGCTCTGGGATCTCTGACTCTTACACTTTTAAACGGGCAGCCCCTACGACCTTGAACAGACAGTTCAATCCTATACCTTCATCCAGTTCACGTCTTAAAATTCTAAGTGCTCAGCTGATGGTTCACCTCCTCCAGGGTGTCTTCCCTGATTGCACGGGTGTAGGTCCTCTGCCTTTGCACCCCACGATGCTCCGTGCCACATCTGTCCATTTGCTTATACCCCCTGCGATGGTTTGAGACATGTTTTCAGCAAATATTCACTCTCTTCCCTTCCCGCTATGTGTGTGCTTGCCCCCATTGATGTTGACATACTTTGGGCAATGGGATGTGCGTGAGGATGATGCAGGCAGAGGCTTAACTGTGCTTACATGGTTGGGCTCACATTCTTGTGCTCCTGTGATCCACTGGAGGAAGAGAAAGCCCCAGGTAGCTGCTGGCCCTTCACTCTGGCTACAAAATGAATGTATAGGGAACAGCCTGGAGCCAAACACAGTTGATTGGCAGCCCACAGCATGGATGACCAACTGGGCCCAGCCCTAACCAGCCTGCAAGCATGAGAACAAATACTAGTGGTCGTCAGCCAGCCAGTTTATTAAACAGCATTCTGTGGCAAGAGTTGATGAATATTTATTTTTTAACTTTTTTAAAGATTTTATTTATTTATTTGACAGAGAGAGAGCGAGAGCAGGAACACAAGCAGGGGGAGTGGGAGAGGGAGAAGCAGGCTTCCTGCCGAGCAGGGAGCCCGATGCGGGGCTCGATCTCAGGACCCTGGGATCATGACCTGAGCCGAAGGCAGACGCTTAACGACTGAGCCACCCAGGCTCCCGATGAATATTTATTTTTTACTTGCTTTCCCCCTCTTTGAATCTGTGAGCAACCGGAGGGCAGAGACTTTCCCTTACATATAAATCTACATCCCCTGCATTCAATATATGATTTGGCACATTAAAAAATGCTCGATATCTGTTTGAAAGGAAAAAGAAGGCAGGAGGAGAGGAAAGCAGGGGGTGGGGTGGGGGGAGAGAAGCCAAGAGGAAGAAGAAGGAAAAAAATAAAAGAATGATGATATTCTCAGCCAAGCTCAAAAGCCTTTGTTAAAACTGCTTTTTATTGGCCCCTGAATTTAATGATTAAGCCAATGCCAACGAAACTGTCGGGAAAGATTCAGGAAGGAAGAAATGAAATGAAAAGTTACCAAAATGACCATCTATCAATCTGAATTCATCTCAGAAAGAAGGGAAGTAGGCTACTTGGCCAGCTTTAAGGGTGTCCAAGTCCTACAGAGACAAAGTTACCCCTGGCAATGGCTGGACATTGACTGATACAATGACATCTTCTTCTGAAGGAGATGAAGGGGGTGCCAGAGATGACCGGCCAAGAGCCGTGGGGCTCATGGTAGCAACCACCATGGACGTGGCCTCCTGCTTCCCTTGAACCTCCCCCACTCATTTGGAAGGATTCCGACTTTGAGCACCATAGGCAAAAGTTCAATGGGTGCTGGTGAAAGGAAATGGATGGTGGATAGGTCGCTGTGTTGGGAGTCAGAATTTCACTTACTGATGATTTGGCATGAACTATCTTCCCTAAGCCTACCCCTTTGCCGAAATAATTTGTACTTTTTATTTTCATCTTTTCTGGCACCTCAGAGAGCACCAGGAAGTTCAGATTTCGGATCCAAATGTTTTCTGTGTTCCCTGAGCTATACTTTCTCCAGGCCAGGAAGATGAAATTTTTTTAGCCTTCCTTAGGGGTTCCCTAACTAATACCAAGAATCCAATGATAATTACCCCGTCTGGAGCACTCGGGTCAGGCACTTTACATCAATGATCTCCTATAATTTCTCGTAAGAACGCAGGAGAGTTGGGGGCAGGGGGAGGGGATGGGAGGAGGAAGAAGGACCAGTATTTCACAGATGAGGAAACTAAGGCTCAGAGGGGTAAGGAACTTGCCTTTGATCATCTAGTGGGGAGCAGACCGAACTAAAATTCAAATGCAGCGCTGTTGGAAGCCAGCTGTCAAGTCCAGCACATCGTGTCACGTAACATCGTCTCTCATCTCTGGCTCCGGTCTGCCCATGAGCAGGAGGTGCTCTTGCCCATCTGAAGAGGCTACTCCCCTGACGGGGAAGGCTGCAGCAGAGTCGGGAAGTTTAGCATGTTCACTGTCTTCCAAAAATTAGCATGTCAAAAAAATCTTTCTTTGCCTATGATAACTCCGGTCTCCAGGGAAACAGGGTTATAATACAATGCCGGTGGGGCCCAGGAGACAAAACCATCCTGCAGGTGGGTTGCTAAGTGCTCATGCTGGGTACAGGAGCCCTAGGAATGAGAAGGTGAGGTTTTTAACCTCAGCTCTACTGTGTGGCCTGAGCAAGTCAGCTTGGTCTTCCTCAGCCTCACTCCTTTGAAAAATGGAAGTGGGGATTTTTGCTCTCCATATTTTTGATGGTAAAAACAACAACAACAACAACAACACCTGGAAACAGCATAAATGCCCAACAGTAGGAAATGGGCGACATTTTGACGTACTCATATCATTTCATGGCCATTAAACAGTGATGGGGTGAAATACGGACCTGTTTCATGTTTAACTAGGTTTCAGGCACTGTGTTTTAATTTTCCCTCAAATCTACAAGGTTTTTATCAAGTCCATTTTATAGATGAGGTGAAGTAATTTGCCCAGAGTCACAGCTAATATGTGAAATCAGAATTAAAACCAAGGCTACCTGATCCGGAACTCATTCTGACCACAACATAATTACATAGAAATATGGTCTAATTTTAAACTTTAAAAAGCAAGTTATAAAATGGAATGATTGTCAGTTATTCATTACAAGGTAATAAGCCACCACCTCAAGATGTAACCGCTTCAGGGCCACCTGGGTGGTTCAGTTGTTAAGCGTCTGCCTTCGGCTCAGGTCATGATCCCAGGGTCCTGGGATGGAGCCCCGCATCAGGCTCCCTGCTTGGCGGGAAGCCTGCTTCTCCCTCTCCCACTCCCCCCTGCTTGTGTTCCCTCTCTCGCTGTGTCTCTGTCAAATAAATAAATAAAATCTTAAAAATAAAAGATGTAACGGCTTCAAATAAGAACGATGTTATTTAATACAATTGATTTTTTCATTTTTTTTACTTTTTTTTTATTATTATGTTATGTTGATCAGCATACACTACATCATTAGTTTTTGATGTAGTGTTCCATGATTCATTATTTCTGTATAACACCCAGTGCTCCATGCAGAACGTGCCCTCTTTAATACCCGTCACCAGGCTAACCCATCCTCCCACACCTCAATGCAATTGACAGCATTTTTGAGATTCTGCAAACCAGGCTGGGCTCAGTGGGGTGGTTCTTCTGTGGGTCTTGCTGTGGGTATATTCACAGGGCAGGGCAGGTGGGGTCTGAGCTCAGCCTGGAGGCTGGAAACACTGGATTCTCTCTCTCCATGTGGTTTCTCCAGCAATAGAGGCGTTCTTCTTGCACTTCTGCTCAGGGCACCCAAGAAAGCTAAAGTGGAGCTGCCCAGATTTCTTAAGGCTCAGGCCTGGGATCGACACAGCTTCACTTGGCCACATTCTGTTGGTTAAAGCAAGTCACAGGACCAGCCGAGATGCAAGGGGAGAAGACTAGACAGGGCATAAATCCCAGAAACCTGTTGCATTGACCACCAATGTCACATACAACCGCAGTTAGGGGGAGAGAAGCCCACTAATGGGAAAGCACATTTATACAAGTACCCAATGGAGATCCTTTCAAGCATGAACGGTGTTTACCTGGGTACAGGGAGAGACTATGAGTAAGATCTTTTTCTTCTTATATTGGTCTATCTGTATTTTCCAAATCGTCTAGAGTAAATATATACTAGCTTTATGTAAGTAAAATAATCGAGGTTACCTTTTGTTTCTAGGAATAATAAAATAACTCTTGGTCTGTCTGGTCCAACCAAAAATAGTCAGTGCTTATCTATGCACTTGCATAGATATGTGCTTGCACATATTAACTCTTTTTCTCCTCCCGGAAACTATGAGGTGGGTACGGTTATTATCCCCATCTTACAGACACACAAACTGAGGTACAGCCAGAGCTGAGAATCAAGGCCAGGCAGTCGGGCTCCAGCAGAAGGCTCAGTGCTTGGGTTTGCTCGGGTCCTTTGAATGCAAATTCTGATATCTGGGATTTCTTGTTCTGCCACCCTCCCCTTTCTTTGTGTGTATTGATCTATTCTGGGAAATTAAAACCCATCACTCTAAGAAGTCCGTATAATTTCAGCTGTTCAGGCTGAGTGCAGGGAAACAGGGAAAAGGTGATCAAGAGTGGACCTTGAGGTAGAAATCTCTGGACCCTGCCTGATGGTGTTTCCCCATTTACTATGAACCATATTAGCCAACACACGCACTGAGAATTCCCCTCCCTATCACAGCACACACCCACAAAGGTACATCTATGCACGTGTGGGCAAACACACATGGATAGAGACGCATGTATCCACACTGATGCATGTATTGGGACAGCTATATGCCTGACACGATTTGCACATCCAAGCACACACAGGGACACACGGGAAAGCATGTGCATGCATGTACATACATTTCGAAAGTAAACTCACCGCGCACGTACATGCAGCCATTTATTTGTAGGAGGACAAAGGGATATATATGCATATGCATGCATTCCCACTCTGCATTTATGCAAGTCATGCATTTACATGCTGTGTGCGCCATGTGTGTGCAAATACAGGCATTTCTACACTGATATAGACCCACACACACAGCTACGCAAATTCCCATCCTTGCTCACCTTTCAGATTACTGAACTCCCAGAGAATCTCACAGAGAGACAGCCTCTGAAATATTCCTTACCTTCACAGGGGAAAAAAAAAAAAGCAGAGCTTTACATCTATACCTCCAGAGATGATTTTTATAGATTCGCTCATTCATTCATTCGGCAAATATCTATTGAATGCTGACTACGTGCTAGGTTAGTTCTGGGTGTTGGGTATTCAATACTCAATAAAACATATGAAAAATTCCCAAATAATGCCGAATAATGGCATCAGAAACCGCGGGAAGCTTGGGACCTTCTCCCACGGCCCCAGTGTCAGTGGGTGGACATAACCCAATCTGTGGGAGGTTTGTCCATCCGGCCACGGGGTGTAGCCTAGGAAAGATGACTGTGGCCGATAAAGCTGGGTTGGGACAGAAACCCAGGCTGACAGTGGAGTGCGGGTAAATGGAGGAAGGAAGTGAGGAGCAATGCCCAAACTGCAGAGGCGGGTAGCAGCGAGAACAATCGTCTGTGATCAACTAATGGAAGCAAGAAAGAGGCATTCTTCCTTTCTCCCTCCTCCTAGTGTATACTACGCACCAGGAAGGTGCCCCTTGAGTTCAGCAGCACAATCTGAGAAACTCTGTGCCTCAGAGAGCCTAGTGGATGCCTGGCGTAGGCAGAGGTAGTTGAATGAATGAATGAATGAATGAATGAGTTCAATAACCCTAAACCCTTGTTTTGTACCAGGCGCTGTTAAAATGCTTTATGTGAACATCGTATAATTTCATTTCATCTTGACGACTGCCCTTTGAAGGCAGAGAAACTAAGACACAGAAAGGTTAAGTAACTTCCTTCAGTGTCTACTAAATAAATGGATGGATAGATGAAGAGAAAGGACATAAAAAGTGATAGAGATGAAAGCTCTAAGGAGTTTAATCTGGTTGAGATTTCCCATTCCTGCCGAGTCCTGAAACACCCATTTATTTTAAGATGTGCCACGGATTTATTAATAGCTTTTCAGGGGAAAACAAACAACAGATCAACACACGTACACAAATCTAATCATATCAAATACATACATCAGTTGTTTGCTAGGTCCCGATGTGGAAGCCTCCACATGTGGGAAAACATGTGTCTTTGAATCAAGGAGTTGAGCGTGTTCTATTAGCCATCAGAAGCCTAATAATCAAGCAACACTGGCAGGGACCCGGCTGACCATACAGCTCTCCGTTCCTGCCTCTGCTCTCAGCCTGGGACCTGCCTGACTCGCTCGGTCTTTGCTCGCTTCAAGTCTTGCCTTTTGCTTTCTTCGTTTCCAGCTAATTGCCTTAGTATGCCCTGCTGCTAGCTGGAGGCTCTGTAACTTTGGGCTTCCAGCTACAGCTCCCAGCAGACCAGGGCACAGACCTGAAAAGGGGAAGCAAGATCACTTCCTTCACTGAATGCAACCGGGGCCAGTTAGGATTTCTGACGCCCGCCCGGCTTGGGTCTTGAAGTACCCCCGGAGGGTCCTGGCCCATTCATTTGTGATGCAAATCAAGGAATGTCAAAAAGATAAGCACTTCTCCACACCTGACCCCAAAATAATTATCAGAAACTTCTACAAGCCTTTCCTGCAGAAATGAGAGAGGGGAGGGGAGGTTCTGATTCTGGGATTTATAAAATCTTTGTGAGGCACTCTTGCATTGCAAAATAGTCTTCTTCTGTTTATGTGGAACAGCCTTAAGGTTGAAGGAAACTATTTGCTACATTTCTAAAAACCAGTCCAACTTGATTTACTCCAAAGGGCCCCAAAGGACAACCCTACTTGAAAAATAGGTACTAGCATTTGAGAGACACTTGACAAAGATTCTCTCCTTGAGCAAGCTCAGGCTCCTCTGAGCGCTCTCCTTGACAAGACCCTGACCTTTGGGCTTCCATGTCATCTCTGCATTAATTTTGGCAAAACTCCTGCTAAGTCAGGTTAGCCAGAATCCCGCCCTCTATGTCTAACAAGGCTCCTTGTCCTCCACCTCATCCCTCCGGGTGACGTCTGACTAGCGTGGGCTGCCGTCAGCAAGAACCCTGTGATGTCATGTAGCCAGAACCCCTCCCCCCTTCCCCTTGATGTGTCCTCTTGGTAATTTTCCATCCACTGACCCTACCCTGCTCCTTGGCTCTTCCTTGTTGTATTTGGGGTTGAGCCCCATCTCTCCCGCCTCTGCAAAGCCTCATGCAGTGGTCCCTGCCCCTCTGGTAGTGGTCTTGAGTCAAGCCCCCCCTCACTGTTCTTTAACAGGTATCATGAATAATTGAATATTTGTTTCTTTAATGCACTTGATCCACTCTTATGTGTGCAGCTTTAGTTACAGTAGTGGATGTTGTTTGCAGACATAGAAATCAGGGCATATAACATGGAATTCTCTGACTCTTGTGGTGTCTCCAGCGTCTATCATGTACAAGTTGTTCACAGGTATTTGTGGACTGAAATAACCAGCCAGTGCATTAATGAAAGAACGACTTAAGACGGTCCCGGAAAATCTGGACGAAAGCATGCCAGGTCAGTGGACCATCGACACCTTACACAACCCGTGTAAATACCCACCAAAATCAGCTGGGTGCTGCCAAGTGTCAGTGGGAGGGATATGCCCTGAGGTTCTGCTTAAAAGTCAGGCATCTTTTGCTCTCATGGTCTACGTCCCCGGGTGAACATATTTTCCTCCACAGCACAATGGAAAGTTGGGACTACACTTGGCTCTTAACAACCCCCTTTAATCCATGTAGTTCATCCTCCAGGAGCTATTATGTAATCCCTCTTGGGGGACATAATGCCTTAATCCTGAGAAAACGCACCTGCCTACAAAAGTAATTAAGTGGAGATGCTCATGGTGGATTTTCAAGCAATGTGGCTCAAGGGGGTTTTCAGTAGCCCGCAGATGACTCCATAAAAGAAACTGTTGAAGCGGCTTCTGCCTAAAGCATCCCTGTTCTCCATGTGTGGGCATCTCATCCTCCCAAGCCCCTCCTCCAGGTCTACAGGGAGTCACCACCTACCCCAGGTGGAGTTAAATGGAGGTTCTACTCCATCCTCCCATGCCTGTGATCAAGGATTTCCAAGGACAGCTTGAGGCTCCGTATGGCCCTGAGGATCAGCCCACTCCAGGGCTGGGTCTTCTGCCAGGAGGACCCATTCTTGCTAGCTCAGCCAGGACTGGGTAAAGAAGGACCTGTTGCTGCAGCCTGTTCACTGTGGATGCCCCTCTCTGCTTTCACTCTTTGCTGGTTTAGCCTTTAGTTAATGTGTCTGTTAGCATACGCATTACAGTTTTGTTACAATGTGGTATCTTTGCTTTTTGCTGGGAACTCTTCTAAGTGCTTTATTACGTTAATCCATTTCCTCCTTACACCTCCCCTACGAGACAGGGACAATTATATTATCCCTACCCACCCATTCAATGTGCAGAAGTTGAAACTGAGACCCAGAGAGGTTGAGCGGCTTGCATAAGATCACACAGTGAGTGTTCGGAGGAACTGGGAGGTAGAATTGGCTTTAGGACCTGCTTTCTTAAGCACTAGGCTTTTGCTGTCAGCATTTGCCACTAGGTTGTAAGTTTGTTACAGGCAGGGACAGTGCCTGTAATGTAACTTTTTACCATGCAATCTTACCCAATTTTGGCCCTCGCCTAGGGGCCAGTCATTTTCCCTTCTTAAGCCTCTAATTAAGTTCACACTTCAACACTTCTCTGATAAGACAGTCACACAAGGCACCCATCCTAAGTGCCCTGGGGCCAAGGACCAGACAGCTAGGGATAGCCCCTATTTCCCAGAGCCCACCGCAAGCATTAGCCAACCCACAGGGAGCCCACGAAACCCAGCTCGCCCCACCCCACTTGCCAGACTTAAGCTGCCCCCTACAGCTCCAGCTTGCTGTTCCCCTGTTCCCCAACGCATCTCCACGCAGCCCTGCCTGGCAGCCTTGTGTCCCGTGGAGCTGTGAGGAAGACTTCTGCCTCTCATCTCACCAAGTGCCGGTATAGGTGCCCCGCCATTGAAAGACTCTTTCAATTGTATGAAACACCTTATTCATTTCCGTGAGCCTTTCAGCACCGCAAACAGGACTTGGTATCAGGCAGAAAATGCTCCTAAGTATTTTGGGTAGAGAAAGGGACAGAGGAAAGGGGCAGAACTGGGGAGAGAAAGAGGGGAAGAAGGAAGAGAGGAAGGGGGAGGTGGGGGAGGGGGTGGGGGGAGAAAGTGATGCGACTCCAGGAGACACAGAGCCGGTCACAAGCAGCATCCCTGTTGCCCAGCCACCTCTTCCTAGACCCTGACACACAGTCCAGCGTGCGTTCGCTCTCCTTTTGATCCATGATGTGCTAGAGTCTAGGTGTCCAAATTGGATTTGGTGCTGCATTTCTGGGTTCCTGATGGCAAGAAGAACATCATGGTGGTTAAAGGCCAAGCACTGGAATCAAAATCCAGCTCTACCACCTACTCGCTTTGGGCCAAAGGACAAATTATTTCAACGTCCCTGAACTGTGGCTTCTTTTTTTATCAATAGGTCATCATCCCTACTTCATAGGGCTTATGGGAACATTTAAAACCATGAAGACGGGAAGGCAATGAGTGTCTGGTGAAAATGGCAGGCCCTGGTGTGTGTTCTGGGGGAGCCGTGTGGATCTTCCGGGAGAGAAGGAACAGCAAAGCATCTCCTTTCCTGTTTCAGGCTCACATGCAGGAAGAAAGCAGAAACACTTGTATGCTCTGGGCACCCAACGCATGCCAGGCATGGCCACGTTTTTTTTTTGTTTTGTTTTTTTTCCATCCTCACAAGGACGTGTGAGTCATTAGCCAGTAATCAGAGATGTTAGTTGAGTGACTCCTGGGCTCCCTGAGGGCATCCGCTACCCAGCAGGTGTCGCCCACAGAAAGAAGTAATAGAGAGGACTTCCAATGTCAATTTTCATGGCTCTCAGGATGCAATCAAGAATGTCTATGTAGCCTCTACCTTCCCCCATAGGCTATCTGTTGACCCAGTCCAAGAGAACTGGATTAAACCCCATCTCAGCGTATGATGAAGAGTCGGAAGAGCATAGTAATAAAAAAGAATTTAGAATGAGACAGATATGTCTAGCCACGATCCTTCGACCTGCCAGTTTAACTGCTCTGAGCTTTTTTGTCCTCCTCTGTAAAATGGTAATTGTGAGAGTTACCAGTCTCAGAAGTTTGTTGCGAGGATTAAATGAGATCATGTATGTCCTTAAATATTGTGTTTATCTGATGATACAGGGGCCTAACCAAAAAAGGTAGATTTTTCTCATTAGATAAGAAACAGAGAGATAGGCAGTACGTGACACCATCACCATCGAGGCTCAGATTCTTTTGTTTTCCTGCACTGCCATTTTTTTTAAATTTTATTTTACTATGTTAAATAAATTTAAAATAAAATTTTAAAAAATGCCATTCTTGGCATGAGTTTCTTTCCCTCTTGATCACAAGGTGGCTGCTGAATCCTGACCATTATATCCACATTCCAAGCAAGACAGAGAGAGAGGGTAAAGGCAAAAGACCGTCAAGTAGACTTGCCTCCTCATCTCTTCGGTCAGACTGTATCACGTGGCCACTTTAGCCACAGGAAATTCTGGGAGTATTTTTTTCTGTGTACGTTGCCATTCTGAACAAAATCACAGACCTGTTAATAAGGCGTAAGTTGAGATTGAATATAAATATGCAGTCAGTAATATCAGCAGGAAAATCACTTTAGACAGTTCCTGACACGTAGTAAATGCCTAATAAGGCTTAGCTATTATAAAGGTGATAACAACTTATGATTTTTATTCAATCCTCACTCCTCCTAGGACTGGAGACTGACCCTGAAGCCACAGTCCCATTTATATCCAGGCCCTGCCATTTTCCTGAGCTCCTGTCACCCGAGAATGGGGTTCTGTTTCCTTTGTCCCAGTCACTGCTCAGAACCAGCATGCTGTGATCGGAAGTGTCTCCAAGAACAACTACACGGCCCTCCGGTCCCATCACTTGCACTGCCTCCTTGTCTCATTCGCCTCGATTTTCTCTTGGACTATCCAGTTTCTAACCTGGCATATGAGTTCTCTTGGTAGTTACCAATAAAGCCTAGATGAAAAACTGGGACCCCCTTCCAGTGTCCCTTGAGCTTCCTATCCCAGGAGTCACATAGAAGCTGGCCGGTACTTTTCTTCTGGATGCTCTCTAGTCTCTGTTCCAGCCACATGCCTCCCTCACCAGGAAATCACCTTAATCATTAATCACCTTAGGGAGCGCTGTAGAGAGTGGGTGGAGAGTTCACTGGCATCTGTGCTCCCCTAGAGCAATCCCCATGCAGATATCACTGCAACAAACATCCATATGCCAGTTTCCCTGGTGTAAGAGTTTCTTTAAAATATAAACCTGGGGGTGAAATTGCATAGCCATTGGGTATTCCCATCCTTAACTTTACTATATATAATTCCAAATTGCTTACCAACTCGTTCAAATTTACAATTACGCTGGCTGTGGGTAAGATATTCAGTTTCTCAACATCCTCACCAGCACTTAATATCGTTGGACCTTTTAATGTTTTGCAATTACAAGTCTGTAACATGGTGTTTCTTTGATGTTGTATTTTATATTTTCATCATTACTGAGGGAAGGGACATCTTTTTATGTGTTTCCTAGCCATTCATAATCTATAGAATCTCAAAGACACTGTTCATGTATAACTGTGTTATCCAGTGCATAATTATTGATTTTGAGCTGTGGAGGAGAAAATTCCATTTGTCGCTGAGCCCCAGCCCTGCCTGGGTGTAGTAAAAACATAGTTCATTTGTGAAAAAGGGCCTGTGAATCTGCACTGGGGTCTCTGAGCTAGGACTCAGGAATCAATGTACAGGGAAGGAGAGCCAGGGTTGAGTCAGGTTACAGAGACAACAAAGAACCCAGAATTCTAAACCAGGAGCCATTAACAGGGCAAGACTCAGATGATTCATACTGGATTGTAGCCAGGGCCCAAACAGCATTTTAGGGGACATAAGTTGAACTCGCAATGAAAGGTGGCCTACAGATCAGGCTCCAGGTAGAAGAGAAAATTGGGGTAGGGGGTTCTAGGCAGCCAAGAACCAAAGACTCTGTCTCAGTCCAAGTAGGGTAGTGCCCCTGAACCATGGTACAATAGTTCACAAGGAGAAGGTTGTCAGAATAGGAGAATGGCACTCTTGGTATGGGGGTGGTGGGGAGAGACAGGTCTTACGGGCTGTGCCTAGCATGGAAGGGCAGGAGCATGAAAAGACCAAGATGGCAAGGATATGTTGGTTAGGTGAGAGGGCGTGCAATGTAGCAGAGACTGCCTGTGACATCAATTCTCTCCTCTTGCTTTCATTGTGAACCCCTACTTTATGTAGGGTGACCATGTGCCCAGTGATAATACTACTTTTCTAAGCCTTCCTTTGCAACTAGGCTTGGCCAATGAGTTGCTAGTGGAAATCCTTGAGTGGAGCGTCTAGGAAATCTCTTTAACAGGGGCTTACTCAGGAGGAATAGATGTATGTCTCTTGATCTTTCTTGTCTTGCTTGGAATGTGCTGTGAAGGCTGGAGCTCCTGCAGCTATGACATGAGTTTGAGGGTAGTGGAAGAGAAAACAGAAGATCCCTAAAGACTCTGGAAACCAGCAAATCAATCCCAAACTACTTATGTCTGGATTTCTTTCATGTGAAAGAATACGCTTCTAAATTGTTTAAAGCACTGTAAATGGTTTTCTGTTAGTAACAAAAGCAAGGTAATTAGAGATTCACTGGAATTTCAGCACATTGGAGTGTATATGGGTGGGGAGGGGGAGATGTTAATGACAGAGCAGGATGGATACAAAGTTTCATTAAATATCAAATGATGCATGAGCAAAGACAGTAATTCCTTTCCAGGCTTTGTACCTTTAAATGTGACACCACACTGGGTCAGGTCATTAGCAGCCAAGGATTTCTAAATAGACATGATCACTTGGCTTTAGAAATTACTCCAGCCTTCCAGTTCCAATGTGGGGATATGCCAACCTTTTCATTTTGCAGTTGGAGAAACTGAGTTATGGATAGAGGACATTATTTGCCCAAGGTTACAGAACAACATATCAAAGCCAGGTTTCCTGACACCTTCCAATATCCATGCCGACACCCTGTCCCTTGTGTCTTATCACTCTAACTCTAAAATAAGAATATTGCAGTGGCGTGCCTTCCAAATACCATTTCTTTATTATCCTAAGAAACCAGCCTCCTGAGTATCAACCAAGCCCTGCATGCATATTGGGCACTGTTTCCATAGACATAAACCTCCCATTGACACAGAAATTCTGGCATTCCTTCAAGTTCATTAAAATAGGATTTTTGCAGCATTTACCTTGTGCCCGAGCAATAACCATTTTCACTCTGGGAAATTTGTTCTCAAGGAATTTCCACGTCTTACTGTTGGTTGAATGTAATGAGCTATCCCCAAAATGTGGTGCTAAGAGCTTTCTTACGTTTAAAATGAAAAGGGGGCGCCTGGGTGGCTCAGTTGGTTAAGCGACTGCCTTCGGCTCAGGTCATGATCCTGGAGTCCCTGGATCGAGTCCCGCATCGGGCTCCCTGCTCGGCAGGGAGCCTGCTTCTGCCTCTGACCCTCCCCCCTCTCATGTGCTCTCTCTCTCTCATTCTTTCTGTCTCAAATAAATAAATAAATAAATCTTTAAAAAAAATAAATAAATAAATAAAATGAAAAGGGATCTAAGCATTTGCCCTGAACATCTTTGGCAAGTATCCATGCCTTCCCACCCTGCTCGGTGTTGATGTCCCACCCTGCTCCTGACCCACCACGATCCTGGAATTAGTCAGGTCACCCTGAAGTAGGACCTTCTGTGACCAGCTTGGAAGTGAATTTCACTGGGACTGCGTTCTTGGGACTGTGCTGGGTTAGGTGGATACGCATGTGGTCTGAGGACTGAGTCCAAAGGGAAAAATCATCTCCATGTTTAGTTTGAAGGATCTCATTACTGGGTCCTCTAATCATCCAGGGACTGCTGTCTTTTTGCCTCTGGAGGAAGTCAGATATTCACCCCGGAAGCCAGTGTCCATAGTTCTGCTCTCCAATAGTGCTATTTGGAAGAATCAGAGGCAAGGTCCAGAGTGAAGGAAGAGCTGCTAGGGGACCCTTATGATCGGATTCGACTTGTCTCTGTTCAGCCCTTGTTGACCATCAGCTGGAAGAAAGATGGAGGTGGGATAGGAGGGCAGTGGGAAAAACTAGACAGGAAACGATGTATACACTGTGTACGGGGTATGCTTGTCCACTGTCTATATCCACTGTACAGTGGACTTGGACTCTGGCCAGACTGAGATCCACGTGGATACTAGGACCAGGCTCAGGGGCCTGGATTGTAGGTAGAATAGTCCAATAGGACCTCCTTATCGGTGAGGTGGGGGATCTTGTCCTATCAGAGATCCCAACTCAGATGCCTGGAGCCTGAATGCAGGAAACATAAATGATTGGAGGCATGGCTCTACCGTGAAGGAGACTATAACAAACTAGAGAAGGTGAGCCCTACCTCCAAAATAGTCCAATGACCTGTTCTCCAAAACATCAGTCTGTCTAGATAAAGTGCAGTCGCATGCAAACCAACAAACTGTGACCTCTGATGAGGTGGGAAATTTAGGAGAAGCAAGGGAACTTGCAATTTGGAGTCCACCTGGGTCCCCAGGCTTTGTATTTGGGGTTCCAGATCCAGCATTTGGTGGGTATCTCGAGGTCAGAGGGGCAAGACTCAGCACCATTCATTCGCTGGTTCATTCAACACTCTTTGATCAACTACTCTGTGTCAGGTCAGGTGCTGGGCACTGGTGACACGGAAGTGGACAGGGAGGAACTGTGGATGTGGAGTCAGGGAGGGCAGCATCATTCCAGCACCTTCAGGCAGGAGCCGAGGCTGCTGATAAAGTTGGCTCAAGGATGGGAAAGGCAGGCAAGCACGTGGGAGACCTCAGCCTCCAGGATCTGAGAAAGACCAAGGCGGGAACTCCTGGTTGGGAATTCTGCTCTGGAGACAAACCCAGGGTGGGCTGTGCAGCCAGGGTTAGCCAAGTGAGGGAGGCGGGCCCAAAGAAAGTGGCCGCTGCAGGAATTTAATAAGCACGGGAACATTTACAGAGACAGCTCCCTATTGGAGGACACGGCCTCATTTCTGAGCTTCAAAACGTTTGATGTCGGACATTTGACTCTGTTCCAAGTTCCCAGCCAGCTCTGCAGAGGGCCTGCATCCCAAGGAGCATCCTTTGAAGGAGCCAGGGCTGTCAATGGAGTTGTACTAATTAGGCAAGCAGAGCATACTCAAATGCCTGTCCTCATTTGCAATTCAGTGTCTATAATTTGTAAAAAAAAAAAAAAAAGTCCTCTCTGTAAGATTATATCCAAGTTGGTGAGAGAGACCGCCTTAGTCACCATTTATGGGGTACCAGGCATTGGCTAAATGTCCTGCCTGCATGACAAAGGAGAGTGTTGGGGTTTTGATCCCATTTTACAGATAAGGAAAGTGGAGTTCAGGGAGATGAAGTCTTCCCCTACCAGCCACCCAGCTGGTAAGGGGCAAAGTCTGGGTTTCCATCATTCATTTGTAACAGTGGTTCTCAACCAGGGTGAGTCTGTCCCTCAGGGGACGTTGGACGATATCTGGAGACATTTTTCATTGTCACAGCTTGGGGTGGGAGATGTTCTTGGCATCTCGTGAGTAGGGACCAGAGCTTCTGCTGAGTACCCTGCAGGGCGGGGGACAGTGCACCACAACATGGCATTATTTGGACCCAAAGGTCAATTGTGCCAGGTCAAGATCGAGAAAGCCTGATATTTTCCAAAAGAGCAGGATTTAAATCTGCTGGCCTGACAGTAACGTGATTTGGGGGAAGTCAGTTAACTTCTCTGAGCCTCATTTAACATCAAATTTAAAATGGAAGGTGTGAAGAATATGAAAGATAGCATGTGAAAATAACTAGATAGATAGATGATAGATAGATGATGATAGATAGATAGATGATAGATAGATAGATGATAGATAGATAGATAGATAGATAGATAGATAGATAGATGATAGATGGATGGATGGATGGATGAATGGATGGATAGATTGATAAATAGATGATGGAGGCATGGATGGATGGATAGATAGATAGATAGATAGATAGATAGATAGATAGATAGATACCAAGAAAGCCTTCAGCCTCAGGATGGAAATCATGCAATCTTAGTGTCGGAGGGGGTCTTAAAGATCAGCATTCAACCCAGTTTACAGGTGGAGACACCAAGGCTCAGAATGTATGTACCAGATATTTATTTGTTTGCCTTTCCAGCTTCCAGTTCCCCTTTTGGGAGTAGTACTTTCACTCCCCTTGGGGAAACATGCTCCCTTCCAGTCACAGTGATGTGATTAGGGTGTAAATGACCCTACCCTTGATTCCAGGAGTAGACATATGACACTGACCTGGCCAATCAGAATGTTCCATCTCCCTGGTCTTTACAATTGGTTCAGGAATGTACACAAGACCCACTTGGGGCCAGTGAGAATAGATATGACTTCTTCTGGACATGCTGACTGTGAGCTATGAGGATGGAAAACCCATATAGAAAGTCAGCTTAGAGTCACGACAACTCTGCCTAAGCAGTACCAAGAAGCAGAGAAAGAGAATACAAGAGATCTAGCCCTGGGCATGTTGTTTGAACCTCTGGATCCAGCCATGCCTAAGGCTTGATCTTTTCATTTACACGAGAGTCCAAGAAATCCTTTTTTGCTTCAGGCAGTTGCAATTGAGTTTCTATTTCTTGGTAACACAAGGAACACAGAGAAATACAGGGAACACAGAGCAAAATTCTTTGTCTAAATCAGAGACTAAGCTACATCTGGACTAGACCCCCTGTCTAGTGTGTTTTTCTCATTTTATTGAAACGTAACATTTATCCTGCATACATACCTATATATCTACATGGATATAGGGAAAGAGAATGCACAAATTATCCGTGTACAGCTCAGCCAGTGTCCACAAATCAAACACACTTGTGTAACCAGCCTCTGCATTCCCCTGTACTCCTGCTTCCGGTCACCACCCCCCCAAATGTAACCACTCCCCTTGTTTCTAACAGCACAGGGTAGTTTTGCCTGTTGTTTGTTTGCTTTATTTTATTTTGTTCACAAATCTGCAGTCTGGGCAGGACTCGGACAGCGTGTCTCTGTTCTACTGAGTCTCAGCGGGGGCAGCTCAGAGACCAGGGGCTGCAGTCAGTTAGAGACTCCCTTACATGCCTGGCATCCAGCCTGGGAGGGCACGAACAGTGGGGCTCTGCTGACATCTCTCTTAGTGCGGTTTCTCCAGCTTGGCAGGTTCAGGCTAGCCATTCCTTCCATAGTGGTCCAGACTCCAAAGGTATGTGTCCCATGAGTGAGTGCTAGGCTCAGAGGTCACGTAGCTTCTCCTCCACCCAAAACTGCCCCCATTCTGGGAGGCAAGCAGGACCTCAGTGGAGGTGTCAGCTCCATGGGGCCAGAAGATGTTTTCTGCTTGACCTTGAAATGTATATAAATAGAATATAGAATATGTCCTCTTTTGTGGCTACTTTCTTTTGCACAACACTTTATTGATGAGATTTACTGATAATATTATGGCATTTGTATTTTATGTCTTCCCATCTGTTATGGACCCCCCAAATGTGCACCCCCCAAATTCATATGTTGAAATTCTAACCCCCAACGTGATGACATTTGGAAGTAGAGACTTTGGGAGGTGATTAGGTCGTGAGAGTGGAGCCCTGATGAATGGGATTAGCGCCCTAATAAAAGGGACTCCAGAGAGTTCTCCTGCTGTCTTTCTGCCTTGCGGGGACACAGCGGGAAGACAGCTGTCTGTGAACCAGGAAACGGTCACCCCAACAATGAATCTGCTGTGCCTAAACCTTGGACTTCCCAGCCTCCTGAGCTGTGAGAAGTAAATGTTGGTTGCTTCGACGTGGATGGAACTGGAGGGTATTATGTTGAGTGAAATAAGTCAATCAGAGAAAGACATGTATCATATGATCTCACTGATATGAGGAATTCTTTTTTTTTTTTTTAAAGATTTTTATTTATTTATTTGACAGAGACAGAGACAGCGAGAGCAGGAACACAAGCAGGGGGAGTGGGAGAGGGAGAAGCAGGCCTCCCGCCGAGCAGGGAGCCCAATGTGGGACTCGATCCCAGGACCCTGGGATCATGACCTGAGCTGAAGGCAGTCGCTTAACCAACTGAGCCACCCAGGCGCCCCTGATATGAGGAATTCTTAATCGCAGGAAACAAACTGAGTGTTGTTGGAGTGGGGGGTGGGGTGGGAGGGATGGGGTGACTGGGTGATAGACACTGGGGAGGGTATGTGCTCTGGTAAGCACTGTGAATTGTGCAAGACTGTTGAATCTCAGATCTGTACCTCTGAAACAAATAATGCAATATATGTTAAGAAAAAAAAAATAGAAGAAGAAGAAGGTAGCAGGAGGGGAAGAATGAAGCGGGGGAAATTGGAGGGGTAGACGAACCATGAGAGATGATGGACTCTGAAAAACAAACTGAGGGTTCTAGAGGGGAGGGGTGTTGGGGGATGGGTTAGCCTGGTGATGGGTATTGAGGAGGGCACGTTCTGCATGGAGCACTGGGTGTTATGCACAAACAATGAATCATGGAACACTTCATCTAAAACTAATGATGTAATATAGGGGATTAACGTAAGAATAAAAAAAAAAAATGTTGGTTGCTTAAGCCCCTGGTCTATGGTGTTTTGTTATAGCAGCTCAAACCAACGGAGACAGCCTTGCTGTATAGTAGCTCACCGTGTGACTACACCCCATATTCTTGTCCCTTGCAGTGTAGACATTTAGGCCCTTTCCAGGTGGGGCCATCATCAATAGTACCACTATGAACATTCTTTTTTTTTTTTTTTTTAAAGATTTTATTTATTTATTTGAAAGAGAGAGAGAGCACAAGTAGGCAGAGCGGCAGACAGAGAGAGAGGGAGAAGCAGGCTTCCCGCGGAGCAGAGAGCCTGACATGGGGCTCGATCCCAGGACCCTGGGATCATGACCTGAGCCGAAGGCAGGCGCTTAATGACTGAGCCACCCAGGTGCCCCCACTATGAACATTCTTGTGGACATCTTTCGTACACATTTCTATGGAAAATGCCAGGTCCTAGGATGTGTGTGTGTGTTCACCTTTCGGAGATCCTGACACTGATCCTTTTCTTCGGTGGTGGTTATGCAAACACACACAGTCTTCCCGCAGTACAAGAGGGCCCCGGCTGTCCCAGCTCCTCACCCACACCTGTAGTTCTTGTTTTCCTTGTTTCAACCACGCTGCTGTATGTGACGGTCTGGTGTTCTTCTAACGGTATCAATTCTGCCTGACTTGAGATCAGGCCGCAAGCTTTGTAGATATTCAAAAAAGTTTGCACACAAAAGGATGTTTGCCTAACTCTGCCTTAGCCACCCTGGACTCCTGCAGGGACTATCAACATGAACTTTTAGAGCCCGACTGCAGAGTCAGGTTGATGGATGTCCCCTCACGGGGGTCAGCTGCTGACACATCTATCAACATCTTTTCTGCCCCTCCTACTAATTTTTTATCCCATGGCCTGTCATTCTGTTAAACTTGGACCAGAAGACATCTGTAGCCTCAGGGAAGGGTTTTAGGGCAGAAAAAAAAACAGAGAAAAGTGCTTTTGGAGTTTCAAAAGCCGGAGTGCTGGAGCTTTTGGAAGACTAGAAGATCCAAATCATCTTATCTTATTTTATTTATTTATTTATTTATTTATTTATTTATTTATTTATTTTTACCACAAACCTCCAAGAATAGTAGAAGATTCGGGACTGAGGAGTGGGGATAAAGAGGGAAGGTGGATCGGGGGTGTGGTCGGCAGAATCGTAGCCCCCACAGAAATGTTATGTTCCAATCCCTGGAAACTTTACATGTGATAAAGCTAAGGATCTTGAGATGGAGAATTACCCCAGATTATCCAGGTGGATGCAATACCATCTTGGGGGCCCGGATGCGAGGGAGACAGGAGGGTCAGAATCTGAGAAGGAGATGTGATGATGTAACAAAGTGCAGGTCGGGGTGACGTGACTGCTGGCCTGATCATGGAGGAAAGGCCCTGAGCCGAGGAAGAAGGTGGCTTCTCGAAGCTAGGAAAGGCGAGGAAACGGATTCTTGCCTAAAGTCTTCAGGAGGAATGGAACCCTGTTACAGTTTGATCTTAGCCCCGTGAGGACCATGTTGGACATCTGCCCTCCAGAACCGTAAGATAGTAAGTAATAAATCATTTGTGTTCTTGTAAGCCAGCGAGTTTGTGCTAATTTTTGTAGCAGCAATAGGATGCTAATCCAGGGGTCAAGGTAAGTAGAGCTCAGGGGGGAAAAAAGGAAGCCTTGGAGGGTGCCATTGTGCAGCCCAACCTCTCTCTCAAGGGAGGGCTGCCAAGGTCAAGGGGAAGCAGGGTTGGGTGTGCCCACAGATCCAGTATCCACTAATGGGCACCTCACCAAGAGCGCAGGTCAGGGCAACACTGAACGGACCTCCTGACCATCTAGCAAAGTTGACATCCACCCATGATTCAATCCCCATGCACTGTGACTCTGTCTGGACAGTCATCTTCCCCCGACCAAGGGGCTCATAGGCTTCATCTCTGAGAACGAGATGAGAGCTAGCCCTGCACACTTGATGGGCGTCCCTCTGTCCCACCTGCATGGGTGCCAACAGGCCCAGGTCAATGTATTCCCCATTGCAACTGAGAAGCATTGAGACCCAAAGGAGGGAGAAGTCGGGGGGCCTTGTAATGCTTTCAGGTGGCTTCGTACATCATTTCAGCATTCCAGGGAGAAGACCCTATAGAACATTCTCAACAACCAAACAATAATGGAAACAAACCAAAACCATGTCAAGCTGGGGTGGTCTCTAGAGCATGTCTGGCCCCACACCGTCGTTGCCTGGATGGGGGAACCAAGTCTTTGAGGGGATGTGACCCTCAGCGTGGAGCTGGATGGGTGCAGATTGGAATCCAGCCCCCTCGGGTCTGGTGGGGAGTGTTTTACACTTCACCATGCTGCCTAGAGTCATATTTTAAACTCACACACTTATTTTTGTTGTTGTTACCAAACTACAAGCAATGTAATACGATTATAAATCTCAGAGGCATGGACTGGCATTTCTTTGAAGCTTTGTTGTTTTGTTTTGTTTTTTCATCTAACTGATTTTAGCAAGCCCACAGTGTTTTAATATGTATTTCACCTCTATTTGATTTCATGGACAATTGGTTCTTTCACAAAGCGAAAGAAAATTAAGGAAAGAGTGTTTTCCCCTTCTTCCCAGCATGCACATTTCCTCGGGAAAGGAAATCCATTAGAATGTAGGAGGTCAACCTGGGGGGTCCAATCTCCCCATCGCTGGCGGTATTATCATGTTGCTCACATATGCTAGGGCTCTTGCCAATGCTCTCAGGGATGCATTCCCTATGGCGAATACTAAAAATCTGCGCACCGTGGGGTAGACCAGCAGGTCACTGCCACCTGGCCACCAGAGGGCAAGAGAAACCAACCACTAGAGGTGGAAGGATATTTTTCAACCACATGGGAGAATCAAGAGCAATAGGAAGTAAGTTTGTTGAGAAGGGTAGTAATGGGATGAAAGATGCAAAGCAAACCAGCATCACCATTCTCTCCCATAACTAGAGGTTAGGAGTTTACATCGGGTACCAGTCTTAGCGTGGTGGGGAGGAGCTTCTTACAGGGTAGCTGGAAGGATCTTCCCTCTGAAAACTCGAAGGGAAAGGTCTTTTCCCACCTGAATGGAATCTAAGCACGAATAATAATAATAACTCGAAAGCATCTGTTAACATTTACCGAACACTCACTAGGTTGCAGATGTTCTGCTGAGAATTCTCGTGCACTGTTCTATTTAATCTGCTGCTTAGCTACCTTACGAGGTAAGTGCTATTATCATCGCTACCTTGCAGGTCTGGAAGGTGAGGCCCAGAGCGATTAAGATGCAGCCAAGGTCACCAGTCTGCAGGTGGATGATCTGGGACTTAAGTCTAAGTGGTGTGGCCCTGAAGTCCATGATTTTGACCATCATTCTATACACTCCCTCTTTCCACACCAGGTTCACTTGTTCCCATTTTAAAGATGAGGAAACTGAGCCTCAGAATACTTAAGTGAAGGTCATTGGAAGTAGGACTCAACTCAACTCAACCTGGATTATTGCCAGGATTGCTGGGCAAGATCCCTCCTCCCTCTACTCCGGTTGATAAGCTGGTTGGAAATAGGTTGGCCCCAAGGTATTGGACCATGTTGTATAGTGTGAACATTTAACCATCCCCTAGGACAGTAGGCTCTGGGGTGCTTTGGAGTCAGCAACGCCAGAAGCCAGCTCTACTCCTGTAAGCTGATGAAATCACTCATTGGCTTAATTAGATTTGAGCTGGCAACTGCCTGTATTCTGTCTGCCATCTGGATTCATAGATGTCCTCACTCCAACTTAGTCTCTGCCCCAAGAGGCTGACCTGCATGGACTCATGGCCAGTTCCTAAGGCTTCTGGTTTCCCGTAGAATTTGGCTGGGGGTCCGAGGGAGGGGGAGACTGAGGCTGGAGGTTTATTCCCTGGCTGCCTGACTCTGGCATCACAGGGAGGGCTGGATAACCTCAACCAAAGGTAGCAGGTGACCACTCCTCTCCATCGATCTCCTCTGTCTCTCTCTGGGATCTGGCGACAGCTCCTTTCTCTTGCCACTTCAGACCCAGCTGTAGTAATGGTGAGCCACTATGACTACTGCCTGTGGGTGCTGTCCTGTCCCTGGTGATTTCCTTTACAGCCCGTTCGCACTTTTGTAAATAGTTCCTTTATTAAACCCTATTCATAGTTCCAAATTGAACGTCCCATCTGCTTCCAGCTGAGACCCTGACTGATACAGATGGTTTTCTGTCACTTACAACCAATAATCCCAATTATTCCAGGAAATAAAATAATTCAAGTACTACTTTATGGCAAACATTGTGTTAAGTCCTTCAGTTACTTTACCTCATTCACTTCTCAAAATAACTGCCTTGGCTCGCCATGCGGGTTTTCCGAAAATGGCTCAGTTTACCTCTCTGGATGATGGCTTTTACACCTGCTAACGCTGAATTAATTAGTGGCCTCTTTGCATGGGTGATTCCTTCTATCTGCACAGTCCCATTGCTACCACCCGTCGCCTAGTCCTTCCTTCGGACACTGCTCAAGAGCCACCTCCTCCTTGAAGCCCTCCTTGCTATGTTACTCCCCCACGAAGAGTATGTCTGCCTTCTCGGCTGAATCACCTTGGTCGTCCTCCAACCAGAGAGCTTAGTGAATTGTGAACCAACCTCCTGCTGGAGTCTCTCTACACTAGAACGCAGGCAGCTTGAGGGAGGGGATGCCTTGGTCCTTAAAGCTTGGAAAAGTGCCTGGCAGGCAACAAACAGGCCACTTGGTGGCAAGCATTTGAGGTGGGCAAGCAATCAGGAAGAAGAAGCAAAAGAAGGAAGGGAGGGACGGAGGGAGAGATTGAAGTGACTGATAGGAACCCGGAGTTAATCCTCACTTATGATGTAATTTATGCAAGGAGGCTCTCAGGGTTTCTGGACACAAAAACTCACTTGTGGGCAGTGTAGCCCATTGCTACCACCCAGTTGAATTTTCTTTTTGTTGACTGCCAATTCGATATCAAGAAGTCATTCCCATGGACTCTGACCAGTATGGTCCTTGACATTGTGTCCTCTCCTGTCCACACACAGAGCCTGGCCCCGTCTGTGGGGCGTGGAGGCCCCCAAGACCACCTGCCAGAGATCCCCGGTCCTGGCCCAGCCTCCTGGATCCCACTCTGTCCTTTAAGCCAACCAGGAGAGGCGTTGGAAGAAAGACTCCCTCCCCAGGCCCTTCCTCCATCCATCAGCCTAGCCGCACATGGAGGACACCGCCTTCTCTCCACACCGCAGAATGCCAAGCCATTGACTGCAACACTCAATTTCAACCCAGCAGAGGACCTGGCAGGCCTTTGATCAATATTTTCCACAACAGACCACTTCCCTGTGATAAATGCACTAGTTGAGAAGAGGAACAGATTAACCTTTCTGCATGGGTGGCAGGCAGCAACTAGGAAAAAGATGGCTCAATTCTTTCGGGAAAAGAGGATAGGGCCTATTTTCTGAGCTCCCTGTGACCATATTTCAGCTGCGGAGAACCATGAATGAGAAGACTCATTCCTAAAGAGTCTCAGAAATTTCAGCCAGCCACCAAAGCAAACCAGGCCGTGCATCTTCTCTGCGCCCACCACCCCCCAACCTGTGTTTGACTCAAAGGAGGCAAACAAGAAGCAAAGGTAACGGGGGCGGGGGGAGGCATGGGAGAGAAATATATATATATATGTATATATTTTCTCAAGGCAGCTGAAAGATGAGGGCTGGGAGGAGGGGTGGTGTGGAATGTGCATGCAAAGGGAAGATGAAAGTCTCTGAGAAGAGTTCTGTCCCCCCCATAAATCCTTCTCGCTGACAAACAGTGCAGGGACAAGGTAATTCTCTGCATTGTTGGACCTGTGACTGCATCAGAGATCCTACAGCCCCACAGACAGGGGGAAGAGCAACACCAGAAAAGTTGTTCAGTGATGAAGGGAGCCCAGGGAGACAGGAGGGCCCAGAGTGCATGCCCCACAGCTGAGTGGAGGTGCCCCGGTGAGACCCAGCTCAGAGAAATCACACTGGGCACAACTATGCATTCATTCATTTAAAAATATTTGGTTTGGTGCCCAATATGTGCTAGGCACTGTGGGTCGGGAGGAAAACAGTAAGATTTAGACTCTGTTTTCAAGTTGCTTAATTAATAATGCTTGCAGTAATGACTGACAACAATGAGGCATCCCCTATAGGCTGGGTGCTTGGCTTTATGCATTACATCATTTTGTTCTCATACTGTCCTTATGTTGGTTGGCTTTCCCAAGTGCACACAGCTAGTAAGTGACAGGGCTGGAAGTCAGTCCCAGGCATTGTGAGTGATGCCCATTGCAACAGTTGCATAAAGTGTGGGAGTGCAGACTGGTTTGCTGGGGAGACAGGCCACACTGTCTCAGGGGAGTCAGGAAAGTTGCCTTTCGGAGGTGGCAGCTCCCTTTGTTCTTGAAGGACAGGTTGGGTTCAAACAGATGATAATGGAGATTGCTGTCCTGCCAAGTATGTGAATATCATAAGAAATGTCATGTCAGTCTGACCATCCTCCTAGAACCCAGGTATGATGGTTGATTTCATATGTCAATTTGACTAAGCCAAGGGGTGCCCAGATTAAATATTATTTCGGAGTGTGTCTGAGGTGTTTCCAGATGAGATTAACATTTAAATGCTGGGCTCAGTAAAGTAGATTGTTCTCCCCAGTGCAGGGGAGCCATAAATCCACTGAGGTCCTAAATTCAACAAAAGGCAGAGAAAGGAAGATTTCACTCTTTTTGCTTCCTGCCTGTCAGGTTGAGCTGGGACATCTGTCTTCTCTTGCCCTTGGACTAGGATTTATACTATTGGCTCCCCTGGTTCTTGGGCCTTCAGACTGGACTGGAATTATGCTACCAGCTTTCTTGGGTCTCTAGCTTACAAATGGCAGATCTTAGCCTGAAGAATCATGTGAGCCAAATTTGCATAAATATCTTCCTGTTTATATCCTATTGGTTTTGTTTCTTGGGAGACCCCTGACTGATACACTGGGTATGGTAGGGTGGCAGGAGGCTTCCAGCATGGCCCCCAATGTCCCTGCTTGTGTAATCCCCTCCCACTGAGTGCAGGTGTACCTAATGAGCATAATATGAGGAAAATGATGGCATGCCACTTCCAAGATCAGGAAGTCACAAGCTCTGTGACTTCCATCTTGTTTGCATTCCTCTCTTGGGTTCTTCT
Source organism: Mirounga leonina (assembly GCF_011800145.1). NCBI lineage: Eukaryota > Metazoa > Chordata > Mammalia > Carnivora > Phocidae > Mirounga > Mirounga leonina. The sequence goes on along the minus strand of NW_023270763.1, from coordinate 19,004,309 downwards.
TGGTTTCACTTGAGGATTCAAACTGCCATGTTGTGACACGTGACATGTGACAGAGACCCCCACATAGCAAGGAACTGAGGGCAGCCTATAGGTAACAGGCAGCGAGGACCTGAGGCCCTCACTACAAAAGTTGCTGGTGAGATTGGAAGAGAATCCTTCCCCAAGTGAGCCTTCGGATGACTGCAGCCCCAACCAGACCTGGATGACAGTCTTGTAAGGATCCCAGAGCCAGAAGACCTGGGTAAGCCAGCCCCATAGAAACTGAGAGATAATTTACACTGTTGTTTTAAAGCCCCTGAGTTTTGGAGTAATTTGTTATTCAGCAGCAGGTAACTGATACACACTGGTTGCAAAGGGTATTTACACTTTGTCGTCATCCTTAAAAATCAGTGCAGTAGCCTTGCTATCTCTTCATTCCCAGCTTTCTCTCCGTATTCCATCGTCTCTCAATTTTTGGCCAAACTCAAGTCCGTGGGCCCCCATTATGTCCAATATCTTTGTTCATGGGAAGGTATATATGGCCTGGATGGACAGGGAAACTACACTGGAGGCTCTTGGACACTCCTCCATTAGCTGGTGGACCAGGAAGGAGTGAGTATGTCTTAGAGTTGAGGTGGGATATCAGTGGAATGAAGATAATATTGAGACAGATGTCTCAAGACTGTCCCAAGCTATAAACACCTCACCCATGAGCTCCCCAAGGGAATTATAAATACAAAGGTTAAAGGAAATCATGAAATGCAAGCATTACTTCAGTATAATTTGGACATGAGCCCAAAATGCCAGAGTGGACCATGTGGATAAACCAGCTGGAGCATGCAGCTTAAGCCTGTCTTCTTTAGGGTCCTCTGTCTCCCTCTCAGCCCAAGCCCAAATGATGTCACCAGCTGGCCATCCATATGGGACAAGAGACCTAAGGGATGAGGGTATACATATGGCAGAAGGAGAGAGAGCTGGGCAGGCCTTCTACCACGTGAGACTACATTTTAGCCCCTGCATTCCATGAGAGGTAGAAAGCAGAAACAAGCATCAAAGATTGGTATTGGTAACCTTCTATTGCATCGTGGCCCAGCTGCTCATAAACATGACCCAACCATTCTCCTGGACTAGGACCTGGTTGGAGTAGAAGCATCTCCTTTCAAGAGACAGGACTGTGTGAGAAGCAAACTCAAATGCAGGGACTATAGCGCACTGCATGAAAGAGATTGCCTGTATTCATCTTCTATTGCTGTAACAAATGACCAAAAACTTGGTAGCTTAAAAAAACCACCAGTGTATTCATTATAGTTTTGAAAGTCAGAAGTCCAACACGACCTCACCGGTTTAAAGTCAGGGTGTCAGGAGGGCTGTGTTCCCTCTGGAGGCTCTAGGAGAGAAATTTCCTTGCCTCTTCCAACTTATAGAGGCTTCCACATCGCTTGGCTCATGGCCCTGCCCTCCATCTTCAGAGTCAGCCCCTCAGGCCAAGCCCTTCCCATGCAGTCATCTTTCTGGTTCTCTGTCTTCTGCCTCCCTCTGCTGCTGTTAGAACCCGTGTAATTATGCAGAACAAAGATAATCTCTGCATCTCAAGGTCAGCTGATAAGCAATTTTTTTAAAAAAGATTTTACTTATTATTTGAGAGAGAGAGTGTGAGAGAGAGCACAAGCAGGGGGAGCAGCTGAGAGAAGGAGAGTCCCTGCTGAACAGGGAGCCCGATGGGGGACTCAATCCCAAGACCCCAGGATCATGACCTGAGCCAAAGGCTTAACTGACTGCACCATCCAGGTGCCCAGCCAATAAGCAATCTTAAATTCATCTTCATCTTAATCCCCTTTCACCATGTAACCTGGTACAGTGACAGGTTCCAGGAATTAGGATGCAGGAATCTTTGGGAGGCCGTTATTCTGCCTATCACTTTACCCACCCCACAAAATGGCCATTTTGGCACTTCTGAACCCACCCTTTCCCCTGGGGTGATGAAGGGCAAAACAGGAGAACCTTTCCCCGTACAAAGGGGAAATGACTTTGATGTGTCCAAGTTAAAGAGACTGATGTCCTGGAAAGCAGTGACCCAAGAGTGGACTCAGAGCAAAGGTCTCAGAATTCCTGAACCAGTATTTATTTTCTCCTGTACAAAGTGGAGACGGCCACCCCTCCACCCTAGAATGAGTGTGAGATTTACCTGAGACAAATATGCATATGACTAAGTATGAATTGGAGCGCGCTTTTCCTCTGGAGACCCCTCACCATCATCTTTCCCTTGTGAGGCTCTCTGCACGACATTGCCACATTTCCCTGCCACTTCGTTTCATAAAATGCTGGAAGCAAAATAATCACTTCTGTCTTTCGTTCCAGAACATTCATTGCCTTGTGTACTCTACGCAATTTTCCAAATCACAAGCTAATTAAATACTCCAGCAAAGGGCTAAAAGTAGATTAAACATTGATGTGAGAGCATCTATCGATTGGTGCATTTCCTTGACTCCTGGTGCAGTGTATCAATAATATTAAATAATCTCTTAATAAAATTTCCTCCTCATGATACTGCTCGCCCTCCTTCACTCTTTCTGAAAATGCAATTGCATAGGAAATAAACATTCTTTCTAAATGGCTATCAATAAATGCCAAATAGGATGAGAGGATAGAGTAAGGGAGAAACCTCTGCTATACCCTATTTTGTGGCCATTTGATTGTATTACAGTCAAAATAAATTCAGACAAACTAACCTAGACAGCACTAATTCAGGATACGTGGATGTCTGTGAGTTATATTTTTTCCCTTTATTTTTAACAGGACCTGCCTGTTTGGTTCAGCAGGAATCAAAAAACATTTACTCAATGCTTAATTGCAATAGCTAACATCTATTTTTTTTATATATTTATTTATTTGAAAGAGAGAGCAGAAGCAGTGGGGAGAGGCAGAGGGAGAGGGAGAAAAAGACTTCCTGCTGACCTGGGAGCCTGAAGCAATGCGGGGCTCAATCCCAGGACCCTGAGATCATGACCTGAGCTGAAATCAACAGTCGAAAGCTTAACCCACTGAGCTACCCAGGCGCCCCAATAGCTAACATATATTAAGTAGCTACTCCATGTCAGGCATTGGTGATAAGCCATGTTACCCACTGTCTCAGGGAGTTCCTTCCAACCATCCTAGGACCGGGCCCTAGCATGATGCCACATTATAATGAAGATACTGAGAAATGAAGAAACCCACTCATGACCATACAGACAGACATTGGTAGCCACAGGATTTGAATCCAGGTCTGTCTGATTCTGGAGCTGCATTTCTAACCACTATGCAGCATTACCTGCTTTATACCAGACCCTGGCCTGGGACTCTGAGATGCAATCGTGAGTAGGAGGAAGTCCTTGCCCCAGAAAATGCTATAACCATATTGGGCTGACATTGATATTCATGCTTCAAAAAAACCATTATTTTTTGAATGAGTTGCACGGTCCCAAATTTTAAAAAAATTATGAAACTGTATACAGGGAAAAGTGAGTGTACCTGTCATCCTTGTTCTAGAGTCCCCAGTTACTCACTTCCTCATTAAATAGCAGGAAATGACTACTCTCTTCCCCCTTTTGCAAACAGTAAACACTGAAAGCAAATGGAACATGTAAACAAGATTGAAAGGTCACGTTCAGTGTCCTATCTTCATCATGCTCTGTGGATGCTGAGCAGAGAAAGGCCAAGTTGAAAGACAGCAGCTGAACCACATGATCAGGCCAACAAAACATGGGTAAAGTCTCCAACCCAAGCTAAAAGGAAAAGAAGGTGAGGACGATTGGTCAGGCTGGACATTTGCTGGAACATTAGCAGCTGAACAAAGTTTATTCCTCATGTCATGGGTGGGGACGGGGGAGGGGACAGGCAGGAGGCTCTGCTCCACACAGTCATTCAGGTGCTCAGGCTCCTTCCATCCTGTAGCTTTTTCTTTCTCTAGACCCTTGGATCCTTCTCTTTTCTGTAGCAGGTGGTTTTCCCAGAGGGTGTGGTTGATTGCGTGGAAGGGTTTGATGGGCATGCATGAGGATGGCATGTATCACTTCTGCCCACAAGCCCTGGGATGGATTTCAGCTTCATGGCACTAACTAACTATAGAGAAGGCTGGAAATTGGGAGCTACCTGTGTGTCCAGGAAGAAAAGGAAACGGGGAACATAGGATTATCCCATTACTTTATGGATCCCGCTCAGGGCCAAATCCTGTGAGTGCGAATAGAAGACGGAAAGTCTGGATGCCGTCTGTTGGTAAAGCTGCAGCCATGGGGCAACGCAAATGCCCAGCTGAACACAAGTCAGGACCTGGGCCCCAGGTGGGAAAGGAGATTAAGACAGGTACAGCCTGAGGAATTTCTTCCTCCAGGATAACTCTTAATTCACTGCTATTTCTTTGAGCCAGGAATGCCTCAGTAATGGACATTTCTTAAGTGGACCCAGCTTTCTAATGCTTGAATTTAGGGCACATGAGAAATCAGACTGTTCCCAAAAATTAGGGAAGTGTTTTGTGTACTTAAAATAAGGCAATGTTATAGATTAGATAGATAGATGCTGATAGTGATGTGTATTTATATAAAGTTTATATATAATATATTGTGTATATATAAAGTGTAGAATATATATATTCTGATATGAATATTAAGATGTCCAGAAGGTCTTAGGGGACGATTCTGCACAGACAGTACACATGACAGGACTCTAAAGACAGACAAGGATGGGTTCCCCTCTTGGTTTCTCTGCTTACTACAAATGCTGTCTTAGGCAAGTTTCTTGAATTCTCTGTGTGCTAATCGCCTAGGCAGTAGCTTTGTTGCCTCCTCTGAGTGATTTCTGTAGACATGTCACTGTCATCATTCTTGGCCCTGTATAGTCCATCCTCCACATAGTAGCTGCAGTGATATGTTTAACTGTAGGTCTGACCATGTATGTCTCTCGGGCTTGCACCTTGCTCAATACTCTCTTGTGTTCATACTCTGCTGCTGTGTGCTGGTACAAGAACTTTGGAAAACAGTTGGCAACTTCTTATAAATTAAACCTACACTTGCCATATGGCCCAGCCATTCCCCTCCGAGGTGTTCACCCAAAAGAAATGAAAACATATGTTTGTGAAAAGACCTGTACATGCAAGTTTATAGCAGCATTATTCATAACAGTGCAAAGCTAGATACTGCCAAAATACCTACCAACAGATGAATAGAAAAACAAATTATGGTATATCCATATAATGAAATACTCCTTAGTAATTAAACACACACAACAGTGATATGTACAATGTGGATATCAGAAACATTGTGCTGAGTGAAAGAAGCCAGATCCAAAAGATTCCATATGTGTAATTCCAAGTATCTGAAGATCTAGAAAGTCCAGGCCAACCTATGGTGACAGAAAGCAGATCCCTGGTTGCCTGGAATGGAGGGAGGGTTGACCACAACCCCACACCAGGGAACTTTTTGGGGTGATGGAAATATTCTCATCTTGACTTGAGAGACAGTTACAGGGGCATAGGCAGCTGACAAAATCCACCTGACCATGTACTTAAATTGAGAGCATTTGATTGTATGTCAGTTACACCTGGATAAAGTTGACTTTAAAATAACAAGATTAAATCCCCTCCTGAGGTCTTCCATCTCATTCAGAAGGAGTTCCAAAGTCCTTACCACAGCTTCCAGGGCTGCACCTCTTCCCCACTGCCCATATTCCCTGGCCTCCCTGTGGATCCTCTTAACACCCACCTCCACACTCTTGCATTTCCAATACCTTCCACCTGGACACCTTCCTCCCATGATGGCATGGCTTTTATCTCCACCTTCCCAGGTGTCTGCTCACTTTTCACCTCCTCAGAGCATCCTCTGATTCCCCCTTTCCATCACTCACAATACCTGTACTCTATTTTAAGCTTCCTTTGTACAGCTTATCACAACCTGAAATGATGCCTAATTAATTTGTTGTCTGTTTTCTGGAGCCAGAATGAAAGTTTTCTGAGGGCAGGAAGGGCTTGTTCATCTCCATAACCTCAACACCTGTTACAGCGCCTGGTGCATAGTAGAGTCTCAACAAACATGTCCTTGATTGAGAAGAATATGTGTGTGTGTACATAAGCATACATGCATATACATATCCACACATATGTACATATATGCATGTATACATATAATGTAAAGCACTAAATGCTATGAAGAAAAATAGAGCATGAGCACAGAGAGTGATCTGTGTGTATAAGGAGGACATATTGGATGATGTACTCAATGAAAGCATCTCTGAGAAGGTGACTTTTGAACAAAGATATAAATGTAATAGAGGAGTGAATCATGAAGATCTCTGGATAAGAGCATTCTGGACAGAGTAAACAACAAGTGCAAAGGCCCTGAGATTGGCATTCGCTTGTGGCATTCAGTAACAGTGAGGTCAGCGTATCTGAAACAAAACAAGATGCACACCAATTCCCTGGTCCCCATTGATATGCCCCATCACCCCATAAGGTTCCCTTTCCTTGTTGCACTTTCGATCATCTGAAATTGTGTCCTTAGGTAGTTGTGTGCACTGTCTGTCTCTTCCACCAGACTGTGAGTTCCACAAAGGGAAGCCCATGTCTGTTTTATTAAACAGGATGTCTCTGCACTGGCGGAGTGCCTGGGACATGGTGGGTGGACACTAAAGCGTGTGGTAAAAGGTATGAACTATTTAATGAAGGAGCAAGAGGAGGAGAGGAGAGAGCACCTAGTTGGCGCTGGACAAGAGACTCTTAGCTTCAAGTTTCCCAGTAGGGAAGAAAAGGGCCCCCTTGAAATCCTGTCCAAAGGGGAGAGAGGAATCAAGAAACCTCCTGGTTTTGAGTTCCACGGTTTGGCTAGATGACAAGCGAAGTCTCTTCCCACCCAGCTCCAAAGCATAGCTGCTGTGGACACAGCCGATTCTGCCATTCCCCTTGTCTCACTTGGTTACGCAGGGATGTCTGAGGAGATGTTTGGAGTAGCGTATTGATCCCTGAGGCATTTTTCAGTCAAATTCTGACACCTCTCTTTTTAGCACTAGGACCTTTCTTACTGGAAGAAATACTTTTCCTGATGGCCAAAAAGTAAGAATGGATTACAATTAAATATACAAGGGCACAGATAGTCAGATACACACACACACACACACATCGCTCATAATTCACCACGTAAAGGATAGAGCCTGCTGATATTCTCCTGTATTGCATGCCACTTTTGTATTGCATACAGTGCATGCATCATTTAAAAAAAAAAGATGAACATCATACAAGAAATGCTATTTTGTAACAAAGTTAATAAAGAGCTTACCTAAATGATTTCTCTCTTGTCACCGAATCCTCTCCTGAACTCAAATTTTAATGCTATAGGTGTATCTACGTAATGCCCTGGTATTGAGTGTTTAGGGTTGTCATCATCCTTCCACACAGCTGTCAGAGAAGTCTCTGCCTGTATCTTTTCTTCACCATCTGTGTCTCTCACGTGAGGATAAACTGAGAGGCTTGCACGTGGGGGACAGGGGAGTGTGAACATTCTGGGTGCTCTTGATGTATGCCATGTCATTTTCCAGAAATGCTGGACCTTCTGTCCACCAAGACTGCATCAGTTTCTCTTTTCCCCAAACTTTCCCCAAATGTGTTACCTTTTTATTTTTTAATTACTTCTATCGGAACCAGTGATTGAATAATTCATCCTCTGCTTGCTCACCAATACCGTAATTTTTATCAACATGATGCATGAATGAGAAAACCTCAGAAGAATTAATGACAACTTAGCAGAAGCTCCCACCACCCCCTCTTCTGCATCTCAAGTTCAGCGACCAATGAATTCCCTCTTAAGTTCTCAGGCTTTTATTTCTCTTGATGATTACCTCCATATCATCATATGATACAGACACTTACATTTATTAATATCCCATATTTAGAAAATACTTGTTTCCTTGAGATTAAATATTATAATTTAGCTCCCTTACACTGCACCATCTCTTTCTCTTCCCCAGCTCCCTGTGATTCACTGTTAACTTACAATTCCTTATTATTATTTCATTATTCCTTATTGTTATTCTGTTGGCTACTTTTTTTTGAGGTTTTTGCTGTAAAATAATTTCAAATAACAGAAAAGTTGTAAAAATTTGATAAAGAATTTCTGTATACCTTAAACCCAGATTCCGCAAATAACATTCTCAATGGTTTTAAATATATAGACTTCAGCATAGACATATATCCATAAGCATATATATTACTATTATTTCATAGTAGCTCCTGAACTGTTTGAAAGTTGCAAATAGTCATCCATCCCTTCTACTTTAGATTGAATGTTTGAGTTCCCTCCAAATTCATATGTTGACATCCTAACTCCCTAGATGATTATATTAGGAGATGGGGCATTTGGGGGGTGATCAGGTCATGAATGGGATTAGTGCCCTTATGTAAGAGGCCCTAGTGAGCTCCCTCGCCATTCCACCAGGTGAGGATACAAAGAGTTTGCATGTCATTAGAGGGAAGGTCACAAGAACCTGACCATGTGGGCACCCTGATTGTGGACTTCCAGCCTCCAAAACCATGAGCAAGAAATTTCTGCTATTCATAACCCACCCAGTCTATGATATTTTGTTACAGCAGCCCGAACAGACTAAGACAACTTTTAAATACTTCAGTGTCTATGTCCTGAAAATCAGGACATTCTCTTACACAACCACAGTGCAATGATCAAAATCAAGAAATTATACTGATTGATCACTATTCTCTTATCTACAGATCTTATTCAAATTTCACCAATTGCCCAGTCCTTTACAGCACAACCAAGGAAAATTGGCTGCCTTTTAAACTTCAACCAATAAATACAGATCCCCATTTCTTGTTTCATTTGCTTAATTCATGTCATCCAGTACATCCTTTAGTAAATGCAGTGATTTCCTTCTTGTAGGGCCTGTGCAATGCTAGTTAAGTATTTTCCTAGAGGTTTTCTTTTTTCTTTTTTAATTCCTAGATATTTTCATTTGTTTCTGCTGGTGTTATTGTGAATGGGATCTATTTATCTTTTATATTGTACCTTACTGAACCCTTGTATCAGTTCAAAACATGTTTTACCCAATTTTCTAAGTAGACAGCATATTACCTGCAAATAATGATAATTGCATCTCTTCCTTTCTGAAATTCTAACTCATGTCTTCATCTTGTCCTTTAGCGCGGCCACAAAATTAAAACACCAATTGTTCTAATTAATTTTCTAAATGCTTTATTTGGAAAAATTATAGATTCATAGGAAGTTGCAAAGTTGCAAAGAAATGTAACATGCGCCCTACAGTCTGTCCCCCTCATGTCATGTCATTTAAGACAACAGCAAAATCAGGAAACTGGCATCATTGGTACAATGCACAGAATTATTCAGATTTCACTATTTATAAGTTTGCTGGTATGTGTGTGTGTGCACGTATTCTATGCAATTTCATCATATATGTAGCTTTCTATAATAACACTATCATCCATTTACTTTTTTAAATGAGTAAAAGGAAATATAAATTAAGATGGAGACTCTCCCAAAGATATAACAAAATATTTTATGGACGTGTTCAACCGGCCCAAGAAATACAGAGACTTGAGTCAAATACATGAAGCTTTTTTAAAAAAAAAAAAAAATTCTATTTATTTATTTTAGAGAGAACGGAAAAGGAGAGAGAGAAGCAGACTCCCCACTAACAGGGGGCTCAATCCCAGGACCCAGAGATCATGACCTGAGCAGAAGGCAGATGTTCAACCAACTGAGCCACCCAGGTGGCTACATGTAGACTTTTTGATGGGTAAATTCTGTCCAGATTAATGCTTCAGTAAGCCCATCTAGCTACAGTCTAAGACAAGAAAATAAAATAGCATAACCTTCCCAAACATACAAATGAACATTTAGAAATGGGTTAATGTTGTTGAGTAAGGTTCAAGGAAAGAAAAACAAGATGTGGGAGGCATTTGGAAGAGCCTCTCCTGAACTCAGGGAAATGAAGCCCTACTTCCACAGCAGGCTTTCCTGCTCTCAATCTTTTCCATCCTTATCCTTCACTGTTGTGACGCAGTCTGCAAAGGACCCACCTTCACCTACGAAGCAGTCTAGGCACAAGTATTTAATCTGAATTTAATTGAGCCTCTCATTCTAATTTCTAGTGTTTGGAACTAAAAGGGATACAGGAACAAGTCAAGCCAGAATGTGGGGCATTCTGCAAGATCATATGGGAGATTCTCTTCCAGATGAAAAGAAAAATAAAAACCAAATGGGACCTGTTGTAGCCACAAGGACCCTATCGAGACATGAGGACTAGATGTAATGTGGTCTCTTGGATAACTTAGGGGACAGAGGAAGGATATAAGATAAAAACTAAGAAACTATCTGAATAAAATATAGACTTCAGTTGATAGTAATGTATCATGACTGGTCCATTAATTGTAATCAAAGGACCATACTAATGCAAGATGTTAATAGTAGGGAGAACTAGTTGTGGGGTATATGAGAACTCTCTGTTCCACCTTCTCAATTTTTCTGTAAACTTTAAACTATGCTAAAATTTTAAAATTCATCAAAAGACAAGTGAGGTGATTGGGAAATTTTTAACCAGGAACTAAATATTAGATAATAGAGAATAATAATGAATTTTATTGGGTAGGGTGATGGTATTGAGTTATGAGGCTAACTCCCTTAATTGCCAAAAGCAATGCACACTGTAAGCCGTAAGTATTTAAAGATAAAGTGGCTTGGGGTCAGAACTTACTTTAAAATGATTCAGCCTAACTCTTACGGAAGGATTGCCAATAGGTTAAACTTATTATGTAAAAAGCCGTTGGAGACTTTCTAATGGGTGGAATATACAAATTAACACCAGAATCTACTCAACATCATAAAAAGAGACAACCAGACGTATGGCCTTCCCGATGAACTACAGCATCACTACTTTAAGGAATACTCTTGCCAGAAATCTAACCTGAATTCCATCAAACCTCCACAGCTCACTCCCAGTTTACAGGAGATAAAAGCGAGGGGGGAGGGGTTGCATTAACTGGCATCACAGAACTGACTCAGCAAAATTCAGAATATGGCAAATTGCGCAAGAGAAATGACACCGATTTTTCAAAGAAATCACATAGTGGAAAACAAAACAAAACAAAAATCAAAACAAAACAAAACAGGAAGAGGAAGAGGAAACCCAGAGACTCAAGCAAGGATTAGTCAAATATACTGTGGGACACCTGTTTGAGTCCCAATTCAAAAACAAGGACTGTAAAAACAGACAGGAGGAAGGGAGAGAGGGGGTGGGGGAGGGCTGGGTTTAAGGGGTTGGAGCACAGACTGGGTATTTGGTAGTATTCAGAAAATGTTCACTATTTGAGGTGTGATAGTGACATTGTGATTATAATTTTAAAAGAGCCTTTATCTTGCAGAGATACAGACTGAACTATTTACAGATGAAATCACATAATGTCTGGGATTTGCTTCAGAGCAATCCAGAACTGGGGGTGATTGAGGGAACAGGTGGATGAAGATTGTCCACAAGATTGTCCACACTGGAGAAGGCTGGATCCATTATGCCAGTGTCTCCTATTTTATATACAGTAGATACTTTACAAAATGAAATCCTTAAATAATGGCTCAGCAAGTACAAAAAAAAAAAAAAAGCCAAATGTTAAAAAGCTATGGAATCCAGTTGTAGGTGTATCATATTCAATTATGAAATGTAGTACAACTTCTAATTTGCTGCATATTTGATCATTTTTATAATAAAAAATTAAAAATGAATGACCGAATAGAATAATAACACAAAATCAGGGAAGCAGCAGGGAGAAGGGGAGAGATGGAATCAGATGAGCACAAAGAGCTACTAAGGTATGGCAAAATTTCCATTTCTTAAAAAGGTAGTGCGCAGACACACCTTTATTTTATTAATGTCTCATAAACTGTGAATGTATCCTCTATTCACTACCCACTTTCGTGTATGACACAAAAAATTACAAAACTATATTTTTTTCTTGCTTTTTCTCCTTTCTTTCGTTTTGAGAGAGAGAACACATGCATGTGTGCAGGCTCAACACTCAGCGCGGAGCCCAAGGTGGAGCTTGATCCCAAGACCCCAAGATCATGACCCTAGCCAAAATCAAGAATTGGATGTCCAACTGACTGAGCCACCCAGGCGCTTCCTTTTTTTTTTTTTTTTGTAATTTCTTAAAGATTAGAGAGTGTTAGAGAGGGTTTGAGATGCCCCTGCAGGACTTCACCTTAGCACTGGGCTCCCAGGAAGTCTCCATTTATTTATTTATTTTTTTTAAGATTTTTATTTACTTATTTATTTGAGAGAGAGAATGAGAGAGAGAGAGAGAGCACATGAGAGGGGTTACGGTCAGAAGGAGAAGCAGACTCCCTGCTGAGCAGGGAGCCGGATGCGGGACTCGATCCCAGGACTCCCAAGATCATGACCTGAGCCGAAGGCAGTTGCTTAACCAACTGAGCCACCCAGGCGCCCAGGAAGTCTCCATTTATATGTCCTGCCTTAAATCACGGCTGGTTTAGGCCTGGACGGAAAAGGTGATGTCACACCTCTGCTTCCTTTTCTGGGAGGTGAAGGAGGGTTATTGGTGGTGAGTGTTTAATCAGAACTAATCAAGGAAAGGAATAAACATCATAGACCTCACACTCTCAGATTTGTGACCCACCCTTCCTTCCTCCCTTCCATCCTTCCTCCCTCTGTTCCTCCCTTCTGTCCTTCCATCCTTCTTTCCTTGCCTCCCTTCCTTCCATATTTCCTTCCCTGCCTCCCTCCCTTCCTTCTCTCTATCCTCCCTCCCTCTTCCTTTCTTTTTAAATGAAGTTAAGTTTCAAAAAACTCCCAACCAGCTTTCCAACCTTATTAATTGTGAGAGAATAAGAACAAGGCTTTTTTATGAATTGTGAAAATACATTGAGAGCAGGCAGTCTCCCTTGGTGTGACTAAGTGGGTAAGACGTGACCCAGAGAATGTGGCTGAAACAGGTCAGTCACAGAGGAGACAGAGGACAGACAGAGAGCCAAGGGACAGAGAGCCAGGACCTGGGATGGACTCTTGACTCCAAAATGAAGGAGGACTTACCAGAATGTTCATTTATTCTTGCTTTGAGTAGCAATTTTCTCCCCTGTAGATTGGAGTAAATCAGGTACTGCCAACTACAAGGGACAGACCAAGAAAGCAAACAAGTGAAGTGGGTGGGGGGTGGGGGTCCTGGTTAATTAGAGAACATACACCTAATCTAATCTTAGTCAGGACTAAGCTGCAGCAGCAATAGAGGCCAGTGTGACCATTTTTATCTCAGGAATATAAGAGTCTGGCATTTGAAAGTGAAATCTCCCTATTTTCAAATGTTGGCTCATCATTCATTTTAAAAAGAAATTATAGCAACAATGTCCACAATAGCCAAACTATGGAAAGAGCCAAGGTGTCCATCAACAGATGAATGGATAAAGAAGATGTGGTATAGATATACAATGGAATATTATGTGGCCATCAAAAGGAACGAAATCTTGCCCTTTGCAACAACATGGATGGAACTAGAGGGTATATGCTAAGTGAAATAAGTCATTCAGAGAAAGACATGTATCATATGATCTCACTGATATGAGGAATTCTTAAACTCAGGAAACAAACTCAGGGTTGCTGGAGTGGTGGGGGGTGGGAGGGATGGGGTGGCTGGGTGATAGCCATTGGGGAGGGTATGTGCTATGGTGAGCGCTGTGAATTGTGTAAGACTGATGGATCACAGACCTGTACCTCTGAAACAAACAATACATTATATGTCAAAAAAAGGGAAGATAGTAGGAAGGGAAAAATGAAGGTGGGGAAATCGGAGGGGGAGAGGAACCATGAGAGACTATGGACTCTGAGAAACAACCTGAGGGTTCTAGAGGGGAGGGGGGGAGGGGGATGGGTTAGCCCGGTGATGGGTATTAAGGAGAGCATGTACTGAATGGAGCACTGGGTGCTATACGCAAACAATGAATCATGGAACACTACATCAAAAACTAATGATGTAATATATGGTGATTAACATAACATAATAAAATTAAATTAAAAAAAAGAAAACAACAACAACCTCCTAAAAAAAACAAAAAGCAAAAAGTAAAAACAAAAAAAAACACTGCACAGCTCCAAACTAAAATCATCTGTGATTAAAGATAGGTTTCTGTGTGTAAACCACCGTTTTCTGATCTCTGTATTAGATACTAAATAATATCTGAAGAACCTCCCCAATTTTAACAATCTGTGTTAAAGCAACTTGATTTAGAGGTTAAGAAGACAGACTTTGTTGCCACAAGGCCCTTGGCTCAGATGGTAGTTCTTCCTCTTACTGGCTGTGTGACATTGGACAAGTCCCTCAACCTCTCTGAGCTTCTGTCTCCTCTCCTGATATCATGTATCCGCCAGAATGAAAGGAGGAAATGTGCACTCAATGTCCCACACAGTGTGTAGCACAGTGGATCTGCTCAATAAATGACGCTGATGATAACTCTTGGCCTTCACCAAGATATGTTGGGTGCATGCTTTTAAATCTGGATGACTCTAAGCACATAGATAATGGAAGGAACTTCTGGTTGCATGGGTTCCCCAGGACACATAGCAGAAATTTCCACTGGGGAAGCATCAGCCATTGTACAGATGATGCAGAAAGGTGTCATGACAGCTACTGCAGGCTTTGTTCTGCCCTTGAGTTTATCTCTTGATCACAAAATCTGGGGATCTAGAGGATTTGAGGTCCTGTGGGTTAAAAAATGGAGTTGATGCCTACAACACAGCTAAGATCAATTTGATCTTTTATTTAAAAATATAATTTTCTTTTTTGTTGTAATTTTAGAATTATGGAATAGTCTTAAAGATAGTACAGCAGATTCCTATATACACTCACCCAATTTCCTCTTTTGTTAACATATTACATAACCATGGTACACTTGTCACAACTGAAAACCAACATTAGTACATTATTATTAACTAAATTCTAGATTCCATTTCAGTGTCACCTGGGTTTTTTTTTCTGTTAATAGTCTCTTTCTGCTTCAGGATGCAGTTGGGGTACTACATTGCTTTTAAGTCATCCCATTTCCCCCATCTTCTCTGATCTGTCTCAGTTTCTGTCTTTCCTTGCTTTCCATGACCTCACAGCCTCAAGGATACTGGCCAGGTATCCTGTAGAATGTCCTCCAATCTGGGCTTGTTTGATGAATTTCCCATGATTAGACCAAATTCTTGAGTCTGGGGGGAAGAAGTCCATGGAAGTGAGGTGCCCTCCACATTAGATTGTATCAGGGGGTACGTGGTAGCCATATGACATACTGCTGATGTTAGCCTTCATCACTTGTTTAAGGTGGTTTTTCCCAGACTTTTCCACTGTCAGGTTACGATATTTCCTCTTTCCATACTTTATTCTGTCATCCACGAAGTGAGCTAGATCATTGACACATAGA
The DNA here is from genome assembly GCF_011800145.1 of Mirounga leonina. Lineage (NCBI taxonomy): Eukaryota > Metazoa > Chordata > Mammalia > Carnivora > Phocidae > Mirounga > Mirounga leonina. The sequence continues at coordinate 18,988,875 of NW_023270763.1, read as the reverse complement.
GCAGCCTGGTGAATTGTTGTGTCCCTGTGGTCACTGAACCTGGGTAAGGCCTGAATCCTACTTGTTTCCAGGTACTGGTGAAATCCTGTGGGGGCAGTAGTCCTCACTGCCTCTGTAATTCAGGGATATGAAAATGGACTCACCAAGCCCCTGGCACTCTATAAAGTAAAATGTGCAAGGAAGGATAGAAAATGTTGTTTCTGTTACTACTTGGAACTCTATGGAAACAGCAGTTTTTCCTGGACTCTGTCTTTCCAGCTGAGGTACATTCACCACTCATTAATCCCCCCAATACTCTAAATTTTAGATATTTCTCTGATCAGGACTCCCCTTTCTGAAAAATAAATTCTAACCCAAGTATCATTGCATCTAACTGAGAAGTCTACTTGTAGTTGTTTCAGGCATGGCTGGATCCAGGAGCTCCAAAGACACGGTCAGGATTCTTCCTTCCCATTTTTAATCTCGATTCTTCTGTGCTGACTTCAGTCTCAGGCAGGCTTTCCCTAAGTTGACATGGTATCTTCCAACTCTCTAGGCTTCTTTCTGGTCAGCATAATAACACCAGCAGAAAAATAAACGCCTCTGTGCTAATTGTTCTAGCCAGTCTCCATCCTGATTCTGGCTGGCAGAAATTTGTTCACCTGACTTCTCAGTTATCTACAGTCACAAAAATAGCGAGCAAGAAACAATGACAAAGCCTCAGTGACATATAAAAACACATTTATTTCTCATGCATCTGGAGTCATTTGGAGGTCAGCTGGTGGCTCTGCTGATCTTGGGTGGTCTTGCTCCCCTATCTGGAGGTTGGCTGGTTACCAGTTGAGGCAATGGGGGTGACTCCACTGGCCTAGGCGTGTTCTCCTGTTGATGGCAGAGGCACAAGAGTAGCAAGTGGAAACACACCAGTTAGTACTGTGACTATCACTTCCGTCATGGCCAATTGGCCAAAACACACCTCGAGCCAGCCCCGATGTCAGGGGTGGAGAAATCGACTCCCGCGTTTCTGGTGAGAGGAATACAATAGCAAGTATGCACACAGGATGAAGAACAGATGTCACTGATGCAACTCATCTTACTCCACTGGCCCACACTGAACTGGGATGAGACAGACATGGGCCATGTCCCCATCTCTGAACTACGATATGAAAATCAACATCTTCCAAGAGAATGAGTGGAAGGAGGCCATTTCCCCCTGAGGAATAGTGAGGTGCAAAACAACAGAAGTACAACTACGATACCCTTAAACCCATTTTACACAACTGCAAAGAGACTCAGCCAAGACCTGGGGTCTGGTGGCGGGAGGTGGGGTGGGGGTGGCGGTCACAGTTACGAGCAGTCAAGTTGTGTTTGGAGCCAGACTTCCTCCAAAGTTAATTCATGTCATGTCCATCTCACAGCCTCCTGAGAAGCTTCCACTTTTATGCATGCTTTGGTATTTTTTTTTTACCCCATTTAAGCATCCTCAGAAGGTGAACATTATTATTCACCTTCCATAGATTATTTCATTTTGTCATTTTTTTAGCTACAGTTGATGCACATGAAAATTTTTGCCACTTTTAAAGAAGACGCTCTTTAGCTAAATTTAGTTCATCACACTATCACTTGAGAAGACTCTCTTGATTTTAAGTGTAAACTAGGGGGTCTTGGTGTCAGGGGGTTTTGGAGATGAGGACTCCCAATCTATAAACAAAGGCTACAGTATCTCTTTCCCCTTGGCAAATTTTGTGCTTGGGCTATTTGGAGACGCTGGCAAAGAGGTGCCTTGTCACTGAGTCACCGAACGCCCAGAGTTCCCCGCCATCCTTCAGCAAATCAATCCTTCAGGACAGACAGTGGCTCTCTGAAGCTGGCAAAAGCCTTCTAAAGAGACAACTTGACTTCCATTCCTATTCCTGAGCCTGTACTGAAGGGTTTGGCAGCATCTAATCTCCGCAGTAAATTCTCCTAAGAGCTAATATCTCTCCTCTTGCAGGGAGCTGGGGCTTCATGAATGGCCTATGATGTGACCACTGGGGGGAGGGGCGGACACCACAGGGAAGTCTCGAGAAACCATCTCCGGGCCCTGGGAAATCAGAGCCAGAACTTGAATGTCATCAGTTTCAGAGACAAGCAGTTATGCCCTGGAAAAACTTCAACCCCTAAAGCAACTCCGTGATTGGCAAGGAGGCCACCAACAGCTCTGTTCATACACGCTGAGCAGCAGGATCCCAGGTTGCTGTTTTGCATGGCATGTTAACCCTGTGCTCTTCGAGGAATTGGGGAACTGATTGTTTCATCCACTCCACAAATGTTCATGGAGCACCTACTAAGTGCCAAGCACTAGAATACCACACCGGGCAAGACAGAAAAGGCTCTGCCCTTGTGGAGCTGGGCTCCTTGTCATTCCCACCAGAAAGAATCCATGGGATGCCCCTGAAAGGTCAGGACCAGGAGAGAAAAAGCAGATTGTTGAACCTGTAGGCCACTGGTGAGGTCTGCAGCCAGACAAAGGAATAACGGGTAGTGGGCAAACGAAATGAGGCTCTGGCCAGAGGGATAGAGGGAGCCTGACAATCACTAGATGGGGTCCAGGGCAGGTGTAACTGATTCTCAGTTACATGCGCAGCAAATACCTGCTGAGCATCTTCATTGTACGAAGCATTCTTAGGTTTTAGCAAGACACAAGGGAGCAAGATGCCCATGATCACTGCCCTCATAGAGATTACAGTTCAGAGGGGCAAGAGGTGAGAAACAAGGCAGGGCCCCCAGGGGGTGACTGAGAAAGGTCACGGGGCTCTGGGAGCAGAGGAGGGGCAAGTAGTTTCCTAATGGGGTAGAAGAGCAGCAGGGACTTAGTGGGTGATGACAGCTGAGGCCAGTAAAGATGCAAGGAGTGTGGGTGGGGTGGTTGCTCCTGGCCCAGGGCCCATCTTCGGCAAAGCCTGCAGACAGAGCAAGCGTGGCCCATTTAAGGTCCAGCTCAGAGTCCCAGCCAGCTGGATGTAGGACATATGGCAAAAGATGAGGCAGGAGAATGAAACAGTAGCTCAGACAGGGAAGGACATTTGTGTGTTTGCAAAGGAGTCTGGACTCCGTCCCCGGGTCAAGGAGAAAGGACAGGGAAGTAGGGGGCGGTTAAACTGGTGTGTGATATGGCCAGATTTAGGTGTAGAAGGATCGCTATGCCCTTAGCATGCCTAGTGGATAAGAGAGGGCAAGACTGGAGCCAGGGAGCCAGTGAAGGAGAGGCTATTTTAGCAAGGCAGGAGGCCGTCACGCTGGGAACACCCAAGCTCCCCTGGGATGCATGTGGGTCACGTGTCAGCAGAAAGCACTGGTATTGAACTGGTACAATGCAGAGCTGGTGGGGAGAGGCCTCAGGGGGGCTTCCCTGGCACGAAGGAAAGGACAGGAATTAGGGGACCAACCAGTGAGGATGGTATTTAGAGCTAAGCAGGCAACCCTTCGACCTAAAGCGCTTCCCTTTATTTATCTTACTGGAAATTCGGTTGGAAAAAAGTAGATTGAACTACTAACGAAAACTGCTTTTTCACAGACAGATAAAAGGTTAGGGAAGGGAGACCCTGAAGGGCCCTCCTGCCTTGATTCTCAGGTTCTGTGAATCAGGATCATAGAGGGAGGGTCCGGCTGGGCTCCGGAGACTGCACAGGGGTGTGAGCTGGTGCCCAGCGGAGAAGACTGGTCAAGGACATGCAGGCCCTGGGCAATTCTATCAGGACCCTGGCCTGTTCTCCACCTCCAAATGATGATTAAAAAAAAAAAAATCACAGAGAGAGGAATGCTCCAAGCAATTGCTTACCAGGCAAAAACTCCCAAAGCAATAATACTCACTAACAGCCCAGCGTTTGGCAATGAGATGGAAATGCCCATATTAGAAAACAGGGCAATTAGAATCTCCAAGAAACAGTTCCATAAGCTCGAGGATTTCTTTGGAATTGTTCTGAGGAAGGATGAGAATGAGGAAGAGGCAGAGAAGAAGAAAAATCACCTGCTGCTCCCATGTGCCAGATTTGGCTGGCACACGGGGGTACCTGCTGCCGAGTGCAGGCAGATTCCTACCTGCTTCTCTCTCGCTGAGTCTACCCAGAAATATGGAAAGGTGGGCAGGTCATTCTAGGGAGGTGCCATCTCCAGACCCCTGGATACTGGAAGAAGAGACCCCCCCCCCAGCGCCCCCCAGGCAGTATAACATAGCATTTAAAGCCCATCTTTATCAATTTTGTTGGCAAAGTAGTTTAATCTTTCTGTGCCTCAGTTTCTTCAAGTACAAACTGGATTTCTAATAAGAGAGCCCATCTGATAGGGACGATGCAGGATTAAATGAGTCCATGCAACGTACAATGGTTAGGATAGCGCCCAGCACTCAGTGCTAATCATTGTTAGTTACAACTAAATGGAAGGCTAAAGACACAGTATATTTGAAGCCCTGGTGCTCTTTCTGTTTGCGGTGAGAGGTATCTCGGTATTGGGAGGGAAGGAAGTCACATCCTTACCTCTCCAAACAAAAGGGAGATGAGGCCAGAAGAGTCTGGCATGCACCAGGGCTTCTAACAGCTTCATGTGGCCCGTGTGGCAAAGTCAGGCTGATTCCCCAAACACAACAGGCCTGCAATCATGCTACTTTACATACCTAACCAACAGGCGTGTGTGTGTTTTCCTCCCTCGGCAGAAAAAGATTCCCATTGTCTGGAGGAAAAAGAAAATAATAATCTGCCAGGCATACTGACAGAACCTTTTACAGAAAACAAAACCCCCAACAGCTTCTCATCAAGGGCTCTTCATCCTGTCTCTAAACACTCACAGGAAAGCCAGGCTGACATTTTACACATGATCGACCGAGAGAGTGATGCCTGCCTCTGGGTGTGTGTACACACGTGTGTGGGTGTGGGTGTGCACCTACGTGTGCGTGTGCCTGAACATGGAGCACGTGTGTGCCCACCTGCTGTGTAGCTCAGCCTAAACAAAGATTCAGGCTTGTCTGTGTGTAAGTCATGAGTTGTTAGGGTCGGAACCCCACCCCTTTGGGTCTCTTTGCAGAGATAGGTTCTTATGTGGCAAGAGGAGTGAGAGCGCTCGGGGAGAATAGCCTGGTGTCCAGTCCCCTGGCCCATGGTGGTTCAGGGGTAGAAACCACTCCTATAAACCCCTCCCTCTGCGAGTAGTGTTCTCACCACCTCGAGAGACTTCCTCTCACCAAACTCATGGTGCTAAGGATCCAGCCTGTCTGGTACTCAGGTCCCCTGACCCCAAGGTCAGGATCTCTTTTTAACCCCACCTCCAAATCTTTAGGACTAAGGGTTCTGAGAACCTATCTCAAGGTGACCATCAGTTTCTCCCTCATTTTGGCAGAGTGTTTTTCTTTTTCTCTGAAATCCATTTTTTTTTATCTCCTGTTCAATTCAGAAAACCTCAGAAATGTAACAGAAGGGCCTCAGATATGTTAACCTAGATCGTGAGCTCTTGCCCGAAGGTGGAGAAGCAGGGGAGCAGAATTCAGACAGAGCCCAGGACATAATCTGTAGGGTTATTTTATTTTATTTTTATTTTTTGATGAACTAAACTTGTCAAAAGCAGCCAAGAGTTTCAGGATATGTGGGTTTCACTCATTCAATGTGATCTATTTAATGATACTTTCTCTAGAGCCTAGTACCTACTAGGCTTTGGGAAAGGTCACGGGGACACACACAGAATTAAGACCCAGTCCCCACATCATGAAAGATTAATCAAGGTAAGGGTCAAGAAGGCAGGACAGCACATTTTGTTATGGGTATGAGCAGTAAGGAATTGGTTAGAATCCCAAGTGCTTCTTCCTCCTGGCTGAATAACTTGAGCAGGTGACAACCTCTCTTAGAGTCACCTTCCTCATGCAGTGGTTGTGACAATTACATAATTCAGACAAAACTGTGGGTGGCACATTGTGACTACTCGATAAGCAACAGCTATTGTTACCCGGAGTTTCAGATGAAGAAGAGAACGTGCATTCAGTAAGGGAAAAGATAGAAGACTTCCAGGAGGAGGTGCTATCTGAGCTGTGTCTCCAAGAAAGGCAGGGATTGGAGAGGAAGGGAGGCAACCCTGGGCTTTTCAGGCAGAGGGCGAAGGCAGAGAAACAGCATGGAGGTCAGTGAAAATGGCCTGGTTCCCCGCTTCTGGCCTTGCTCCCTCCCCCTGGAGTCTATTCTCAGCATAGTGTCTTACTGAAATACAAGTCAAATTGCGTCCCTCCTCTTCTTAAAATTCTCCAGTGCTACCCATCCCTCTCTGACCTTTATGACAGCCTAAAAGGTCTTATTGCCCTCTCATGTTGCCTTCTACTATCCCATGCCCCTCACTCTGCTCCAGCCACTCTGTCTTCCTTTGTTTTTCCTCAGATATACCAGGCCAGCACTTTACTTAGGGCCTTTGCACTTGCTGTTCCTTCTGCCTGGAAAGGTTCCCCCAATCTCTGAGGTTAGTAGACTCTCACTGCCATCAGCCTAAGCTCAAAAGCCACCTTCTCAGTGAGGCTCTCTTGATCATGTTATAGTAGATTATACTTGTCTCTTCCTGCTTTATTTTTCTCCATGGTACTGACACCTTCTAACATCTATATAATTTATTTTTTTAAGGTTTTATTTATTTATTTGACAGAGAGACATAGTGAGAGCAGGGACACAAGCAGGGAGTGGGAGTGGGAGAGGGAGAAGCAGGCTTCCCGCCAAGCAGGGAGCCTGATGTGGGGTACGATCCCAGGACCCTGGGATCATGACCTGAGCCGAAGGCAGACGCTTAACGACTGAGCCATCCAGGCGCGCCCCCGTCTATATAATTTATTATTTATAAACTTTATCATCTTTGTCTTCTCAGTAGTCTGTGTGGCTTGCTTTGTTGGCAATCACCGTTGTATCTTCAGCACCTAGAACGGCTCCAGCCATGTAGAAGATGCTCAATAAAAATGGGTCAAAGTAATAAATACAGTGATCACGGAGGAACTGTGACTCCCAGCCAGCTCAGGCACAGCCCTCTGCTTCACCTTCCCTTATGAATCAGACCACCATGAGCTACCTTTTTGGGGCCCCAAGTTCAGTCCCCATTGTGCACTTTAAGCCTTCTCTTCCCTCGTTTCTTCTTTGTCTTTGTCTCAAAGGACTTCCTTCCTGAACTCATCATTCTGCCCCTTCCCTTTGGATGGGCATCTCTATTTTGGACTTTATTTTCCATATTTCATTTGCAAATCCAGAAATCCAGTTGAAATTGCCTTCATCATAAACAGCAATGTATCACCTCAGATGAACTGAAGAGTCCGGTTGTAAATCTAACTTCGGATAATAAATATCTGTCAAATGAATAACTAAGTAAATGAAGGAGTGAATGAATGAGTCTGCTTAACCTCCTGTGAGCTATGATGTCTTAGGGCTCAGTGCAGGGGTTGGGAAAGAGGCAAAGTTAGTAGACTTGGTCCCCGCAAACCCTTATATAGGCCAGATTGACGTATCTCCTCTCTGTTTTGCATTTTTAGGGAGATCTTCATAAGATTTCATTTGATAAAAAGGTTCTACTGCTTTGAAACTTTATCTTTGAAAACCGTTGCTGTAATGGGAAAAATCAAGTCTTTGAAATCTTGAAGACCTGGGGCAGAATCCCACACTTTAATGGGTTTTATGCCAAAGAAAATGCAAACTCACTATGGCCTATAAGACACGTGGTCTGTCCCCTGTCATCTTCCAGCCTCATCCCTGGCTTCCCTCCTTCAAGTACATGGACCTTCTTCCAGGCCCTTGGGCTTCTCTGGGGCCTTGCTCCCTAACAGCCTATGTGCATGCTGGCCCTCTGGAATGTTCTCCCCACCCCCATTCCCATGCTTTTTATCACTGGCTGCTTCCCAGCCTTTACTGGTCTGCTCAGTGACTTCTCAGAGAGGCTGTCTAGGGCCTTCTGTCTAAAGTAATCTCCGCCTCTCATCCTCCTCCTCAGCCCCATGATCCTTTGCTTCTCAACTTGAATGATTTTTTTAAAAAATATATTTTATTTGTTTGAGAGAAAGAGAGAGCATGAGCAAGGGGGAGGGGCAGAGAGAGAGAGAAGCAGACTCCCTACTGAGCAAGGAGCCCGTTGTGGGGCTCGATCCCAGGACCCTGCAATCACGACCTGAGCCAAAGGCAGACGCTCAACCTACTGAGCCACCCAGGCGCCCCCTCAATTTGAATGATCTTGATAAGTTGTCTCACTGCATTTTTAGTCTCCTCAACTAGAATATGTGAGCCCACAAGGCAGAGATGGTGTCCGTCTTGGTGGCTACTATGTCCCCAAGGCCCAGAACAGGCTCCCCACGAAGCAGTTTCTCATCGTATTTGTTGAATGAATGAGAAGAGTTGTAGGACGTTAAATATAAAGTGCAGGGACCTCAGTTTTCTTATCTCTGTATTGCAGATAGTATGATCTACCTCTCAGAAAGTGTCAGAGGTGTTGCGTGGAGCACAGCCGGTGCTCGGGGCAGGGGCGACACATCCACGGGGGCTGCCTTCCTGCCTTCCCGCCCACGATTCGCGGAGGACCCAGCCAGGTGAGCCTCGCTGGAACTCAATTATATTCTAAATCCAGAGCCATCCTTCTGCTCTGAGGCTGATGGGGGCCCGCGATCTAGCCTGTCAGCCTCACACTGCCACACATCCGAATACACAAACTGAAAAATTAATGTCCCTGGAAGGCATTGTCTTCCTTCCCGTAGACACTGCTGACCTTCTTGCCTGTCTGCGGGGCGGTGGACCCCGGAGCGCCTGCTTTGCTCGGTCTTGGCATAGCTGCAAGGATGCAGGGCCGACAGGAGGAGAAAGCATCCGGCGCAAATCTCATTAACTGGGAGTGGGAATCGGAGACAGTGCCTGGGGTGAGAGCAAAACTCCAGGTGATCTCTGCATTCAGCTTTACAGTCCTGAAACCCATCCCATGGTCCCTCAGAGGGCGGGTTCCAAATGGGGCTCCGGTGAGAGTCGGGGGCGGGGCAGGGAGAGGGAGGGGGATGGGCGGCAAGCGAGAGGAGAGAACCGTGAGACCATGACCATAATCTCGTAGATTCTTGGGAGCGGCAGAGTTATTCCTGACCTTGCATGATGCCAGCAGACAATTTCATTTCAATTCTGCAAGTAGGACAGCACAGGTAAGCTCAGCATTTTAGGACCTCGGCATTCCCGGGGACCTAGACTCCTCATCCGCCTCCTCCTCTCCTTGTGGTCTGAGACTGGTTTTCCAACCTGGAATTGGTTGGAAATTCTAACCAGACTTTCAGGCTCCACCCAGACCTCCTGACTCCGAGTCTGCATTTCAACAGATGACTCCCGGGCTCGTGGAGATGGGAGAAGCCGTGCCCTAAGCTGTGCTGGTTAATTTTCCATATCAACCTGACCCGACCCCGGTATGCCCAGATGGCTAGTTAAACATTATTTCGGAGTGCATCTGTGAGGCTGTTTTCCGGGAGACATTAGCATTTGATTGGTGGATTAAGTAAAGCAGATGGTCCTCCCCTAGGTGGGTGGGCATCGTCCAATCCATTGAGGGTCTGAATAGACAGAAAAAGCAGAGGAAAGTTGAATTTGCTCTCTGCCTGATGGCATGAGCTGGAACATCAATCTTCTCCTGCCCTTGGCTCTCCCTGGTTCTCAGGCTTCACACTTGGGCTGGAATCTACTGCACCAGCTTCCCAGCTCTCAGGCCTTTGAACCTTCACCACGAGCATTCCCGGGTCGTTAGCCTGCAGATGGTAGACTGTGGGCTTTCTCAGATTCCATCATTGTGTGAGCCAATATCTTATAATAAATCTCTTTCTAGAGAGAAAGATAGAGATCTATTTTTATATCTAAAAATATATCTGTAACTATATCTATATATCTATGTAAAGATTTTATATCTGTATAAAATATAGATATATATCCGATTGGTTCATTTTCTTGGGAGAAGCCTAATACACGCTGGTGTTGTCCATTCTGATGTGCGGTGTGAAAGCGTGCACAGCTTAACGGTTATAAGTTTGGGAGTTAGCATTAGGAAATGAGCACTTGGATCCCAGCTCTGCCCCGTCCGTCGGTGAGACTCTGATCTCTTGGAACCTCAGCTTACTCCTCTGCAAACGTGGGAGGGGGGCAGGAGCACCCCTTCCTGGGGGCCGTTGGGGGATGCAGTTAGCCCTTGCAACAAACAACGCATTCTTCATGGTACCTGCCACATGCTGAGTGCCTGGGACATATTAGCTGGCATTGTTACTGCCAGTAAATTGTTTCTTTCTTTTTTTTTTTTTTTTTAAAGATTTATTTATTTGACACAGAGAGAGACAGCTAGAGAGGAAACACAAGCAGGGGGAGTGGAAGAGGGAGAAGCAGGCTCCTGGCTGAGCAGGGAGCCCGATGCGGGGCTCGATCCCAGGACCCTGGGATCATGACCTGAGCCGAAGGCAGACGCCTAACGACTGAGCCACCCAGGCGCCCCAGTAAATTGTTTCTAGTCACAAAATGTCCAAGTTTATAGATTGTTTACCTCCTTTTTTATTTTTTTCAAAAATAGGTGAGCTTGCAGATTCAAGGAAACCTTAGACTAGGTGCATTTTCAGAGTGCCTGGGTGGTTCAGTGGGTTAAGCACCCGACTCTTGATTTTGGCTCAGGTCATGATCTCTGGGTCGTGAGATGGAGCCCTGCATCAGGATCCATGCTCAGTGCAGAGTCTGCTTGAGATTCTCTCTCCCTCTGCCCCTCCCCCTGCTCGTGCTCGCTCTCTCGCTCTCTAAATAAATTAATAATTTTTTAAAAAAAGAATAGGTGCACTCTCACTTACATTGTGAGGAATATTCTCCTGGAGGAGGAAGGCTTGGCCCCAGAGCAGGGTAACAGGAATTGTGCATGGACCTGACGTTCCTCTGCTCTGAGTCTGAGCTGATGGCCCATCAGAAGCCAGTGATTGAGTATTATTACAGAGCTTTGGTTTTTCTTAACTACAAAATTGTAGAGAGTTTTGTCAAACTTGGAGTCCCACCCATGGTTTAGCATGTCAGACAGCTGACAGTTCTGTCATATGTTTTGCTCAAATAGAAGAAATAAAGCCAGCGATGACTGATTCAGTCCAAAGGTGACCAGCTCTGGGGCAGAGAGGAAGGAGTGGATGGTTAGTGGGGAGCACTGTGAAGGCAGGAGAAGGGGATGGGGAAGAAGAAAGGGAGACAGGACACAGGAGGAGAGCCAGAGGGCACAGAGGACAGGGCTGCAGACAGCATTATATTATATATATTATATACATAATATATATAATATATATTATATTATTATATAATATGTAGAGATGCATAAATACATTTTTTAAAATATATAATATAAAAAAATTGTATAAATATAAAATATTTAAGGTGCCTGGGGGCTCAGTTGCTTAAGGGTCTGCCTTCAGCTCAGGTCATGATCTCAGGATCCTGGGGTTGAACCCCACATCGGGCTCCCGCTCAGCGGGAAGCCTGCTTCTCCCTCTGCCTGCCGATCCCCCTGCTTGTGCTCTTTCTCTCTGTCAAATAAATAAAACCTTTAAAAATAAATAAATAAAATATAAAGTATTTAATATGTTATTTGACATTTATATTACATATTCAAGATATTACATTACATTAATATATTATATTAATATATAATGTATGATTATATTAATATAATAAAGATATTTGTTATATATTTAAGTTAATAAATTTAAATAAATTAATAAAATATATTTATTAATACGATTAACATATTACTTATATTTATATATATTTAATATTGTAAATATAAAAAAATTTTAAACTTTCAAGTCGTGTTTAATTTTGATGGAAATCCTTGGCAGGGAAATTCATCTTTAAGAAAATGTCTTCTGTTAAGGGTCTGACTGTGTCGACCACCCTCCTCCCCTACACACATAGATAGCTCCAACCAATGAAAAGGAAAACCTAAAATTAAAAAAAAAAAGCAATATCAGGGTCATGTGCCATGGGCAAATATTGTACTGTAACACATTGCCATTTTAATAGGAACTCCTGGCAGGCGAGAACAAACAAATGATCCCGCTTTACAGATGAGCACATTAAGGTGCCGGAGGTGAACCGACTCATTTAAAGATTCCACTGATCTCAAAGCCTGTACAATCCCACCTCTTGCTTGGAGCCAGAGTTCATTTCAATCTCAGAAAGCAGGTCGACTCTCAGGGTACCGTAAGAGGAAAAACACAGTGTCTCAGGAAATGTTCCCACATCAGCCCCGCTCCTGGTGGGCACAGGCTGCAGGCAAGGTGGCGGGAGATCAAGGTCACAGAAGTGGAAACATAAAGCTGCCCACCCCACCCCCCGCCTCCGACATGGTCACCAAGCAGGCAGGGGTCTGCATCTTAGCCCCGACCCCATTTCTACCTTTGCCCAGCCTGGCTGAGTCTGGTGACAAAGCACCTCATGTTGATTTCCCTCAGCTGATGCTAACGACTTACTATGCGCCAGGGGCCACTTGAAGCCTGTCATTCATTCGTTCATCCAACAAATATATATGGAGCACCTACCAGCTGTCAGACATTGTTCTGGGAACTTTTCATGTGTTCTTTCATGGAATTCTCATTTTGGAAATGCCCGGGACGGGGGGGTGCAGGGACTATTATTGGCTGCATTTCACAAGTAGGGAGACACATGCTCACATAGCTTGAGACTTGCCTAAGATCATACCAGCAGGAAGTGGGAGTCACACTCAGGTCCACTGGGCTGTAAGCCCTCAGACACAATCTGTGCCCTTGAGGTCTTGCCTGTCCCTCCCCCCAAGGCCAAGCCTGCCTCCCCAGTCCATGGGACCATGTCCCACACACCAGGAGTTCCTCAGGCTGAGTTTATCCTCAGATAAAGCAGCCCAGGGAACCCCCAGCCCTGGTCAGAGGGAATCCTGAGCCTCCTGCATTTTGAGGGAGAAGCAAACCTAATCAGGATTGTCTACTGGGAAACCACTAGCATCCTGTGGAGACAGACAATGCCAGAGATGGGGGAACGATGAGGAGGGCAGTGGAGGAAAACCGAGAGACGGACAAGAGCAGAAGAAAGAGGTCAAGAATGGGACAGGAAGAACAGGAGAGGAGGGACAGAAGGAACAGAGAGGGTTGGGGAGGAGAGAAAGAGTGGAGACACCAACTCAAGGGGGAGGGAAAGAGAAAGAAACAGAAATAAGAAGACAGAGGGAAAATAGAGAGGCAAACAGACTCTGCTAGAAAATCGGAGAGGACCAGGGAAGAGAGAAGCAAAAGGACAAATAACAGAAGGAGGCAGACAGCAAGGGAGAAGAGAGAGAAAAAACACACCCGCTCCCCAACCCCACCCCCCCACCCCACCCCCACCGCCAATGCATAGGCACACCAACACTCGTGTTGTTTGTTTGGTTTTGTGTTGTGTTCCTCTGAAAAGATCCTGGGAATCGCCTTCCCTGAAACAGCCCACGCGCTGAGCCAGGGCGCGGATGACAATCAGCAGCTCTGTAAAGGAACTCGCTCCCAAGGTAAAATTGATTTGTGTTTGTTCGTTCTGACCTTGAATTTTCCCCACGGCGACGCCTGAGGAGCAGCACTGGATGCACGAGGAGACGGAGATGAGTCAGTGGGGCAGCTGGATGAGAGCAGCTCCGCATGTCCTCTCCACACGCAGCTCCGGATGCCATCAGCCCTGGGCCATGGTGGACGTGCGTGCCTCATCTGGGGGACAGGCTGTGCCCGAGGGACCACAGACTATGATGCACCTGAGGCCAGCGGGATCACGAGCTATGTTCTGAGTGAGGAATGATGGTCCAAGGAGGAGAGGATGAGCATCAGAAAAGACAGAAGAGCAATGGGCAAACCAACATGGCTACTGGCTAAGAAGCTCACGCCACCGGGAGCAATGGCCAAAGAAGACGGGTGAACACTGACATCGCATCACCCTCGTCTTCATCCCCATCCTCTTCACCATCATCCCCTTATTTTTACCTCTCACTCAGAGTTGGACACTGTAATAAGCATTCTGCATCATTTAATCATTACTCCAAACTTATGCAATTGTACAGATGTTGTCCCCATTCTCCACGTGAGAAGTTGAGGCTCAGAGAGCTTTCTCAAGGCCACACAGCTAGTAACTAATACTAAGGTCTTGAACCCAGACCATCCTGATTCCCACACCCATCCTTGCAACATCTTTCCTTTGGCTCCCTTGGGTTCCCCAAATACCCAGTCTGGGGCAGCAAGGCTGCTTGACGCAGAGGTGACAGGCATCCGAAGCTGCCATGAGGGGGTGGTGGGGGCAGGACTTAGGTGATTCCCGAAGTCCAAAGGGCAGAGGGGATGCAGTTTGGGGTGATCAGTTCGTTCTTAGGAGGACTCCAGATCGTGGTTTTGGAATTGGCCTGGGGGCAGGGCTACGCGTTGGAGCAGCCGATGATGGGGAGCCAGGAGCCAACTGTACAAACATGGCAGAGAGGTACGCAGAGGCCGTGATCCTGGGCACACCAAAGCCCTGGGCTGCCACAGAGGCAGCTCTGTGGTAGCAAGACTCCATCGGATGGCCTGTCTCCAGATGGGACCCCTTGCCTGGTCCAATTGTCTCTGGAACCGGGCAGGGCTGAGTCTATAGGAGAATGTCATGGGGACTGCAGGTGGCAGAGCTGGGGAATGTAGGGGACGAGAAATCAGAGCCAGTCAGCCCATAAGGGAAATTGCTCCTCTTCGTCCAACATCAAAAACTCTAGGGCTATAACTCCCTTGTGGAGTGACAATTCTATGTAAATAGGTCATTCTAATCTAACACACTAAGTACCATATGGGATTGCCTTGCAAGAACTGGGGAGACACAGGGGGAAGGGACAGGGGTTGTCTCCACAGGGCTGGGCCCCTACAAATGAGTGTGAGTCTCCAGGACTCAGGGTAGAGGAAATGCCCTGTGTGCCCAGGGAGACCAGCACGGACCGTTTCAAGTTCAGGGAAGTTGAGTGTAGATGCATCTCAGGGTGAAGGAAGGGTGAAATGAGGAGGATAAAACTGGAAACGAAGGTTGGGCATGGATTGTGTAGACCCACTTATATCACGTATGGGAACTTCAGGGCATGTTTAAAATGCTTAGCACATGACACACAGGATACTAAAGTCCAGGTAGCATCTTCACCCCCTTTTGATTGTGGAAATTGCCATAAAGTTCATCCCAGGAGCTGATGAAATTGAAAGAATAGTGATTTACTGTTCTAATTTGTTTCATTGTTCTGTAATCTCAAGTTCCCACTCTCCAGGTCTATTTGTGACTTGGGTTACCCCTCCGTCCTCCAATCCTGGTAAACATATCCCATCCAGGTCCAAATGGAGACAAAGTTGAGCAATACATTAGGATTAGGGTCTAAAATCTTGGAGGTTGGAGATGATTTTAAAAGGATTTTGGAACCTCCCATACCACCACTGCCAGTGTATCCACAGAGCCAGAGATGAGTTATTGGAGAGGAAAGGGTAGTTTCCTTTATATCTGGGCAACAGCCAAGATCCTACCCAGCATTAGGTAGCCCAAAAGGTAATGTGAGGAAGACTTTAACAGCTCCCAGGGCATTCTCTGGATGCACAAGGACAAGAAGCAGATGCAGGGGGTATTCTTAATCTTGTGGTTGCAAACTTTCCTTGGTGACCTTGAGAACATCTGATATTGTATGGGAGGAACTAGAAAGGAGTTAGAGACATTTCCTGCCTCATCATCTCTCGGGGCACACGGATTTGAGGCACTAGATCTAATCTGAAGAAATGCACAAACTAGATAGAGATAAATAGCAGACAGGGATGGTATCCACCCAAGTGTTTTGAAAGGGCTCAAGGGTGAAACTGGGGAAGTGTTGGCCAAACTGTGGAACAGCTCTTAACACATGGCTGCTCTGTTGAGAAGGGGAGTACCCCTCACCCACAAGGCAGCACCTAGGAGTCCCACTCCCCTCCCAGGTCATTGGGCACTCTAGGGCAGAGAGAGAAATCAACAGAGAACAAGTTACGTGATCTCCTCCTTTCTCCAAGGGCAATGCAGCCTGATTCATTCGCTCATGTGAAGTGGGTTTTCCAAAGGAGAGTTGGTTACACTCCACCACTGAAGACTCTTAAATCAAGAGAAATTAGTTTGGGGAATGAGGGAGAAGTTTTAATAAGGCTTTGGGACTGGCTTATGGATAAGAAAGAATCTCTGTGCTTTTATCTCTATAAATGGGAAATTTGCTTTTAAGTTAATTGTAAACAGCAGGGTCCTTGCAGTCCATTGGCGGACACCATGACAGTCCAACCTTCATCTTCCTTTGGCCACCCTGCCAGAGCCTGCTGCAGACATCTCACTGTCTCAGATCTGGACATTTTAGCATGATTTACCTACCAGTAGGCTATTCAAAGCACCTGCTAGGTGAAGCCTTCCTGCATTAGCTTTCGTTTCAAGGCCTTTCTAGACTTTCTTGGTTTGCCCCTAGTTTTTCTCCTATTGCCATTCATCCATCTCATCTCATTTCCCCAGTCAGAATCTCTCAGCCAACTATCCAGTAATCCTTATCAGGCCAGCCCTAAAATATGTATACTGGTTCTGGGTGCGCATTCTAATATGGAACATTGACAAAATTGGGTCTTCCAGAAAGGTACAATCAAAGTGAAGAAGAGTGGTGGACCATGGGAAGTTGAAGGAAACAGAGATTTTGGCACAGACAAAGGAAAATGATACCTCTATTTGCAGAGGAGATAATTTGGAAATGATCCATATGAAAGGAACCCAAGATCCTCCAGCCATCGATACCTTATTTCAACAATTTTTATTGAACACCTGCTATGTGCCAACACCCTTCCAAGTATTAGGGAGATAGGAGTGAATGAGACCTAAAAGACCCAGACCTCATGGAGTTTTTATTCCAGTGAAGCCAAAGCAAGCAAATAAATTAATTAATAAAAATGAAGAGTATACACAGTTATAAAGTTAATAAAATAAAATAGGGAAATATTGGAGCTACTTTTGGTTGGGCAATTACAGAAGGCTTCAGCAAGTCTGTAAACCTCTTCACCCCCTTCACCTATTTTGCCCATCCCTCCAGACCCCCAGAAATCACTAGTTTGTTCTCTGATTGGGTCTGTTTCAGTGTTTATTCACTTTTTCTGTGTTTTACATTCCACATATAAGTGAAATCATATAGTATTTGTCTTTCTCTATCTGACTTACCTACTTAGTGTAATACCCTTTAGATCCATCCATGTTCTCACAAATGACAAGATTTCATTCTTTTTTACAGCTGATTAATAATCCAGTATATACATACCATATCTTCTTTATCCATTCATCTATCAATGGGCACTTCGATGGGTTACTTCCATATCTTGGCTATTGTAAACAATGCTGCAATAAACATAAGGGTGCATATCTTTTTGAGTTAGAGTTTTTCTTTTCTTTGGGTAAATACCCAGCAGTGAATTTATTGGATCATAGGGTAGTTCCATTTTTAATTTTTTGAGGAACCTCCATGCTACTTTCCAGAGTGGCTGCACCACTTTGCATTCCCACCAACAGTGCACAAGGGTTCTCTCTTCTCCACATCCTTACCAACACTTGTTATCTCTTATGTTTTCTACTTTAGCCATACTGACTGGTGTGAGGTGATATCTCATTGTGGTTTTGATTTGCAGTTCCCTGATGCTGAAGGATGTTGAGCATCTTTTCACATGTCTGTTGGCCATCTGGATGTCTTCTTTGGGAAAATGTTTATTCAGGTCCTCTGCCTTCTTTTTTTCAAATTTCCAGTGATACAAAGAAATAAGTCATGGAGATGAAAAGTACAGCATAGGAAATACAGTCAATGATATAATAATTTTGTATGGTGACAGATGGTGACTACACTTATCATGGTGAGGATTGTGTAACGTATAGAATTGTTGAATCTCCCTGTTGTACACCTGAAATTAGTATAACATCATATGTCAAGATACTTTAATTAAAAAAAAAAAAGGCAGTGTGCCTGGGTGGCTCAGTTGGTGAAGGGTCCAACTCTTGGTTTCAGGTCAGGTCATGATCTCAGATGGAGCCCTGCGTTGGGCTCTGAGTTTAGCAGGGAGTCCGCTTGAGATTCTCTCTCCATCTCCCTTTGTCCCCCACCCCCGCGAGCGGGCATGCACGCCCACTATAAATAAATAAATAAACAATAAAATCTTCTAAAAAATGAGGCTTCTGCAGGGAAACATCTTTTTATGAAGAACCAAACTTCTCAATGAATTACATGAAGCCAGGAGTGGGTTCCTGAGCCTTAAGATGCAGAAAATCTAGGTGGGACCAAAGTGGGACTGGGCACATGTTATCTGAGCACAATCTTGGACCTGACAGCCCAGAGAAGGGCTGGAATAGTAAGGATGGGGCCAGGGGTTGAGAGCGGACCCTGTGTGGACCCTTGACCCCAACCTACTCACCTTGGGGGAGCCCAGAGCAAGAACCCTGGCTGTATCAAACTGAGCAAGATCCGGGCAGCCCAGAACATCTCCAAGATGATTACCACATCAGAGAACGCTATCTCACTGCTGACAACCTTGTCCTGAACCTACAGGATGAAAGTTTTACCTGGGGCAGTGACAGCCTCATCAAGGGTAAGAAATGAGCCTGGTGACCAGGAACTCCACCCCTAGAGAAGAAGTGGATCTTTTTCTCCCCTGGTTTTTGAGGAGCTAGTCTGGGGTCCAGCACGCCCCCATCCCACCAGTATCATGTGATGGTCCCCTCTGCATCTGTTCCCCCCAAAGCTTCTTGGACTAACAAAGCCTGACCAGTTGGTGGGGGGGGAATGATTTTGCTCCTCCCAGTGTTGGCCAGAGGTGTTGGGACAGTGTGATTTCTGAGTGATTTCCTATAGTATTGGTTCCTTCCTCCAGGTTGGGAGGTGATTGAAAAAAAAAAAAAATGATGCAGAAAATGTTCAAAAATAGGTGTTTGGCCAAAGAGAGGTCCTGAAGTTTAGGGCTTCAGTGACCCATATGAACATCCACATGTCCAAGACAGCTCCAGAGGGAAATACAGTCTTGACACAATCACAAAACCATGTATAGTGAAAAGAGATGTGGTCAGGGTGTTTTGAGGGAAAATATCCCACGTGGGCTTGGGACCCAAGGACACCACTGTGTAACAATTTTCTTCCTTTTTTTTTTTAAGATTTTATTTATTTGGGGCGCCTGGGTGGCTCGGTCGTTAAGCGTCTGCCTTCAGCTCAGATCATGATCCCGGGGTCCTGGGATCGAGCCCTGCGTCGGGCTCCCTGCTCAGCCAGGAGCCTGCTTCTCCCTCTCCCACTCCCCCTGCTTGTGTTCCTTCTCTCGCTGTGTCTCTCTGTCTCTCTGTCAAAATAAAATCTTAAAAAAAAAAAAAAGATTTTATTTATTTATTTGAAAGAGGGAGAGAGAGCGGGGGTTGGGGCAGAAGAGAGAGAAGCAGACTCCCCGCTGAGTAGGGAACCCAATGTGGGGCTTGATCCTACAACTCTGAGATCATGACCTGCGCCAAAGTCAGACACTTAACTGACTGAGTCACCAAGGTGCCCCAACAATTTTCTTCTTTATGGGAAATAAATGATATTAACAATTATTATTATTACCTATTGTTCCTAAGCAAGATACACTACTCTCTCTGCTTCCCTTTCAAAATACAGGCTGAATATCTAACAAAGGGAAGAAAATGCAATCATTTCTCCATTTCCTGTTAAATTTTTTGTTGTTGTTATTGTTGTTTTGACCAGACTTGCCAGACTGTTCCATAAAAGAATAGTTACAAACATACCATAGGTGTTCCAAATAAACAAAGAAGGATATGATTGGATGCCAGCATGAGACCACAGTTCCTGCCTGAGGGAAGTAAAGAAAGGGATCAAAAGGGCGCCTGGGTGGCTCAGTCGGTTGAGCGACTGCCTTCGGCTCAGGTCATGATCCCAGGGTCCTGGGATCGAGTCCCACATCGGGCTCCCTGCTCCACGGGGAGCCTGCTTCTCCCTCTCCCACTTCCTCTGCTTGTGTTCCCTCTCTCGCTGTGTCTCTCTCTGTCAAATAAATAAATAAAATCTTTAAAAAAAAAAAAAAAGGATCAAAAACACACATGCTCACTCTTCTGGTATGGACAACTGGTCATGCGCAGTCGGAGAGGCTCACCTGGGGGTCATGGGTTACAGCAGTGACATTTGCCCCCTGAAACCAATAAGTAATGGAATTTAGGAATGGTCATACAGTTGAAGAACCGACTGTCAAACAGGAGCAGGGTTGAGAGTAACCTGATACTACATTTAATAAAGAACAGAGGTGGGGCGCCTGGGTGGTTCAGTCGGTTAAGCGGCTGCCTTCGGCTCAGGTCATGATCCCAGGGTCCTGGGATCGAGCCCCGCATCGGGCTCCCTGCTTGGTGGAGAGGCTGCTTCTCCCTCTCCCTCTGTCTGCCGCTCTGCCTACTTAAACTGTCTATCTCTGTTAAAAAAAAGAAAAAAGAAAAAAAAGAACAGAGGTAAAATGAAACCCTTTGACCAATCTTTGTCTTTCAATATCCTGCACTTTCATGTTACTTTAATCCCAAAGGGTCCAATGACGGTCTGGTATAGACATTGGAACAATCCCAAAATTGATAGACTCAGAGGCAAGACCAGGGACAGGCTCAGTGACAATCTTAGCAACAACCTATACAGAGTGAGATGAATTTTTTTTGAAAATTCTCCCGATGGCCTTAACACCTCATCAGGCAGAATCTTACAAATAGAATGTAATTTAAATTGCATCTTCTTTGACCCAATTCAAAGAAATCTTCTTCAAGGCATGCTGGAATTGTGACACATTGAGCAAGACTCTCTGGGTGCCAGGAACTGCTATTGGAAATACAGAATAAACTTGAGGGTATCAGGCATGTGCAGGAACCCCCAAACATTAATTTGAGTCACAGTTGGCTGCACTGTATCAACCTATAAACACCTCTCCACTTTCAATTAACATTGCTCTGTCTCCTGTCTCGCTGAATATTATATTTAACTAATTTAAGAGGATTGGTAAAGAGAGTTTTCACACTTCACAGGAAAACATAATGAAATAATTATATGTCTACCTCCAAAAGGCATGAGAATATTGCATAAGCAGGCTTCAAGTCTTTTCAACTAAAGCCACTTGCCTGTGACTCCTGAAGGAGGGTTCATGCCTGAACTTTCACTTAGATGTACTTTGTTTTTACACCTTTGTGCTCATACTCATGTTACAGAATGTTTGCTTACCTCTGGGAGATTGCATTGTTGGTATCTTTTTTGGTCATCCAGTAGACGGGCTGAGGTGGGATGAGGCAGGCTGAGACACTGGCCACATGTATTCATGGGTAGGAATGGAGTTGAGATTGGGACCAGGAAAGAGTAATCCACAAGGTTAGTCATAGGCGTGGCCAGTGGGACAAAGTTAATGCATTAGCATCCACATCCTGTGTATCAGTCAGCTATTGACATGATAATGCTGTGTAACAAACCACCTCCAAGCTCAGTGTTTTACAACCACAGCATTTATCTTCATAGATATGGGTTCTGCACACAAGTGATGCTTCCAGTAACTCCATCAGCTGCAGGTTGGCTGGCCTTGGTTCCAGGCTCCATATTGGATTCTGGTCTGCTCCGTGTTCTGGGACCCAGGCTGAGAGGGTAGTGGCTACTCAGTGCATGTTCTTCTCATGGCTATCACAGGAGTTCCAGAGCCAAGCCAAGCCATGCAATCACATCGAGGCCCCCGCTTACATCATGCCTGCCAATATCCTTTTGGCTAAAGAAGTCAAATCCAGGGGCTGAGAAGTATATATCACCCTTGGTGGGAAGGGTGAAGTAATATATACAGACCTGCTGAACACTAACCTTATCCTTTACTGCCATGAAAGGCCAATCCAGTGGGCATGGCATATGATGAGTGAAGAGATTAAAGACTGATCAAAAGCAGGCTGGGGTTTAGGGAGAAAGGCCATGCGTCAGTGAACTACAGTGCACAATCCCAGCCAATCCAGGTGGCATTTCAGGATGACTTGAGAGCTGGACAAGTAGGAGAACAAGATGGAACCCAGACTTCAAGGTGTGACATAATGAGCAGGCAGGTTGTCAGGCCCACCACAGCAAGACTTTCAGATCAGCTAGCCCCCTCCCCCTGGGGTTTCTAAGGCCATTTTTAAAAACTGGGATCTGTATATATTTCAACATGTACAACTATACAACATGATGGTTTGATACATGCATATATCACAAAATGATAACTACAGTCAAGCTAATTAATACCTTGAATCGGTGTTCAGGACAAAGGAATCATAGAAAGCCAGAAGGGGACAATGAACAGGCAGAAAAGGGGCCAAACCCCACATAAACCATGAAGCCCAAGAAGTCCCTACTTAAAGAGTCATGACTGAGCTGCCTCACCATGGCTGGGGGTGTGTTGAAGTTACAGCAGGAGGCTGCTGGCTCTGTCCAGTGCTGAAGTCAGCTCCCCTGAGCACGAAGGGACTCCCCAGCTCCCACATGTTGCACCACTGCACCAAGGAAAATATGGCCCTGGGAGATCTTTCTGGATGGACAGTCAGTGCTCAGGCTTCCAGGGGTACAAAGCTATGTAAACAATAGGCACTTACACTAGGTACCATTATTCTACCTTTGTGTGTGTTCATTTGCCTAACCCTTCAAGGGGCCCTGGAAATGCAGGGAGATGAAGCTCAGAGGAGTTGGGAACTGTGCCAAGGGTTTTCACTGTTAGGGAATGATGAGCTGGGACTAGGATCCAGATAATCCAGGCCCTGTTTCTGACCACAGTTCCTTCCTGCCCCCAGGTAGAAAAGTCGGGTGCACGAGGGCAGCAGGTGGACTGGAATTTATAGGCAACTGGAGTGAATAAGCCCAGTGGAGGAGAGGCACAGAATATTCTATACCAGATATACTTTACAGCATAAAGGAACATATATATATCAACAATGGGTAAGTGGTATCCTCTTAATTCTAGTTCCAACTTCCAAGTTCAGTCCTATTTTAAAAAAACCCAAAAACTCCTCCATAAAGTCTTATTTAGTTAGTTAGTTATACCAGAATGTTCTTAACTACTTTATTCAGAACGGCCCCAAATTGGAAACAACTGAAATATCCCTCCACAGGAGAATGAGAAAGTATGTCAACATAGCATATTTTTACAATAGAATACTACTCAGCAACCAAAGGATCAGACTTCTGATAAACGCCATACAATATGTGGATCTCAAAAACACCATGGTATTCAGAAAAAAAAAAATCAGACCCAGATTAGTACATTAAGTATAATTTCTCCTCCTCCTGCCTTTGGATTGTCTCTGTGTTTTTGTCACAAGGGGTGGGTCTATTTCTGGACTCTATCCTCTTCTTCTATGTATATGTCTGTTCTTGTCAATAATGCCACACTTTCTTGATTACTATAGTTTTCTGGTAAATACAGAAATCATGTAGTGTGATCCTCCAATTATGTTCTTCTTTTTAAGAGTATTTTGACTTTTCTAGGACTTCCAGCAATGCATTTTTAGCTACCGTAAGCTTTGATCACCTTTTACTTGAAATACAAAATCCTTATTAAAGGATCTTCTGGGTAAAGGGGAAAAAATAAAATGATCACAGAATCTCTCTCCCTCAGTACTAATGGAATAAATAAACAACAGTAAAAATAACCAGAACCGTAATCAAGAAGAACAAAGAGAAGGAGATTTTTGGAATGCCGTAATCTACAAAATGCTTCACCAAGTAAAGAAACAGAACTTTTAGAGCAGGATGACTCCTGACTTTTTCTCACCTCTGTCCCATGCCCCATTGGGGTCCTGGCGAGGTCACAGAAACCCTTGTATCCTCAGGAATATTTCCAAAGTAATGAGACGTGAGGGCAGAGGTGGGGGAGCTCTGTTCCTGCTCTGGCTTTCGGGCTAGTCACCTAGGCTGCCGGGGAGAGAGGTGAGTAAGATGAGAGAAGCAAACAACACGCAGTGATACTTTTGACGGGGACAAAGACTCATATTGCCCCTTTGAACTGGGGAGCAATTTGAAGGCAGGGGGTACCCTCCAGGATAGCTCCTGGGTAGAGGGTGGATGCTGGCAGAGGGCAATGGACGACCTCTGGGAAGAGAACAGAGTCTGGTTGTTCTGGGGCCGCGCTCACCTCCACCTGCCCTCCACCTGCCAGCCCACCTGACCTCAGCTACAGAGAAGTAGCCGCACCACAAAATTCCAGCCCCCACACTGTGGCTTGGAAGGTCTGGCAAGATGGAAACTTCAGCTTTACTCTCCCGTAGCAAGTGGAAAATGAGAACGAAACCAGAAAACGTAACAATACTGCAAACCTACTTTGGGGGAAGGGGAGAGACAGGAAGAAACATGGGATGGACACTGGAGATGAGAAAACCTGTCTGGAAGAAAATGCCAGAAGGAACAGGAGGAAATACCGCCCAAGTATCTGTGGCAAAGAACCTCACCAGAACACGACGTCAACCAAACGGGAATTCAAAGACAAAACGAGTTTTCCAAAGAGTGAGGCGTTACCCTTGGGGGAAACCTTCCCAAGGCCAACTTAAAGTGGCAGGGCTGATAGCTGCACTTCAAACCTGGCTTCATCACTTTTGTGCAACCCATTTTAGAAAAGAAGGCGCTGAAAAGACAAATTGAGACCAAATAACATTCATGCAGAAATGGTAATTGAGAAGCATCAAAGGATAAAATAGATGGAGCCGAAAATTGATTTACTAACAGAGAAGCAAGTCTTGACGTAATTGCATTTAAAATAGAGAAATAAGACCATGAGGTTAAAGCATTTAAGGCAGGTGGTAGGGAAACAGGGAGGGCGAAGTAAGCCAATGTTAAGACCAGTAAAGTCCCCGAAGTAGAGAACTCAACAAATACAAAAGGAAAAGAAATGCAAATATATTCAAGGGACAATTCTCCGAAACCGGAAGGAAAAAACAATCTGCAGAACGGAAGTGCATATTCTCTTCCAGGAAAAAGACATGCCACAGACAACGGGAAAAATCGAGGTGGCTTCCGACTTCTCCACCACAGCATTAAACATCAGCAAGAAAATGGAGCAAAGTTCATAGAGGTTTGAGGAGAAGGAACTAGAATCCTGGTACCTTCCTTCCTGTTATTCGGCATAAAGGAAACAGGGCAAATGTTCTTTAGGAACGTTTACTTCATATTTAGGGTGAAATAGATCAGAAATGATAGCACTCCTCCGCTCCTTTAAAATAACGGTATAATAGTACCAATGTTGCCAGGGCAGAGACAACACAGAACCAGAGAGTGAGGAGCTTTGCTAAGTAGCCATGTGAACTCTGAGTCTAGGTAATTACAGATTCCAGACTCCACAGCCTGAGTTCGAGTGGCCCAGAACAAAGCACAAAATGGATACATGGTCACCAGGCAAGACTAAAGATGTCATTTAAAACCTCAAGAGTTGGGACACCAGGTGGGGTATACTGATGCCAACATTTTGTCATCTTGCTTAGCGGGCGTCCCGCCACACTGTCCAAAATCAAAATATGAAGTTAAAAGTAGCATTGATTCCTACCTCTGCCTATATATATATATTTACTTTTTTTCCCCCTTAACCATAGAGGGTTTTTAAAAGGAATGATACATTTTGTGGTGGAGAATTAATTCTGGCAGATCCTTCAGTTACACCTCAATTGTGTTTTCTTCTGTCAAATTCAGGAACTTTTGATTTAGGCACTTTTAGTTCAATGGCAACTATATTACGGCTTTACTTACTACATGTAGCTTCTCTTGTCTGTCTGTCTTTCTGGGTATCTGCCGGGGAGCTGTCTGCAATGAGACGCACTTCATGTTGACAGTGGCTATTTTTAGGTATGAAGACTCCAAGGGATTTCTTTTACTTCCTTCTTCCTACTTTGGCACCATTGAAATTACTTATAATGAGTAGGCATAGTTTTAAACATGCAGTCATTATTTTAAAAGCTAAGAACCCATACCGGCATGGTTATATAAGGACACTTTGCCTGGATAAACAGAAAGCAAAACCAACTAAGCAGAACCCTAATGCCAACATCTCAAGACTTATTTCTGGGATAGCAGGACAGAGAACCCTATCAGGGTCATAAAAAGGAAAAGTCCTTCATAAGAAAATGGGAATGGAATTCAAAACAATAAACAGCTAAAATATATTGAATATTTCCACAAGCCAGGCACTATGCTAAGAACTATACATTGATTTTCTAATTTAATTATGACCATAATCCTGTTAAAAAGGTACTACCATAACTCATTATATTATGCACAAGGAGACCATGGCTCGGTGGGGGGGTGGGGGTGGGGGGTAACCTTCCCAAGGCCAACTTAAAGTGGCAGGGCTGATAGCTGCACTTCAAACCTGGCTTCGTCACCTTTGTGCAACCCATTTTAGAAAAGAAGGTGCATGATCTAGAACGCAGTGGGTTTGACCTGTCTGAGCTTCCTGAAGTGAGTCTCCCGCACACGGTCATGTGACTTACTTACCTTCCGCCGGAGCAAGGTCCTGTAGGTTCACGAAGGTCTTTTCAGTAGGATGATTTCTAGACACTGCCATCAAAGGCTGGCTCATGTCCACTCTCTCCTTTCCTTTGGAGTGCACGATTATCTTGGAAAAATAACATCTGCCTGCATTGACCCCTGGGTCCTGCTACGTTACTGCCATTGTCAGGAGGGCTTGATTTCAACTCGGAGGTGCTCCGTGTCCAGAAATCTGGTGCTGGCTCTCTCACCACCCCCACGGGGTGCTATGCAAAGCCTCCCCACAGGTAAACACTGACCTACTGTACCAAGAACATGGAATATAATCTTCCGGAGAAGAGCCCCCTACCCCAACCAGGGGAACAGTGTGTCCACAAGCCAAGGAGCACCAGCAGCCACCAGAAGCTAGGAGAGAGAGGCATGGGGGAGAATTCTCCTTCAACCCTGCCAACACCTTGAGTTTGGACTTCAGACCTCCTGAACTACGAGAGAATACATTTCAGTTGACGTAAGCTGCCAAGTTTGTGGTGATTCGTTAGGGCGGCCCTAGGAAAGCCAACACATTCCCGAAGCATCTACACCACAAATATCCATCTTTCCACTCCCAAGACAGTTCATGCTCAGGAAGTAGGGGTTGAATTTTCTCGTGAATTCACCCGTTGGTTCAGTGATGCGGACAGCAAGTTCGGAACTCCAGCCAGCCTTCTTTGACATGGACTGTGAGCTCCATGGGGACGGGGGCATTGCTTCTCACACCTGCACTCCTGTGCAAGTGTCCAGCCACATTTGTCAAATGAATGATGTTGAGGTAAGGGCCGTGTAAGACCCCACATGATATGGTAAATAGGCAGAAAGCTAGAGGATGTCAATGGCATTCTCGAGTCACTTCCACTGCTGAACTTGGCTGGATGGTTTTAGGAAAGTCACTTATATTCTCTAGGCCTTGGGCTCCTCATCTTTAGAACAGATATATGAAAATCCAGCCTTAATTATTTCAAGGGATTGAAGCCGAGATCAGAGACCAATGTCAACATTTAGAAATGTTAAGACTCAGAAGTTTGTGTTGTTGGTGTTATTCACAGGACAGAGGATCCCAATTTTACAAAGAAACATGTTTAAAGCTACTGAAATATTGTGCTCTGGCAGGGAAGTGGGGAGGGATCTGAGACAAGGACCGTGAAGTCTGGTACAAAGAGAGGGGCCCAAATGGTGCCTGGGATTCATCCCCCCAGAACTCTGGCTCCACCGTGGAATCGACACATGGGCCCTGGGTTCCATGCAACATGGTTCCACCAACGTGAAAGCCCTGTCTTCATTAAGGGCTGACCTTGAAAGAGACCTTTGAAAGCCATATTCCATATCCACAAGTAGAAATCGATTACTCTTCCTTTTGATCTTTTTTGAGCATTTATTGAGAGCTGACCTGTGCCAGGCATTTTACAGGAATAAGCTCTTTTAAAGCATTGTACCCATTTTACAGATAAGTAGAGTCCATTGTAGACATGGAAATGGTGGGGCTGAGATTTTAGCAGAATCTCTCTGTGTCCAGAGCCTGAGCTCCTAACCATGTGCTTTTCTACCCTCTCATCCATCTACTGAGCATCTTTTCTTGGAATGTAAATAACTACCTCTTCTTCAAGAAAATCACAGAGAGAGCAGACATGTCAACAGTTTACCATATAATCTGTGTATTAACAGCAAACACATGTGCCTAATGCTATGAAAGTTCTGAGGAAGGAGGAATGATCACTGTCTGGAGGATAATGGAAGGATTTACAAAGAAGGTGACTTTGAGCTGGGTCTTGTAGTGTGAATAGGAGTTCGCCATTCTACATAGACAGAAAAGTAACCCAGGGGTATGATAGAAGGTGTTTGACATGGGAAACTATGCTCACTTTACTGTAGCCAAAATATGAGTGTTGTGTGTGTTTGGGGAGGTGGGGGCAGAGGCAAAGGAAGTTGGGAGGGTGAGTTTGTGCAGATGGTGAGTGCTCTGACAGGGACCAGATTTTATCCTCTACCAGAATTTGCAAACTTGTGGCCCCAGGGGCCCAGAATTGGCCCAGAGACATGTTTTGCTGAACCCATTAGTGTTGAAAATTTTTTTAATTGACTGCCAACATTTGAAAGTGAGATTTCACATACGTATCAAGATTTCAGTTCTCATTAAAAAAAAAAAATAAATCAAAATCTGGCAACACTGGGTCTGTATTTCTTCATAGCTACCAACTAGAGGTGAGGAGCTGTGGTCCCCTTAGGCCTGAACTCATCTTCTTTAGCTTGACACAGCGCCTACCATACCACTCCACCCACTTACCTTCCCTGCCTCGTGCTTGCGGGCACCTGAGGCCTCACCTCTGACGAATGGGAATCATCTTGGATTTTTAAGTGAGTAAGTGATCTGGTCTGATTTGAATGGGTCAAAGCCATTCTGGCTGGAATGTGCAGGACAGACTGGAAGCAGAAAACTGAAGTCAGAGAAACCAGTGAGGAGACCTTCCAGGAGCTCAGACATCTGGGGGCAGGGTGGGGGGAGGACTTGGCTTGAGTCACCCCAAAACATCCACTTGTCTCCCTCTCCTGCTCTGTTTTTCTACTTTATGCTTATCACACCCTGACATTCTAGATACTTTCCTTATTCATTTGTTTATTATCTGTTTTCTCCAACTAGAATACAAGCTCCACATGGCCAAGAACTCTTTGTTTCAGGCCCTGCTATGTATTCGCAGTGCTGAGAAAAGTGCCTGGCACAGAATGTTCTTAATGAAGAGATGTTTCTTTCAGA
Organism: Mirounga leonina; assembly: GCF_011800145.1. Classification (NCBI taxonomy): domain Eukaryota; kingdom Metazoa; phylum Chordata; class Mammalia; order Carnivora; family Phocidae; genus Mirounga; species Mirounga leonina. Next base: position 18,959,603 of record NW_023270763.1, on the reverse strand, counting down.
TGAGAAATGACGTTTTCAATTATTTAACAATTGATATATCTAAGCATCCATAATCTCAATACTTTGAGGACAACCGACATGCCACGAAGAGGTGCCAGGTTTTCTGGCCCCGCCAACATGGCCCAGGGGACTTCCAGAAGGGTTCGGACCCCAATCTGGGAAGTGCCATACCCACCCCCACCTGGCATGCAGTGGCAGGTGCATGGGGCAGGGGAGATGTTGGCTCTCAGAAGTCGGGCCCCTGGGAGACCCAGGGCTTGGCCAAGACATCTGCCCTGGACCACCCTGCAGCCCAACCCCCTGGGCACTGCCCATCCTTTGAAAGGAGACCCAGATCAACTGTCCTTTATCTCCATTGTAATTTCTTCACTGGTTTTCTGAACAAGTGCCAAGGCTGTAAGAGCCTCCTTTTGATGCTTAATTGCTTAATTATCAGTTTGCTCCACCAATTTGAAGAGAGGGATTTGGACCACTTTTAAAAAGGGAGATGGGTTGGAGACTGCCCAGGAAGTCAGGCTCCTCTCTGCATCTGCAGCAGTTACTCGCCAGGGGCGGGAGGGCTTCTTACAACCCGAGTTCAGGGGCCCTGTCTTGTCCAGCCCCCATTCTCATTGGGCCCTCTGCACCCCATGATCCCTCTTCATCCAGCTGAACACTCGGGCAGTGAGTGTGGGGTTATCCCAACCCCTGAGACCACCACCAAACACACCATTCCTTTTTTTCTCTCAAATCATCTACATCTTTTCAAATTCTAGTTGTTTTTCTTAATTCTGCTGGCATTCATTCATTCATTCATTCATTCATTCATTCAGTCTTTCATTTATTCATTGACAGTCTTTATATGCCTGGGCCAAGTGAGGCTCATGGAGACAAGGATTTGAAAATGACTAGCTTGAAAATGGCAGGTGCCTGAAAGTCTGGGCAGAACGCGGGGAGGGGTTGATCCTACTGAGCTGGTGTAGGGGTGTGGTCTGGGTCTGTGAGGATGAGGACCACCTTCAGGAGGGAGCAGCTTTTTATGGTGCCCAGAAAGATTGTGGGCGCTCAAGATGTTACTTTTATTCTTCTCCTGTTTTCTCTCCTCCCCTCCCCTCTTCTCCCTCCCTTCCTCGTCTTATTCTCTCTCACTCACACACACACACACACTCACACACACACACTCTCACATGTACATGCACACACACATAGATGCTGTCAAAAGGTAAACTGAGGCACATGAAAAGTCCTAAGAGTTTATTTGAGACTAAGATTTCATTTGCCAGATAGAAATGAGTGGACATCAAACCAGAGATGGTTAGGACTGCCTCACCAACAGGAGTTAGGGGCAGGGTTTTTATAGAGAAGATGCTGAAGCAAAGCAAAGCAATTATTTGGTGATAGCTTTAAGCAGTCGCGTCACTGGGGAAAACCTTGTTGGATGTTTGTGATTGGTTTGTCTTAAGGTTCGCTTTTTGGGTTTAGGATTTGGTTTGCTTGTGTGGACTATCAAGGCATTAGAACCCCTCACCCCAATGGGCTTCCTGTTTAATTACTTTAGCAACACACACACACATACATACACACACACGTTCACAAGCCATCAGTCAAATGGGGGTTAAATAGCACATAGGCTCCCAGACAAGATGGGCAGCCCCCTCCCAGGGACTCTGTCTATACTGGCTGGCTTCACTGTGCCTCATTTTTCTTTAGGAAATTGACCTAGTGGATCCAGTTTCTCAACACAGAAGCGTGCTTCCACACACTCCGACCGCCCAGTTCAAAATAGTTTTTTCTTTTGATAAGAATTACCACCGAGATGCCCTCCGGAAACAAGCTAGCCCTCAGCAGACAGGCCCTGCAAGGATGCTCACGCTGCGGCCAAATGTCAGACTCAGATGAGCTCCTCTTACTCACAGCCTGCTTGAGCTGCAAGAGGCCAGCCCTGGATCCAGACTCAGGAGTGCAGTCCTCTCTATACCCTGCCTATGTTTTCCTTTTCCTTTCTTTTTTCAGCCAAGAGATGTGTCCAACAAAGGGATCTGTGGGATGAATGAAAAACAAACACGGTAAAGACAGGGAAAGAGGAAACCAGGCATCAGCAGAGATAGTGAAGTGTGTGCAGGGAGGGTGTGGATGGAGAAGCTGCAGGCCACAGCCATGCCCTGTGCATGGGGACCCAGGGGGAGGAAAGACGTGTAGTCTAGAGGTCTTGGTGCTGACTCCCATAGAACATTTTTCAATATTTTTCCAACATGGTGGGCAAGAAAGGGCTGCAGCAAAATGAACCTTAGCCCCCAAATTTAAGAGTGCAAGAACTAAAATTAATATTATTGCCCTTAAATCCAATTATTTCTCACTCAGGGCCTCCATCCTGCCCAGAGGGGGAAATTGAAGAGGCTCCCTCTCCCCCCAGGCTGGATCTTGCAAATGTCCTGGGGGCTCACACAAAGCAAACGTTTGGGAGTTTCCCCTTGGATGGGTGGATGACAGTGGGCAGGGCCTCGATGTTGAACAACTCCAAGGTGGATGGAGGCCTTGGACTGCATAGCATGTGTGGTGTCCACACTGGAGTGGACACAGCTTCTCTCAAAGCACCATATGGTGATCCCCACCTGGTCTATAATCTTCCTGGGGTGCTAAAAGGAAGCTAGTCACAGATCTTCAGAGCTTGAGGACCCTACAGGCCTCACTTTCCTTCCCAATCTTAAAAGAATTCAACCTCTCTCTGCTGATATCCTCAAAGGTCCTCACTTTCTCTCTTTCCTTCTCAATAGGGATGCCTGCCTTGCTAGTCTCAATAATGCCACAAAAAAAAAAAAAAAAAAAAAAAAAAAAAAAAAACACAACAGGAAAAGGCTAGCTTTAAAAAGGTCCCATTTTCTCCTAAAAATGCCCTTCAAACACAGGATCATTGAAAGGTTTAACTTCCTGCTTGTATCCAACACGATCACCAAAATCTAACAAGAACAAAGAAACAGATGAACGTGTCTGTCAGTCATCCTACCAGATGTTCACTGCAGTGTCTTGTGGCCAGTTAGTAGAGGGTCCCACTGAGACTGAATTGACTGTCACTACTGTTCTGTCCTAGGTAGTTTGCTGCAGTAAGGCCCCAACACACCATCATGCATCCCATTATCCACACCCTTGTGCATTCCTTTCCACATGGACTCTGGGTTTGGCCTTGTGATTTGCTTTGGCCAGTGGGACGTGGGCAGACATGGTACCAGCAGAGGTTTAACGAATGTTTGTGCACCGGGGCTCACTCCCTTGGACAGCACTGCATAGCCAGTCTAGCCTACTGGAGGGTAAGAGGCAACAGGGTGGAAAACCAAAAGGCTTCGGCCAATAGCCAGCACCAACTAACTGCCAGACATGCGACTGGGTCATCGTGGAAGGCTGCAGCCAAGCCAACTCCAGCTGAACTCAGGCACAAACAGTGGGGGAGCAGCCCAACTGACCCAACTGAGTTTTGGGGTTGTTTGTTGTATAATGGTAGATAACCAAAATTGTCTCTCACCAGAAGACTTTGTATGCCAACTGCTGGAGAGCTTTTTTTCAATAGGGTTTATTTTTAAAGAAGTTTTAGGTTCATAACAGAATTAGAGAAATGTCCAGAGATTTCCCATATAGCGCCCGCCCCTACACCTGCATGGGCTCTCCCTGATATCAGTGTCCCCCACCAAAGTGGTAAATTTGTTACAACCAATGAAGCTACACTGACACGTCATTATCACCCAAACTCCAGAGCTTACATTAGGGTTCACTCTTGGTGTTGTGCATTCTATTGGTTTGGACAAATGTATAATGATATGTATTGCATAGAATCCTATAGTATCATATGGAATTATATGTATCATATAGAATAACTTCACTGCCTTAAAAATCTTTTGTGTTCCACCTATTCATCTCTCTTTCCCCCTTATTCCCCGGCAACCACTGATCTACTGTCTCCATGGTTTGCCTTTTCCAGAATGCTCTATACTTGGAGTCATACAGTATGGATTTTCAGACTGACTTCTTTTACTTAGTAAATACATATTGAAGTTTCCTCCATGTCTGCACAACCTGATTGCTCATTTCTCTTTAGCACTGAATAATAATGCATTGTGTGGATATATCACAGCTGATTGATCCATTCACCTACTGAACAACATCTTGATTTCTTCCAGGTGTTGCTGCTACAAACAGCCATGTGCAGGATTTTGTGCAGACGTAAATATCAGGGAGTATTGGGGTAAATATCAAGGAGCATGATTGCTGGATCAGATGGTAAGCATATGTTTTGTTTTGTAAGAGACTACCAAAACGTCTTCCAAATGGCTGCACCATTTTTTATTTCCCACCGCGTGAGAGAGTTCCTGTTGCTCCATATCCTCATCAGCTTTTGATGTTGTCAGTATATGGGATTTGGGCCATTCTAATAGGTTTGTAGTGGTATTTCAGTGTTGTTTTAATTTGTACTGCCTGATGGCATATGATGTGGAGTGTCTTTTTTTTTTTGTCATTTCAAGTTTTTATTTAAATTTCAGTTAGTTAACCTACAGTGTAATATTAGTTGCATCTTTTCATATGCTTTTTTGCCATCTGTAAATCTTCTTTGGTGAGGTGTCTGTTACTTTGATTTATTTTTAATCAGGTTGTTTGTTTTCTTGTTGTTGAGTTTAAGGGTTTTTTTGTGTGCGTATATTTTGGATAGCAGTCCTTTACCAGAGATCTTCTGCAAATATTTTTTCTCAGTCTGTTCAAGGGGAAGCATCTCCCCCTATGGGCCAGCAGGCAGCAGGAGGAGCGCTGAGCTAGGGAGGAGGCGTTCTCCTTCCTAGAACTTGCATGTATTAAGCACCTGATGTATGAGGTCCAGCAGGGGAGAGTGGCCAGATCATGAAGTACTCGAGATTTGGAATTTTAACAAGTTGATCTGCTCCCTTTGTTTGTACTCTTACTTTCTGTTGGTTGACTCAAGTCATCAAAGTGAAAGAAGGTCAAGGTCCAAAGACACATCTGGAAAGAGAGGAAGATGATTTTTATATTTTGCCTTCTAATAGAGAAACTCCTTAGAGACATTATTGAATGAGGTGGGCACAACGCATTCAATCTGATTTCCTTTCCCTGCGAACAGGATCATTAAGGCATCCAAATTAACTGGGTGTAATCATGAATTAAATCGAGCTCGTTTATAAGGGAAACATAGAGGCATCTTTCATCTTACTATCCAGACATGATTCTCCTGACTTGAAAGTACAATTAGGAGGAAAGTGGGGGGAAAAAAAAACAAAAAGCCCATAGCTTAACCCTGAGTGGAATTGGTAATAAAATACCAGTTCCCCAGTGAACTGGCTGCCTTTCCAGGCCTCCTCAGCAGAGCTCATTATTTTATTTCACTACTTGAGAGGTTGAAAAATTGCCTGCAAACTGGCTAATTAGGACTAACAGTGCTTAGTAACGGGGGAGACAATTGCACTTCAAGAAATTAATGCTGAAATCATGGGAGCTCATGATTCATCTATTAAAGTGCATCCAGACACAGAGTTCCCTTCACCGTTGTGTCTGTCCAACTGTCGGTCCGGGTGGCCAGGGGATGCCAGCATTTGTCCGAGTTTGGGGCTGGTGGTGGTAAGAAACAGAAACCCATCTGGAGAAAAACGGGAGGCTCATTGTAAAGACATAGAGGCTATTCCACTTGGGACTTCTGGGAATGAGTATGAATATGAGGGCCTAAGGGGGGTGGATCACTCTCTCTCTCTCTCTCTCTCCAAGACATAGAGGCTATTCCACTCGGGACTTCTGGGAATGAGTATGAATATGAGGGCCTAAGGGGGGTGGATCACTCTCTCTCTCTCTCCTTCCCTCCCTTTCCTCCCTCCCTTGGTCTTTCTCTATCCTTTTCTGTATGACCAGGGTCCCCTGTCTCTCTTTTACCCTGGGCTCCGTTTCCTTCTGGGCATACACCCACCTTCCATGTAGTAATGGTATAGGGACTTAGCCCCATCCATTCATTCTTCTTCCAGATGTATGTGGATCCCCTCCTTCTCTTTGTCAGACCACGTGATCTGGTTAAGGTCAAACTGGCCAACGCTAGGGATGCAGCTTGTTGCCAAGATCTTAGTGAATCAGCCCTCTATTAGGTTCCCTTTGGTCTCAGAAATTGGTTCAGCGATGGTCTCAGGGTCCAACCAGAGTCAGTAAGATGCTTTTGCTGGGGCATCTTGGAAGAAACATTCTCTGTCTTTACCACGAGGTTGCAAAGATGGGCGACATAGGTTCTGGACCTGCTGAAGTCATCTTGCAGTCCCCCAGATAAATCCTTTTAGGGAGTCAAGCCAAATCCTCTCCATGTGGAGTAGGGCAGAGCTCAGCTGTGAAGAGAGAAATAGGTTGTATGACATCTTTTGAGCCCATGCATCAAGCAGCGCCTGATGCCTACATTATGGTGGATTTTACAGTTGCCTGATCCAGTAAACCCCATTTTTGTGTGTAAGCTAATTTGTTTTTAAGTTTCTGTCACTTGTGATCGAAAGAATTCCTACTGGCACCTGTGGCTTTCTTAATCCCCTTGAACCTTGAATCGCAAAATTCCCAGCTCTGACCCTGATGCTATATGGCCTGCCAGTCTAAGTGCTCACCCCACCTGACTGTACTTTCTGTGTGTCTTACTTCATAGTCTCAGAGAGACGGATTCAATTATCCCAGTCACGGACTGGATTTCCCAATCCACCCAGAGAGTGAGGGCCACACAGTATAAACATGGTCACTCTCCAGCTGGGACCATGAGGGAAGAATAGTATCAAACAATAGTCAAAGTCATGACCAGCATATCCTCCCTGGGTTCACTTAGCCTACTGAAGAGACAAGTTCACATACACCTGCCCTTCTGTTTTGACCGCCTGAACCTCCCCATCCAGGCATCCCCCTGCTTATCTCACATTAGCCCATGGACTCCAGTGCCAATGAGATGCTTGCCAGACCTTGAGTGAGCCCCCTTGGAGTGCCCACTATGCAAAGAAGAGGAATCTTTGATCCCTTGGGCTTGGGGAGTTCCACGTACCTGAAGAAACCCACCCTTCAGCATATTTCTGTATGACACTGACAGATTTCAACTCCAGGAAATGGCTGGCTGGTGCACAAATTCTGGCTCTTTTCCTTGGGGATCTGGCTAGGAGGGAATAAGTAGAATATTTTAAAGTTCCCCTTCATATGTGTCCATTGGGATGAGGAGGAACTGGTTTCATTAACACGTGTGCTGAGCAAATATTTGCTGAGTCCTGGCCTCTAGGAGAGGCAATTAAAAAAAAAAAAAAAAGACCTCTTGGTGGGGGGGGGGTTGAGAGTCCTCACTTTAGCAGCAACTGGGTGTCCTGAGGTGAGTTAGCTAAGATCTCTGAGCCTCAGTTTCTTTGTCTTGAAAAGAGGAGATGATCATCCTTCTTCTCTCTACCCCAGAATAAGGCTCATCGCCAAGAGGACGGTACTGCTTGCTGTCCCCTTTGCTGTCAGATGATAGGTTCTGAGATCTGTGGCTCAGAGGCCGTCAGAAGAAGCAGATTCGGTTCAAGTGTGGACTGCAGCATGTTCCTGGATCCTGTCCAGGGCAGGTGCTATCCTTCCCCTCCAGAACAAGGTGTGGAGGCTCTTCTCTGCCTGGCTTTCTCCTGCATCGTGCACCACAGGACTCGGGGTTGGAGGCCAGTGGACAGTGGTCCAGCCTCATCCAGCCCCAATGGGATGATACCGAGGTGCTTCCTTGGAGGGACATTAGCAGGACTGAGTCCCAGGTGCCCACAGCAGCGACCTGCTCAGGAGTGCACCCCTCACTGGTTTTTCTCCATTCCCCATCTCACTTTCTCCTCTCCTCCCCTTTTGCTTCATGGGATTGCCTTCCAAATAAACCACCTGCGTCCAAGTCTCAGGGTCTTTTTAGAAGAACATACACTGAACCACTACCCAGACTCACTTCTTATCTCATTATTCTTTGATGACTGCAGGGTCTGCAGTGACATCCTGTTTGATTCCTAATGTTTGTAACTTGTGTCCTCTCTCTTTTTCCCTTTTTCCATTTCACTAGAGGTTTGTCAATTACGTTGATCTTTTCAAAGAACCAGCTTTCTGTTTTTCTGTTTTCAGTTCCATTGATTTCTGCTCTTATCTTTATTATTCCCTTCTCTCTACTTGCTTTGGCCTATTTTGTCTACTTGGTCTCGTTTCTTAAGGCAAGAGCTTCAATCATTAATTTAAGACTACTTTTTTTTTTCACATAAGCATTACAGGCCATGTCGTTCTCTCTTAACCCTGTTTTACTCATGCATAACAAATTTGGATATGTTGTATATTCATTTTCTTTCACTTGAATGTATTTTTACATTTTTCTTGAGATTTCCTGTTTGACCCTGGATCATTTGGAAGTATGGTGTTCAGTTTCTGAGTGTTTGGAGATTTTTCTGTTATCTTTCTGGTGGCATTCCCATGTGGACAGAGAACACATGGTATGTGATTTCAGTTCTTTTAACTTCACTTCGGTTTATTTTACAGCTTTGCTGTAGATTTCTTTGGATTTATCTTGTTCGGAATTCACCCAGTTTTTTGAATCTGTAGGTCTATGTCTTTTGCCAAATATGGGGGATTTTCAGCCCTCATTTCTCTGTATAGTTTCTCATCCCTCCTCATTGTCCTCTCCTCTAGGACTCTGATGACCTAAGAGGTTGGATCTTTTGTTATGCTGTGTTTGTTCTGTTCAGGTTATTTTCCATCTATTTTTCTCTCTGAATACAGATTGAGTAGTTTCTATTTTAAGTTCACTTTCCTCTCTATCTCCTCTTTATTCTGCTGCTGAGCCCATCCACTGAGTTTCTGTCTCATCTTTTGTATGCTTGCAGTTCTAAAATTTCCATTTGGTTCTTCTTCATATCATATTTCTTTACTAAGAATTTCTATTTTTCCGAGACCTCCTGTATTTTCATTTGTTTCAACTGTGTTCGTAATTCCTCACTGAAGCATTTTTATGACAGCTACTTAAAATACTTGTCAGAGAATTCCAACATCTCTGTCACCTTGATGTTAGATTGTGTCAATTGCTTTTCTTTCTTTCTTTTTTTCATTCAAGTTGAGATATTCTTGATTGTTGGTCTAACAAGTGATATTTGATTGCTACCTGGCCATTTTTGAATATTACATTGTAAGTCTCTGCATCTTATTTAGATTGTGTGTCTTAGCAAGCCTCTTCTGACACTGCTCCAGTAAGGAAAGAGGGGGCACGATGTCATTACTGCCATGTGGGGATGGAATTCCAGATTCTACACTTGGCTTCCATTGATTGAAACCCAGTGGAGAAGGGGCTTCTCATTACTGGTGGGTGGGGATGGGAGTTCAGTCTCCCTACTGATACCCCCTTACCTGGGAGGGGGACGTGAACCACATTACTGTTCTGCTGATACAACCTACCAGGGAGGGGACATGAACCATGTTCCTGCTCCTCATATAATCTCCACTGTTATTACAGCATTGATGGCCTCATTATTACTGAGCAGTGGTGTAAGTCCTGACTCTCCACGAGGCCTCTTCGGATGTTATCCCAGTGAGGAGGGAAATGCGTGACTCATTCCTCGGAGCAGATGTGCAAGTCCAGGCTCCCCACACTGTGTTCACCACTGCCACCCCTGCAAAGGAGTTGGGTCACCTCAATACAGCCTGACAAAAGTAAAAGTCTAGGCTTTCTGCCCAATCTTTGATGACAGAAATGGAAGAATGGGCATTTCTGCATTGCTGGTTTCCCAGCACACAGTCTGGGATATATGAGGCAGAAAGAAATCCCAAGAAACTCACCACCGTGTTGTTCCTCAGGTTTGGAGTTCCCTGGACAGTCTGTCTTCTTCTCTCCACCTTTCAGGGTCTTCTTATGTTTATTTTATATGTAATGTCCAGGGGTTTTAGCTGTACTTATAGGATGAATAGGGGAAAACGTGTCTGTCCACTCCATCTTACCAGTCCCCTGGTTAAATTATTTTCAATATTTATTTATCAATAAGTAATATATATGTGAGTTTTAAAATTCAAAAGATACAAAAGAGGGAATAGCAAAAATTCTCTGCTCACCTCTATCCCCCAGCCACTCAGTTCTATTCCCATTAGACAAATGTTATCAGCTCCTTGTATATCTTTTTGGAGAGTTTATGCAGATACAAGCAAATTCATATATAACATTTTTCTACTTATTTTCTATAAATAGTAGAATCCTCAACACACTGATTTGGTGCTTCTGATTTTTTTAGCCACTTTCTTTTAACTTTTTATTTTTAAATAATTATAGATTTATGGAAGGCTGAAAAGAAACATACAAGGAAATTCTGTGCACCATTCCCTCAGCCTTCCACAAAGCTAACAGCAACAGCACTTTATACAACTATAGCAAATTGTCAAAACCTAAAAATGGACATTCCTACAATCCAGACTCTGCAGGTCCTACTCAGATTTCATCTGTTATCTGTGTACTCCTGTGTGTGTGTGTGCATGTGTGTGTGTTGTTCTTTACAATTAGACCACATCTGCAGCTTTTGTAGCCACCACCACCATCAAGATACTCAACTGCCCCATCAGAAGACTCTTTGGGGTTACCCCTTCGCAGCCACACCCATACCGTCATCCCCATCCTTAATCATCTTTAGTATTAGATTATTTCACAAATGTATACATAAAAAGAATCACTCTTTTGGAAAACGTTTTTTAAGAGAGGGATAGAGAGGGGTGGAGGGGCGGAGGGAGAGAAAGAGAGAGAATTTTAAGCAGGCTCCATGCCCAGCGCAGAGCCCAGTGTGGGCTCATGACCCTGAGATCGTGATCTGAGCTGAAAACAAGAGTTGGACATGTAACCGACCAAGCCACCTAGGCGCCCCTCTTTGGGAATACTTTTTAAAATCTCAGCATAATTCCCCTGAGATTCATCCAAGTTGTTCCGTGTACTCATAGTTCATTCCTTTTTATACCCGAGTTGTATTCCATGATATGGATGGAGCAGATTGCAGTTAACAATTTACCCATTAAAAGACATTTGAGTAGTTTCCAGTTTGGCGCCATTATGAATAAAGCTGCTATGAACATTTGTGTTCAAGTTCGTGAATGATAATAAGCCTTTATTTCTCTGGGAGAAATGCCCAAGAGTGCAACTGTTGGTTTATATGGTAAGTCCATTTTTAGTTTTGAGAGGATTTTTTCAATCCTCTCAATTGGAAACAATTTTTCCAGAGCTATTTACAGTCCCACCAGCAATGCATGTGTGATCCAGATTCTCCACATCCTTTTTCACTAGCTTTTATTGATTTTATTTATTTATTATTGGTGTAACTCACATACTGTAAAGTTCACCCTTTTAAAGTGGACAATTCAGTGAGCTTTAGCACACTCACAGGGTTGTCCACCCATGACCACTGTCTAATTCCAGAACATTTTCATCCCCCCAGAAAGAAGCATGACACCCATGAGCTCTCACTCCCCATGTCATGCCCCTCCCAGCCCCTGGAAGCCACTTTCAAAAATTTCCCCAGAATCCTTCAATTTCTAATTACTCCTTCCCACCTGGGAATATAGAATCTAATTAAAAATAAGTAAAATCCTACCCAGTAAGACATGAGCTTCATGAGGGCGAGGGGTTTTATTTCTTTATTTAGTCTATTTGGTTCAGTGATGATTCCTCAGTACCTAGCACAGAATCTAGCCCATAGGAGTTGCTCCACACTCATCTCTAGAAGCACAAGTAATTGGAAGAAGAAAGGTATGCATGAGGGAATACATTTCCCAGGATCATCATGTTGAATCCCAATGTGGTACAGGACATCTGGTTCCATTCCTGCTGCTGGATTTAATAATAACCTGCAGGGGCTCTTAAAGGCTCTTCTAGGCTCCAGCCAGATCTTCTGAATCAAAACTTCCAGGTCTGGGGTCTGAGATGATTCATTTTTAATCAACACTCCTGGTGGTTTGAGCTCTACCCCAGTACACAGGCTAGAATTTCTAAATCATGGAGATAGGGAGTAAGGTTGAATAGGTCCTGAGTACACAACCCAATCCTTTGCCAGATGTCCCATGGATTTATGTATCCTTCTCTCTCGGGGAAACGGAAATGTAGAAAAATAATTGTGTCCAAAGGATGCTTCTGTTGGGGAGGTGGTGGAATATACTAGAGAATGGATACTCAGGATCCAAAGACACAGAAGTTTGAAATCAGACTCAGTTACTTACTAGCAGACTTGGACACATTATTTGGCCTTTCTGAGCACTTCTTTTTTATTTGGATTTTTATTTTTGTTAAATGGGCAGAATAATTGTTTCTAGACCAGATTGCTATTGTAGGGATTAAAGGAGCTAATGAGTACACACACACACACACACACACACACCCCATATTTTAATTTTCAGACATCCAGTTACAAAATCAGAACCCAAGAACCTCAGCATTAAAATTGTCCTAAGAATAATATCATCTCATCTGCCTCTTACAACCGAGATGTTTTCTCTAGCTGTCTCAACAGGTGACTGCTCCGTCTCTGTTGAATGCCTCCAAATGCCGGAAGCCTCACTACCACATAAGGCATCCCGATTAAATCTACCTGCTTTGGCTCCCATAGCTCATAGTTCTTATTTCTGCAGTGGAGCCCCGAAGAATAAATGCCTTTCCACCTCACAAGCTTTCTGGTTAGCCAACCTCTCACTGGATAATCACGGCTTGGTAATACATGATGGGTGGTTTATCACAGGATGGAATTCATTTCACGGGGACATCTTTCCTAGCTCCTAGAAACAGCAGAGTAGCAAGTACAAATGCCTTCAGAGGCCAGGCTGGTGAGGTACACAAGTGAGGTCAACTAGCCAAAGATCGTGGCAAAATGAAGATCCAAAGCCCCTCTGAAATGAGGCGGCCTTCACTCCATTCCACCTTATCTCTCCGGATATTGAAATCTGGCTCAGTGTTTTCAGAGATGGATTTTTTTAATAGCTGTCCGAATTCCATGCTTTTTATTTAAAATCACCTCGTTGCAATACGGGTGCATTACAAACTAGCAGAATGGGATATGTTCCGCAGTTTATTAATAGTGGCACCGATGTCAATGACCTGGTTTTGATAACGTCCTCTGATGTTATCATGGGGGATATTGAGTCAAGAGGATAAGAGAGCTTTTGTGTACTGTTTTTGTGACTTCTTGTGAGTCTAAAAATATTTAAAAATAAATAGCTAAAAAAGAAAAATAAGAAACCGCCGTTTTGTAATCACTCATGTTTTAAATGTTGGCAAACTGACTTAATTAGAAAGCATCCGTGTGTTTGCAAGTGAAATAAAACATATCTAGGGCTGCGATCCTGCAACATTCGTAGCTAAGCATCATGATTGAGTTTATGAATGTTGCAGTCAGACTATGTGAATTTTGGCTTTAGTACTTAGTTAGCTCTAAGAGCATGGCAAGTTTCTGAGTCTCATTTTCCTCATCTGTACAACAGGAGGGATTAACATCTCCCTGGGCAGTTGCAGAGGTTAATGAAGCACTGTGTTAACGTGGTGCCCAGGATATATGCCCTGTTGGGTCAATGTAGCCAGCCGATAGTAATTGTTCCTCTCAGGACGAATTCAGTTGGATGGATGCTCAAATTGCCATCACCTCAGGCTGGTCCAGCAGTCTGTTGACAGATGCTCTGGCTGCCTCCCTTCCTTTTGCTCAGAGCAGGTCTTCTATAACCATCTGATGAAGCAGGCTGGCTGGATCCAGGAAGCCAAGAGAAGGGCACATTCCTGTCCTGCCGCTTAGACCTCCTGGAAGCCCCATGGAACAGGGATGACGTGGCTTCTCCAGTCAGAGGCATCTCCTTAAATGAAAGACGCACCGCAGTCAGCCTGGCCTGATCTGCCTGCCCCCCAACTCTGCCCCATCTCCTTATCCTGCTCTTCCCTCTGCTACACTGAGAGATACAAGGAAGAGCGGATTAAGCGAGCGGCTGTTTTGAATTTTTCCCCTGGCCTGAAATTTTTAACAGGGATCAGGAGGAAAGGGACAGAAGGAAAGGGATTTTGTGGTGCACAAGCCGGAGGCCTTGATGAGTGGGCATCTATGACATTCACATCTGGGCTTGGGGGGAACAGGCCGAAAGGGCCTGGCCGGGGCACGTCTGTCGCTGGACCGTAAAGGGGCAGGTGATCTACACCATCCCGGCTTCAGCATTTCACTCCAGTGAGCCAGTGGGGCCACGAGACTTTGGGGGGGCCAGAATGGGGGCCCAAACCATAGCATTCCAAAAGACCCCTTCTCTGTATATCAGGAGGGAAATGGTGGCCATAGAGCAGCTGCTTAATAGGAAGGAAGGAGGAGGGGAGGAAGGAAAGAAGGAAGGTTGGAAGAAAGGAAGGAAGGAGGGGAGGGAAGAGGGGAGGGGAGGGAGGAAGGAAGGAAGGAGGGAGGGGGGAGGGGGAAGGAAGGAAGGAGGGAGGGAGGGAGGAAGGAAGGAGGGAGATGGAAGGGAGGAAGGCAGAATTCAGGCAGACAGAATTCATTCCACAAATATTACTGAGGTGTCTCCCCTGAGCCAAGCACTGTGTCAGGCATCAGGGTAGAGCAGTGAACACAGAGAGTGTGCTCTCAGCTTATGCTGTGGAAGGGAGACAAAGAAAACAAAGCCATAACTTGTCAGGCTGTAAGAAGTGCTGGGAAGGGGCGCCTGGGTGGCTCAGTCGGTTAAGCGTCTGCCTTTGGCTCGGGTCACGATCTCAGGGTCCTGGGATCCAGCCCCGCATCGGGCTCCTTGCTCAGTGGGGAGTCAGCTTCTCCCTCTCCTTCTGCCCTCTCTTTCTCTCTCTCTCAAATAAATAAATAAAATCTTTAAAAAAAAAAAAAAGAAGTGCTGGGAAGGAAAACAAAGCAAGGTGATCTGCTGTATCAGATGGGCAGGAAGGACGGTTCTGAGCCAGTGACAGTGGAGGCTAGGTGTGAACAAAGTGAGGGAACAAGCTTAGCAGGGACCTGGGAGTGAGCCTCCCAGGCTGAGGGAGCAACAAGGGCCAAGGCCTCGAGGCTGGAGCCTGCTTGGCCAGTTCCAGGAGCAGCCCAGGAAGAGGCAGAGAGCAGTGGGGAGGAAGTCTGACCACAGGGCTTCTGTGGCCTGAGAGAGGGAGGCTGTGGAAGGTTCTAGAAAGAGGAGGGACATGATTCAACTGAACGTTTTCAACAGGATCCCGCTGACCGCCAGGTAGGGAAGAGATCCAGGGGGACAAGGACTGAAGCACAGAGCCATCAGGACGCTGCTGCCATAGTCCAGAGGAACAAATGTGCGCTCCATCCTTCATTAACTCCCCCTGCCGGGCCCGACGCAGGGCATCTTTCCCGAAACTGAATCACACCCACTCTCCTCATGTCCCCCCCATTCTCCAGTATCAATGCTGAGCGGCTCACCCCAAACCACACGCATGCACACGAGGGTCCTAATGCGGGTCTCTGGGATCCCAGGCGCCCCTGTCCTCGGCTGCCCCCCAGCTACCCAGCCCACCTTCCCTGTTTTCCTCTGGGATCCAGAGTCAGGGAGGTGATTCTCACACATTCACACATTGGACTAATTGCAAGGGTTTACTGGAATGGCCAGTAGTCATCAACGCTGACTTTTATGGCATCTGAGAGATGTGGCTGGTGACCACGGGCGTGGGGCCGTTCCAGGGCTGTGTCCCCACTAGCCCGTGAGTTCCATGAGAACAAAGATTGCATCTGTTTTTCTTGACAGGTGCATCCGTGGCCCCTCCAGAGTGCCTGAAGCAGTGTAGACCGTGGTTATGTAGGATGCTGACAGCACGGGAAGCTGGCTGGAGGGTGCCTGAGAACCCAAATTCTCTGTCCTATCCTTGCAGCTCCCCTCTTAATGTAAAATTATTTCAAATAAAACGAAAATTAGCAATAACGCTGATGGATAAAACACATAAAGAAAAAGTGGCTTCCAACAAAGTGAACCCAGCTTGTTTTTTCTTTCTCCTTGGGCTGCTGTCCTTCCTCCCCTCCAAAGCTCTGGGCCACTTGTTTGAGCCTCTGGAATAACAATCTGGAATATCTGGCCGTGTCTGGGCGTAGGGAGCCCCTGGTGTCAGGTGCGTGGAGAATTCCCTCACATCCCCCAGCCTTCCCGGCAGGTGCAGGGGTCTCCACGAGGCGACCGAGGATTTTATTATAGTTGCACTTTGCGGGGCTCACTCAGCGCATCAAGATAATTGTTTGACTTAATGTGATATCTGAGCCCCACAGCTGTGTGAGTCTGTCCTCCCCGGGAACTCGGGCTGGCTGCTGGCACACATTTCAGTGTCTCGAATTAACAGCAGTTTGGAAGTCTCCCTAATTAGTTACAGCACTGCTTCGAGGTGTCATTTTATTTTATTTTATTTATTTTATTTTTTTTTATGAGCCAAATAACATATTGCCATGTGAGTTTCTGGAAGACAGGGAGCTATAAATAAAATGATAATTTACTTGAAGTCTATCACACAGATCTACCAAGTTCAGAAGTAAGTTTTAATTTGACTAATGAGATGAAACTTTCTCTGCGGGGGCGGGGGGGGGGGTTGCTGTGGGTAGGGCTATCCCTGTATTACATGGAGTGGGACATTCCCCCAGAAGGCTGGGGACGCGATGAAGGAACAGAACTTGAACTGCCCAATAGAGGGTGTGCTTGGGGTCCGGGAAGCCTGACTCCGATGCAGACCCACCACCTGCCTCCTCTCGGCCCGGAGTCTGTGGGTCTCTCCTTCTTGCCCCAGACCTCAGTTCCTCCTATATTCCAGGAGGAGGACAATGGTTAAGCTCCCATCAGAGGCTTTTGGAAACATGCGAACATCTTACCTGTGGGCAAGCAGCAAATGCCAGAGATGCAGAGTGGGTAAGGGGGTTGTACTCAGAAGCCCTCGAGATCAAATCCTGCCTCCTTTATTAATGGGCTGTGTCAGATCAGGCGAATTATTCAGTCTCTCTGTGCCTTGCTTTCTTCACCTGTTGAACACTTCATAAGCTTCTTGAATCAATTAATTGATAAATATCCAGATTGCTGACAACTTACAGGAAACACACAGCAAACTCTCTGTAAGTCTTATCTAGTACACGTATTCTCAACAGGGGGCAAAGAAACCGTAGCTAGGACACGGGTCTGTGGGCCTCCAAAGGGACCCAGCACCTAAATAGATCTGCAGTACATCTATGGTATTAAAATATAGGGGCGCCTGGGTGGCAGTCAGTTAAGCGTCTGCCTTCGGCTCAGGTCACGATCCGGGGGTCCTGGGATCGAGCCCCGTGTCGGGCTCCCTGCTCAGGGGGGAGCCTGCTTCTCCCTCTCCCTCTGCTGCTCCCCTTGCTTGTGTGTTCTCTCACTCTCTATAAATAAAATCTTTAAAAAATAATAATAATGAGGGAAGGGGGGCATGAAGAAACCAAGCGGGGAAGCACTAAAACAGTTACCTATAGTAATAATTTGTGTGCCAAGTTGGTCGGGCAGGTTGCCTGTCTGATATCAGCCATGATGATGTCAGGTTTGGGGAACAGTGTTGCAGTCTGGCTCTTCTACTCAGGAACTGTGTGATCTTGGCAAGTTACTCCACTTCTCTGTGCTGGAGTTTCTCATCTATAACACAGAGCTCATAGAGCTACAGGGAGGATGAATAAAATGCGTGCCGAGTGCTGGGGATAAGGCCTGCCATGCAATAAACACGCAATAGAGGGCAGCTATTATTGGAATTATTTTCCTCATTATTTTACCAAACAACAACAACAAAGAAATAAAAATAAAAATCCGCCTAGCCCACACGGGCCCACGACCCTGGATAGCTCGGCCGCGCTTCTGAACCATCATCCCAGGGCTGACCCTTCTCGAGGGCTCTTTCTGGATCTCTCTAATGATCCCTGGGCAACGGTGCTGATGGTAGGCAAAAATTTCGCTGTTCGTCTGTAATCTTAATATCACACCACGGAGTGGACTCGGACAAGAGGAACCCAGCGATGTGGGTTGTTTGCAATTGCCTGTCAGTTCCTGGCGGCTCCATGGGAGCTGCCGGGCACGGTTCAGGAGCCAATGCCTTATTAGTGTTGCTCGGCACAGAGCCCTTCCTCCGTGCGGTCCCTTCAGCTCAGCTGTGAGGCGGTAGAGAAAGGGCCACTTTTGCATAATCGATACGGAATTAAAATGATTGAAGAGCATGACTCGCCCCTCCGTGTTCCCGCCAGAGCAGAAGGGATTCTGGACGTGTGCTCGGGGGAAGGTAGCTGGAGGATGGAGGCCACCCAGCCACTCCTCGGCACCCAGCAGCTGAAGCCTGCGGCATGACCCCCACCAGCCCTGGGGCCATCTTGGCTGCTTGTAAATCCTTCGGCATTCACGGCCACGGAGGTATCTTTTTCCTGCTCTAAGTGCCTCCCCTGGATCTAATCTAAATCCTTCGTGTTGCAGGTGGAATCCATCTCTCTCTGGGTCTTGGGGACTCCTAAGCAGAGGTCCCACTTGGTTACAGAGATTAGAAGTGGGAGCGCTGGAACCTAGCACGTGCCCCAGTGTGGCCCCTCCAGCCTGCCCACTCAGCCTGTCCCTGGTGGGCTGTCTGGGAGTCTCCCTGAGGATGACAAGTGTCCTGGGGCATCATGAGGAAGTGCTGACAAGAACAGAGTCCAGCCTTTGGGTCCAGCCTGCACACAGCCACTCTGGATGATCAGCTGATGCACAGAGCATAGAAATATCCCTGTGTATAGACACTCAGCAGGCTGGCACCCAGGGCTCCTGTGGGCCATATGGCTGGTTGGTCAGTGTCACTGACTCACAGGGAATCTGTGGCTGAGCCAGGCCCTGCCTGGCGTCCCGGCGATAAAACAACAAACAAAACCAAAGTCAACAGCCATGACACACTAAATCTCTGCCCTCATGGGGCTTACCATGAAGATGATGGGCTTAGTGATACATTCTATGGAAGAGAATAAAGTGGAGTAAGGGGACAGAGGGGGACAGGAGGGAGTCTTTCGGGCAGGGTGGAAAGGCTAGGGTAGGCCTCTCTAAGGAAGAGGCCTGAATAAAGGGGGCAGTGAGCCATGCATATATGGCAGGGAGGAAAGCCCGGGGAGATGGAACTTGCTGGGTGGTTCCAGGAGAAGCAAGATGGGGCCGGAGCAGAGACAGCCAGCAGGAGAGCGGAGGGGGAAAGGGGCAAGGGCCCATCATGTGGGACCTTGACGATCCGATCCCGGGAAGGCACCTGGGCTTCAATCAAAGTGGAATGAGAAACCACTGGAACCTCAACAGCAGGTGTTTTTTATTCTTACAGGCCAACTGGATGCTATGTAGGAAATCTTGTTTTTTTAAAAGATTTTATTATTTTTTTAATTTGAAAGAGAGAGTGAGAGAAAGAGAGAGAGAGCCCCAGTGGGGGGTAGGGGCAGAGGGAGAAGCAGGCTTCCCGCTGAGCAGGGAGCCCAATGTGGGGCTCGATCCCAGGACCCTGGGGATCATGACCTGAGCCGAAGGCAGACGCTTAACTGACTGAGCCACCCAGGTGCCCATAAATAAGCTGCATTTAAATAGAGACACGCACAAAACAAAGTTCTATACTGACTAATTAATAAAAACCTCATGACCAGAAACTCACAAGAGCCTAACCCTATGTTTCCCCCAGCAGCTCTGCATTATTCAGTATTGGCTAATCCAGTGTTTCCAGCGACTTTGTAGAACCTAACTAACTACTATGGATAGTAAGAATTGACTATAAATGGATGCGAAATGTATTTTGAAGGTAGAGGGAAACAGAGGGTCATCATCTGACACTGTACTTCCACGTGTGTTCCTCTCCCAGCAAACCCATGTGGTGAGGATTATTCACCCCCATTTTACAGATGAGAACACCGAGGCTAAGAGGCGAAATCACACAGCTGAGAAAGGCAGAACTGAGATGCGTGTCCACCTCCAAATCCAATTCTCTCCTTAGCGTGCTAATTTGCTAGGGCTGCTGTAACAGAAGACCACCAGGTGCCTTCAACCACAGACATGTATTTCACACGGTTCTGGAGGCTGGAGTCCAAGATCAAGGTGCCAGCAGGGTTTGTTTTTTCTGAGGTCTCTCTCCTTGGCTTGCAGGTGGCCACTTCCTGTGTCCTCACACGGTCTTTCCTCTGCGTGCATGTGTGTCCAAATTTCCTCGCGTGTCTAAATGTCCTCTTCTTTTTTTTTTTCAAAGATTTTATTTATTTATTTATTTGAAAGAGAGAAAGCACAGGCAGCGGGAAGGGCAGAGGGAGAAGCAGGCTTCCCACTGAGCAGGGAGCCTGACGCGGGGCTCGATCCCAGGACCCTGGGATCATGACCTGAGCCAAAGGCAGACGCTTAACTGACTGAGCCACCCAGGCGCCCCTTAAATGTCCTCTTCTTTGAGGACACCAGTCAGACTGGATTAATGCCGACCCGAGTGGCCTCGTGTTCACTTGATCACCTCTTAGAAGCTCCATCTCCAAATACATCCACATTCTGAGGTCTTGGGGGTTAGGATTTCAAAATGTGCATTTTAGGGGGGACACAATTCAGCCCATAACACTCCACCCTCCAACACCTCCCCAAAATTCATGTCTTTCTCACATTCGGCATACATTCACCTCCATGCCGGCAAACCACAAGTTTTAACCCACTCTGGCATCGACTCAGAGTTTCAAATCCCATCTAAATATTATCTCAACCAGGTGTGGGTGAGACTCCAGGTATGATTCCTTTTTCAATTAGCAGGTATGATTCATTTTTAAGCAGACTTCCTCTGCAGATATGAACCTGTGAAACCAGACAAGTTATCTGCTTTAGAAATCCGACTGTGAGACAGGAGTTGAAGAGACAAATATTCCTGGTTCCAAAAAGAGCTAGTCCAGCAAGAAGAAAGGGATCATGGATCCTAAGCAAGGGCAATTCCGTTCCATCTTAAACCTTGAGCGCAAGCCTCTTTGACTTGATGGCCTGTCCTCTAGACCCACAGGGGTTGTAGCCCCACCACGGAGGCCCTGGGTGGTGGTGACAGCCTGGCCCTCTGGAACTCAGGAGGTGTCCCCACCCTCTGGAATGAAGACAGCCCTACCTTTGGAGCAATTCTTCCCTTTGAGTACAGGATAA
This sequence comes from Mirounga leonina, assembly GCF_011800145.1. Taxonomy (NCBI): domain Eukaryota; kingdom Metazoa; phylum Chordata; class Mammalia; order Carnivora; family Phocidae; genus Mirounga; species Mirounga leonina. The sequence continues at coordinate 18,938,504 of NW_023270763.1, read as the reverse complement.
CACATGTTCCCATCTGGATAGCTCAAGTGGTCCATCCTGGAAATCCCAGAACTCTGACAGCCTTCCTTCTTCTTGTCCCATCTCTGTCCCCTCCAGTCCATCTGTCAGTGTTTCTGCTCAGATGCTTGATTGGGTACAAGAGTCACACTTGTGGGGTGCCTGGGTGGCTCAGAAGCTTAAGCGTCTGCCTTCGGCTCAGGTCGTGATCCCAGGGTTCTGGGATCGAGCCCCGCATGGGGCTCCCTGTTCATAGGAAGCCTGCTTCTCCCTCTCCTCCCCGTTCATGCTCTCTCTCTCTCTCTCTCTCAAATAAATTAAATAAAATCTTAACAAAAAAGAGTCACATTTGCAATGTTTTCATCACATAATTATCCAGTCACATCCTTGGTGTTCTCACCAGAATGGACTCTCCCTCTCTCTGCAATATAGATGTGCTGAGAATTTTCCAAATCTTCAAGTCCCAGTTCCTTTTTGGTTTGATAATTCCTTCTTCAGTTTTCCTCTCTCTTCTCCTGTTGTACCAGAAGCAGTAAGGAGAAACCAGGCCACACCACTGATACTCTATTCGGAAATGTCCTCTGCTAAATGCCCGAGTTCTTCATTCACAAGGTCTACCTTCCACAAGACGCTAGAACTTGTGACGCCAAGTTCTTTGCCACTTTATGAAAAGGATCGCCTTTCCTCCTGTGTCCGGTGACTTCTCCTCTTTGTCATCCAAAGCCTCACTGGAAGCATCTCACTTGTCCATATTCCCGCCAATGATCTGTTCTTCAAGGCAAGGTGGGCTTTTTCTAACAGGTGCTTCATAACTCCCAGCCTCCACCCAATCCCCAGTTCCAAAGCCACATCTTCATTTTTAGGTACCTGTTAGCAGTAACGCAGGTCTCAGCACCAAAAATCTCCATTACTTTGCTGAGGCTCCCAAAACAACACACCACAGGCTGGGTGGCTTCATCAGATTGATTTTCTCACAGCTGTGGTGGCGGGAAGTCCAAGTCCACGGTGTTGATGGATTTAGTTCTTTCGGAGACCTCTCTCCGTGGGTTGCAGGTGGCCACCTTCTTGCGTGGTCTTCCTCCTGTGGGTGCGCATCCCCGGTGTCAGCAACAACTGGACTTCCTCTTGTTCTCTGTCTCTCTCCATCGATTGCAAAATAAAGGTGCGTCAAGTCCAGTAGGAGGGGTTGTCCATTTCTCCATGATGCTGGACCTGTGTCTATTCCTACGCTAGAACTGCAGCCAGGAGGAGGTGAGGAAGGGCAAGAGGAGGGGAACAGTAGAGCCGTGAAACATCTTTAGTTCTTTGACCACATAATTCTCCCCATCTTCCCCTGCCTCATTATTCTTGCTGTCATTTAATAAACTGACTTCAAAATTACGAGAGAAAGGAAATCACCACCTCATGTCCTCTGTACTCCCTGAGGGATTCTGGGATTTTACATAATTATATAGGAGCCATGTAATTTCGCACCTGCTCGCCTCCCTTGTACATCGAATATTGCCCCTCACTGCTCCTCAGTTCCGATTTCAAGTGGAAAACATTTGCTGTGAAAAATACCTCTCCCCGGTCTCCGCGTGGCTCCCCAGCTCCCGCTTCCCCGGGATACCTGCCCTGGTCACGGCCTGTGGGACCAGCCGGGGTGCACGGGGTCCTTCCTTGGTGCTGGGGCTTGAGAAATGGGAAATGGGAAAGCAGGCTACCTGGGCTCAAAGACCAGCTTGGCAAGGTATCTCTCCCCTCCAGGCCTCTGTTGGATCATCTGTAAAATGGGTTCAAATTATTTTCTTACCTGGTTCACACGGAAGTGAGAGTCCTGTTACTGCCCAGCTCTGCAAGGTGCTCTATAAACTGGAAAGTGCTGCATGAATATTATTTTATCCATGGGCTTTGGAGAAAGCCAGCTCGATGGCCCCAAGTGGCGATGGTGACAAGGGGACTCCAATAATGCCAGGGGCGGAGAAGCCTTTGTAGGCATGCCCTGGGGCTGTCTCAACCTTTTCTCCTTGTACCCATTGCCCTCATCTGGGAAGAGGAAAGGTTGATATAATCTGGGAAGAAGGAAAGAGGAATGAAAAGCCAGAAGTAGGGCGCCTGGGTGGCTCAGTCGGTTAAGCGACTGCCTTCGGCTCAGGTCATGATCCTGGAGTCCCGGGATCGAGTCCCACATCGGGCTCCCTGCTCGGCGGGGAGCCTGCTTCTCCCTCTGACCCTCCCCCCTCTCATGAGCTCTCTCTCTCTCTCATTCTGTCTCAAATAAATAAATAAAATCTTAAAAAAAAAAAAAAAGAAAAGCCAGAAGTAGAACTTCCTACAGATCCCTTGGGAGACCGGGTTATTCCCCAGGAACCTCTCAGTGCTCACCCAGCCTCTAACTCACCAGGGTTCAGATCTACTTTGTGTTCTCCTCCCTGTGATACATGTGGTGTTAAATGCCAGAGCGGGCCTGATGCACTCTCTTCCGAGACTGATGGCCCTTGGGACGAGTTGTAGGACAGGGTGATGACAAGACACTGATGAAATGCTGCGCTGTGGTCAGTTCCAGCTTTTTGCTTAACTGCACCATTCACAGCACTGAGCAACGGGGCAGTAACTCTTGGGCACAGGGTCAACTGGGCATCGAAATACTAATGGGAATCTTAGCTTCAGACTGACCCAAGAGTCGTCAGTGCATCCGAGATCAGCTGCCTTTTCTTCTCTTTGCCAGGTCAGGGCTGAGGACTCCTTACACATAAACATGCTGGGATTGACCTTGAATCCAAGTGCACTGATTTCCACAAAAGCAAACAGTCTTACAATAAAGAGATAATTCCATGGCAGAGACGTGCCTAGTGCTCATTTACATTTGGGTCTCCTCCTTTCCCAGGTACATGGAAGGATTACATGTCTCCACTCACATGCCCCTTGAAAGTTGGGTCAGACAATTAGTTCTGGCCAATTGGTTGTGAGCAGTGTGGAGGCATATTTCTTCTGGATCAGAGGATTTAATTGCTCATGTGAAATCTTCCAGGCTCTCTTCCCTGCCTTGGCAATCATGGAAATGTGTGTGTGATGGAAATGCTATAGGATGGAAGCAACCTGGAGCTCCAAATCACTTTGTGAAGACCGAGAAGACCATGTCCAAGAGCATGGTTTCCATCCATAGCCAAGAGCAGGCTCCTGTTGTGCTCGGGTCCCTGCTATTTGTCATGGCAGCATGGCCCAGCCTGACTGACAACAGGAGTCTCATCAATGTTACCAGGGACCCCATCATTCTGTAAGCACTTGCTATGTTTCAGGAACTGTGCTGAGTTCTATGGGCCTTATGTCATTTAAATCCCACACTAGCCCTATGAGAGAAGATTCGGGATTTTCCCAGGGACAAATACCTAAAGCATGGTAAAGCTGTGAATTCTTATCCCCAGGCTGATCTTACTCCAGTCTGATGTGCTTTTATTGTTAAATATGGGGCAGGTGGTGGGGTGGAGGTCGGGGGCCACAGGAGAAAAGATTTTATAATATACTGAAAAAAATCAGATAGAAAAATCTGTATGTAAGGTGACCCCGCTTACTTTTATGTACACACATGGAAAGAGAGAGAGAGAGAGACAGAGAGAGAGAATAGAAGTGAACCAGAGTATACACAGTTGAAATCTTTAATGAGTGGTTTAATGGGAGATTTTTATTTTGTTTTTATGTGCTTCTATAACCTCTTTGATCTTCTCCAATGAGTAAATATTATTTTGTAATTGGAAAAAATGCATTTTTAAACAAAAGATAGTATCCAAAATAGAATGTGAATTACTGATATCTGAAATATTCCCAACTCAAGTAGACTCAAGCTTGGATGCAGAACAAACACTTATTAAGCCCCTACTATGTGTCTGACATTTTATTTTAAGGATTTTATTTTTAAGTAATCTCTACACCCAACGTGGGGCTCGAACTCACAACCCTGAGACCAAGAGGTGCACACTCCACCAACAGGGCCAGCCAGGCGCCCCTGTATCTGACATTTTTTATATTACGGGATTTAATCCTCCCAATGATTTGAGAAGTAAGGATTATTTTTCCCATTTGTAGATAAGAAAGCTGGGATTCAGAGAGGTCACGTGATTTGCCCCCTTCATTTTCATGCCTTAGTACAAGACTGTGTCGGGTGTCCCACAGAATGATGCTCGTGCTAGTTTGGGCTCATTGTTCCCTGTGGTGCTGTTTCACATATTCCTCTATCCTGCATTCTTCGTACAGTTCAGAAGTCTGCAACCCCTAGGACCCAGCAATTGCACTACTGGGTATTTATCCAAAGGATACACACATAGTGATCTGAAGGGGCACCTGCACCCCAATGTTTAGAGCGGCAATGTCCACAATAACCAAAATATGGAACGAGCCCAAATGTCCAATGACAGATGAATGGATAAAGAAGATGTAGTATATGTACACAATGGAATATTACTCAGCCATAAAAAAGAAGGAAATCTTGCCATTTGCAATGACGTGGATGGAACTAGAGGGGATTATGCGTAAGCAAAATAAGTCAGGCAGAGAAAGACAAATACTATATGATTTCATTCACATGTGGAATTTAAGAAACAAAACAGGTGAACATAGAGGAAGGGAAGGAAAAATAAAATAAGATAAAAACAGAGAGGGAGGCAAACCATAGGAGACTCATAACTCTAGGAAACAAACTGAGGGTTGCTGGAAGGGAAGGGGTAGGGAGATGGGGTAAGCGGCTGATGGGCATTAAGGGGGGCACCTGGGTGGCTTAGTCATTAAGCATCTGCCTTCTGCTCAGGTCATGATCCCGGGATCCTGGGATCAAGCCCCACATTGGGCTCCCTGCTCCGCGGAAAGCCTGCTTCTCCCTCTCCCACTCCCCCTGCTTGTGTTTCCTCTCTAGCCATCTCTCGCTCTCTCTGTCAAATAAATAAATAAAATCTTAAAAAGAAAAAAAAAGGAAGGCATGGGATGTAATGAGCACTGGGTATTATATGCAACTGATAAATCACTAAATTCTACCCCTGAAACTAATAATACTATATGTTAACTAAATTGAATTCAAATGAAAAATTTTTTTAAAAATCTGCAACCCTACAATTTGATTAAACTGAATTGGTGCATGGTTTTTAAATGTACAGTTACCCTGCTGTATTAATTTCCTATAGCAACGGTCACAAATTAACATGAATTTAGTGCCTTAAAACAACATACTTTTTTTTTCCTTTAGAGTAGGCTCCATGCCCAATGTGGAGCCCAAAGCAGGGCCTGAACTCATGACCCTGAGATCAAGACCTGAGCTGAGATCAAGAGTCAGATGCTTAGCTGACTGAGCCACCCAGGGGCACACATTTTTTTTAATCTTACAGATTTGGAGGTCAGAAGTCTGAAATGGGTGTCACTGGGCTAGAATAAAAACTCCATCAGGGCTTCATTCCTCCTGCAGTTTCTGGGGGACAATCTGCTTCCTTGCATCTTCCAGCTTCTAGAGGCTTCCACGTTCCTTGGTTCCCGATTCTTTTCATCTTCAAAATCAGCAATAGCAGGTGAGTCTCATGATGCCACCTCTCTGGTCCCAACTCTCTGCCTCCCTCATCCCCATTTAAGGACCCTGGTGATTAGATAGGGTCCACCTGGATAAATCAGGATCATCTCTTTTTTAAGGTCAATTGATTTACAACCTTAGTTCCATCTGCAACTTTAATTCTCCCTTGCCATGTAACCTGACATATTCAGTGCCGGGGCCCTGGGACGTGGCCATTACTCTGCCCCTGATCCCTGCCCAGTAATGATTGCAATTGACTCACATATTAACATGAGTCTCAACTCATTAGTAGCTGTTGTTAACACATGACAATAACATTTCCCCCACCCAGGACCTTCTCATGGAAGTTCATGGAAGTTGATGATGCAAGGCTCCCAACTCTGGCTCAAGGGTCTCGAGCCTTCGGGACAACTCAAGGTCCTGCTACAGCTGCTGCCTGCCCTCCGTTGGGAGCCTGACTTTGTTGTCACCATTAGATTTGGCTCTGCACAGCCTTCTTAGCTGCCACGTGCAACTGGTTATCTCTGGGGCTGATGGTGTTGGTCTCATCATTCTGATCTCAGTGGAAGTGACTCTGGCTAAGGTGAGAGACGGTATCCCCTCCCACCACCTCCCACCAGAATATGTAACTCCTTAACTAGATCTCTTAAAAAGAAGAGGGGTGTCTCTCTGTAATTCAGAGTGTGAATAAATCCCAAAGTCCCCACCCCCAGATGACCGGAGCATCAGAAGGAGCCAGAAGTCAATGCTGGGATCGTGACCTGGAGAGGTTCCCAGGAAGGGATACTTGGGAGGTGTCTTGGAAGCCCAGTGGTCACCCTCGCTTGCTGGGCCCCACAGTCTGGCTAACTTCTAGCCCTCGAACCAACTGGGAGGGGTAAGAATCCTACTCTATCAACTTTGCCAAAGAATGGAGCAGGAAGAATATGGAGCAGAAAATCTTTGCCTCCCACGTCCCAAGACAGAGAAGTCTCAAGGTGACAGTAAGACAGTAGGGGTGCCTGCAAGTGTTTTTGTGACCTTGAGTTGTCCCGAAGGCTCGAAACCCTTGAGCCAGAGTTGGGAGCCTTGCATCATCAACTTCCATGAACTTCCACGAGAAGTTTAGAAGACAGGAAGGTGAAGACAGGTAGAGCAATAGAGATGATGTATAAACAGAGGGATAGATATAGATATACAGACACAGGAATACATATTTCTATTTATACACGTATATATTCATTTCTTTATTTTAGAATTAAGAAATGCATCCAGGGTTAGATGAAGAAGCAACTTCTCGTAGATAACATACATTTCTTTTTTTTTTTTTAAAGATTTTATTTATTTATTTGAGAGAGAGGAATGAGAGAGAGCACATGAGAGGGGGGAGGGTCAGAGGGAGAAGCAGACTCCCCGCCGAGCAGGGAGCCCGATGCGGGACTCGATCCCGGGACTCCAGGATCATGACCTGAGCCGAAGGCAGTCGCTTAACCGACTGAGCCACCCAGGCGCCCCGATAACATACATTTCTTAACTTTCTGACCATGTTCTAAGGACTACGCAAGGCATTCTTCCGATGTCATCTTGTGGACAGCCCCAACAAGGCAGCAAGCAGGTAGGTATCTCTGTCCCCGTCTCCTACTCAGAGCAGGGGAAACTGGCACTCCGAGAAGCTAAAAAAGGTTGGCCAAGGACGCACAGGTGGGACGCTGAATTTCCAAGTCATGGAATTGAGAACGAAACGAATACCTTCCCGACAGAAGAAAAAGTCAATGAGTTTGCCATAGCGCCACAGCTTAGCCAACTATCCGAAGGAAGCTGTTTGATATTTGCCTATCTTTAAATCTTGCTCTAAATGGTACCATTTCTTTTAAATAGACTAAGTGAGTATGAATAATTAGCAATTAATAATTATGATGCCTCATTAACTTAATAAAGGATTATGTCTTTATAGAAAATGCAGAGCTAGTTGGAAAAGAAAGTTAACCCCTGCTTTTTTGGCTTCCACGGGGAAGATCTGCCCACCTGGAGGAGATGCCCGGGGTCCAGAACATTCGGCTCACCTGAGGCCAGCTTACCAGGCTGCTCACCTGGGACCAGATGGTAGCTGGAGAGGCGGTTTCGTGAACTTAAACCAATAAGAGCCCTGTCATTAAACAAACAGAAATCTCAGGAAATGAAACAGAATAAGCAGCACAATTACCAGCTCACCAGGGCTGTGTGGCCTGTGACCCGGATTGTGGGGAATGTGGGCAGTGTGGAAATCTCTCAGATTGCTGCAATTTGCAGCACCAGTGCTTGGAAAGATACAGATAAGTCAGGCAGCCCTTTAGGCTGGGGAAAAGGGCAGAGATAAGATGTCACCGGAGCACTAAGCCGGGGTCACTGGTTTAGGGAGAGCGGATCCGCCCACCGCCGCTCTCCATTTTGCACACCCTGGTCTTGTCCCCTGGCCAGGACGGTTGCATCAGCTCTGTGAATGGTCTCCCTGCCCCCAGTCGTGCTCCCCTCCAGTCCTAATGTAGCAGCCACAGGGAGTCTGGTCCTGTAGCTTCCCTGCTTGAAAGTCTTGTGCCAGCTTCCCACTGCCTTGGGATAAAGCCCAGAAGGAGGGAGCCCTGCTTGACACCCCAGGATCTCTACTCTTTTTGTGGACTGTCCTTCGATCTCCCCTTCCTTCCTCAGGAGCACTCCTTTGTGGCATTGTGTCTCTGTTTGACATAAGGCTAGGAAGGTCCTGTGGGCGCCTATGACCACTGGATTGTTCTCAAGAGCACCTGAAACTAGCTCATAAAATTGACACTCAGGAGTGGGAGAGCTGAAGGCTCGGTGGATGGCAGGTCCAGTGTCTGTAGAAAGACTGTAAGCACCCCTGCATGCAGAGCACAATGTGTAGACCCCAGCCCAGAACTGGAGCTCAGGAAATGTTGGCTGTAAGAAACCTGGTGGGACTCCCACTTCCCCTCTGGCCCAAGACCCAGTGATGCTTTATTTCTCTCACACACTACATTTTTCTTTAAATATTTAACTTCTTGATTTGAGAGAGAGAGTGCACAGGAGGGAGAGGGAGAGAGAATCTGAAGCAGACTCTGTGCTGAACGCAGAGCCCGACGTGGGGTTCCATCCCAGGACCACGAGATCATGACCTGAGCTGAAACCAAGAGTCAGATGTGTAACTGACTGAGCCACCCAGGTGCCCCTCTGTCACACTGTTTGACCATCCAGGTTGCTAGCCTCACTCCAGGGCCCAGAGGGAATAAGCAGCCTCTATCTAGAACATTTCCAGTCATCATGGAAGAGGGTAACAAGGGTCACAGTGGCAGAGGGCTCAGCATGGATGAGCTTATAAGGCGGAACTTGTCCCATCAGCCTACATTACATTGTCCAAAGCAAGCCACATGGCCAAACCAGACTCTGAGGCGTCTGGAAGTATAGCTCTCCCATACAACCCTCCTGTTGGTAAACGGCATGGTGTCCTGCATCATGTCTCTCATCTCATTATAATGGGGGGAACCACTGACTTCTCTGTCTTCCCCACCGTGAGCTTCTCCAGGCTTTGGTCCTTTACCTTCAAGATACCGCTTCATGCAGCACCTGCACCAACTAGGAAACTGTCATCTGTATGTTGAAAAGACAAATAAAGAAATGCCTCATTGGAGCCCAGACCAGCACCCTTCCTCCACTCTGACCCCTCTTACCACTTCCTACTGCACAGAGACAGCCCATACACATGACTATTCTAGCCACAGGCCTTCTTCTCTCCCACAAACATGCCAGGCTCATTCCCCTGCCCTGGGCCTTTACACATGCTGGCCCCTTTTCCTGGAACACTCCCCTGAAATCTGCATACACCAGAGACACCTTCCTTGGCCACCTCCTTTAAAGGAGCTCTCCGCCTACAGCCCTCTCTGTCCTCACGTCCTGTTTCATTTTCTCCATAGACATTATCACTATATTAAATGATATTCCTGATTAGTTTACTTAATGTTTGTCTTCCTGAGAAAAAATGTGGCTCCATGAAGTAGGGCTGGAATAGTGTTTGGAGTGGTGTGTGTGTGTGTATATATATACACACACACAACCCCAAAATACTCTCTGCCTACTCTAGAAAATAGTATCTAGAGAAAAGTAATGCATAAACTCAAACTTCCCTGGATTTTTTTTTTTTTTTTAGATCCTCAACCCATCAGAATCAGCCCCGATGCCCTTCTAAAATGTATTATGACAAGCAAAATGATGGCGAATTAAATGTTAATTAATGTTTATTATTGCCAGCATATTAGCTTCCAGTCAAATTTATGACCCGATAGATTTGCTATCTTTATGAGTGACAGGTTGATGTCATAACACAAGGGTCTTTGGCATAAGCAGGGAGCTCAGTGCATTTCTGCTGTCTTGCAGCTCCTTGGGAGGGAAGACGCACGGTATACCAGGACAGGCATGAGACCACTCGCTCATTCATTCCACGAAGCCTGACTGAGAGCCTACTGCACACCCGCCTATGCCCAGCTCTGTGATGCTCGGACTAGAGTGAGTGAGTGCATGCAGGTATTTATTCATTCAGCAAACAGTTATCTTTGTCTCTAGCATGTACAAAGTGTTGTGTTAGGTGGCAAATAAAATAGAAATGGAAATAAGAGTGTGGGTCTGGTTCAGACTCTGGACTCACATAAATTCACAGGTAGTGAGCAACAGTGGCCAATCTGACCTGGGCTAATCCAACCCCAAGTTCATTGCTCTTGCTCATAGATACTGTTATGTCCTTGCCTTTGTTCCCCTCATTCTCTCATTCGGCACCCCTGCATTTAATCCATCAGCAAGTGCTGATGGCTCTTCCTCCAAAATGCACCCTGAATCCATCTCTCATCTCTTGCCCTGCCTCCTCCCTCCTCATCTCTCATCCACACATCTGCAGTGCTCCTCTGTATTCCTCCCTCTGCTGTCTCCCTCCTGGGCCCTTGCACTCTGGGCCTGTGATGGGTTTGGCATCCCTGATAATCTCTGAATTGCTTTCAGGGTCATTTTCCCATTGTCTTACAGAAGAGCTCTTGGCTTCTATCTAGATAGCTGATCCACATGACTCTCCCCATCAAACAGTCCTTGGTCACACCCTTAACGCGCTCTTTCCACTCTACTTTCTTATTTTTTACAATATGGAGAGCCTGAGAATCTTCCAAATCTTCAAGTTCTTCTTCCTTCTTTGCTTAAAAATTTCCCCTTTAAGTCACATCTCCCTTTTATTCGAGGTAGTCAGGAGGAACCAACCCACACACTCAATACTTGGCTTGGAAATGTCTTCAGCTAAATATCTAATTTCATCACTCACGAGTTCTACCTTCCACAAAACACTAGAAAAATTCGACCACGTTCTTTGCCACTTTATAATAAGGGTCACCTCTCCTCTGGTTTCCAATAGCATGTTACATATTTCCCTGTAAGAGCTCATCAAAATGGCCATAACCTCTGTATCTCTATCAACAATGCTTTTCAGGATTACTTAGGTATTCTCTAAGAAGACTGAGGCGTTCTTTCCTTTCTTTCTGAGTTCCCACAAGAATTGCCCTTAATGGTCCATTCTCAGCAATGCAGGCTTTTTCTAGCATGTGTCTTCAGACTCTTCCAGATTCTACCTACTACCCAGTTCTGATGCCATTTCTACTCTCTCACATATTTGTTACAGCAGCAGCCTACCCCTGGTACCAATTTCTGCCTTAGTCTCTTCAGGTTGCTACAACAAAAAAGTATTATAAATTGGGTAGCTTAAACAACAAACATTTATTTCTTGCAGTTCTGGAAGCCGGGAAGTCCAAGATCAAGGCACTGGCAGATTCTACGTCTGGTAAGAGCCTGTTGCCTGGTTCACAGATGGCGGTTCCTACTGAGTCTTCACAGAAAGAGTGAGGGAGTCCTCTGGGGTCTCTTTTGTAAGGGCACTAATGCTATTCATGAGGGCTCACCCTTGTGACCTAATCATCCCCCAAAGACCCCACCTCCAAATATGATCACATTGAAGAATAGAATTCAACATATGAATTTTGGAGAGACATAAACATTTCTGTCCATAGCAGCTGGGAAGGGAGAGACATCCTTGACCAGACCTAGCCAGGCCGTGGGAGCCAGAGACCATCCATTGAAGCTGGGTTTTCCAAGGCCAGAGAAGTAGAGAAACCCTTCCAAGGGGACAAAGAACAGGAAACTCTGGGCAGGCTGACTGTGCAGGGTGACTGGAGAACATTCTCTTCACAGACTAGGGAGAGGAGCCTGGGAATGTCTGCTAAGGTTTGACTTCTGGGCAGAGGGCTGTAAAGAGTAAAAGCTACCATCACTTATCAAGAGACTTTCTCATTGCCAGACACTCAACTGAGTATCTCCCCATATTATCTCATCCAATTATCCCAAGAGCTCTGGCCACTGGAAACTGCCATCCCAATCTAGCAGAGAAGGAGATGGGAAAGTGACAACACTGAGATATTAAGCTCGACTTCAAACACAGCATTGCCCCATTCCAAAATGCCTGCCTCTTAAATAATCAGGAGGACAAGGAGAGTCACGAGTGAGATTCCTGTCTGACACATAGAAACATCAGTCCCCTGGCATGAGTCACTTCAGGGGCTCTTGAATCAAATTTGAATCAGAAGCAAACAGTGGAACTTCCAGATGGGGTAAGGAGTTCAGTGGACCCTCTTCCCAGTAAAACAACAATTGAATGGGTGAAAATTATTTTTTTTAAGTCATTCAGAGTCTCTGGAAATTGTCCTAAGGGCATTCAGCAAATAAAGAAACATTCATTCAAGATAATCCACTAAATCTCCATAAGAATAGGAGAGTCTGTGGGCGTTTGAACTATGACCCACTCCATTACCTACCAGGGCCCACCACATTACAGAGTTGTACCCCAGGTATGTACCAACAGGAAGAGAGGGGCTCCCTCTCCTTTCAAATGACAGTTTGGGGAAGGTTGTGGGCATTCATCATCTCCCAAACCCCATGATGCAAAAGTTTTATTCCAGGCAGGCATAGCTGAGAGGATCGAGCTCTGAGCCCCAACCCAAACCCCTACTCACATGGGGGAAGCTCTACCTCAGGTACATCACGCAGAGAATGCTGGGCTCTAACGTCCCCTGCTCTAGGTAGCTCATGGGGCAGAGGTTCCACACCAGGAGGGACAAGCCAAGAAGACCAGGTATTGCCACCCCCCTCCAGTTCCCACTCATAGAGGGAGGGTGTCACTCCATTTCAGGAAAAGTAGTTTTCATCTCCCAGCTCCAGTGCACTGGAACATGGCTTCTTAGCTGGGGGGAAATGCAGGCCATACGGACAAAGAGATCCATTGCTTTGCCTGATAGGACTAACTTTATTTAGAATGGAGAATAGAGAACTCCATGCCCAAGGGCATTGTCAAAAACACTGGATATTTTCATATGATCATCTCAATAGGTGCAGAAGAAGAATTTGACAAAATACAACATCCTTTCATGATTAAAATCCTCAGCAAATTGGGTCTAGAGGGAACACACCTCAACATCATAAAGACCATATACAAAAAAGCCACAGCTAACATTATTCTTAGTGAAAAATGGAAAGCTTTTCCTCTAAGATCATAACAAGACAAGGGTGACTACTCTCACCACTCTTATTCAACATAGTACCGGGAGTCCTGCTAGAGCGATCAGGCAAGACAAAGGTATAAAAGGTATCCAAATTGGAAAATAAAAAGTAAAATAGTCATTAACTGCAGAGGATATGATCTTATATTTAGAAAATCCTAAAGACTCAACCAAAACCTGTTGGAAGTAATCAACAGATGAAGTCAAGTCGCAGGATATAAAATCAACATACAGAAATCAGTGGTTTCTATATACTAACAATGAAAATTCTGGAAAAGAAATAAAACTATCCCATTCACAATAATGTCCAAAACAAAAACAGAAACAAAATACTCAGGAATAAATTTAACCAGGAAAGTGACATACTGTACAATGGAAACTAAAAGACCTTGGTGAAGGAAATTGAAGAAGACACAAACAAATGGAAAGATATCCCATGTACAGATCAGAAGAATTTATGTTGTTAAAATGTCCATACCACCCAAAGCAATCTACAGGGTCAGTGCAATCCCTATTGAAATACCAATCACATTTTACATAGAAATGGAACAAACCATCCTAAATTTGTATGGAATCACAAAAGACGCTGGATAGCCAAAGTAATCATGAGAAAGAAGAACAAAACTGGAGAGATCACGTTTCCTGATTTTTAAACTATACTACAAAGCTATAGTAATAAAACAGTATGGTACTGACTTAAAAACAGACACATAGACTATTGGAACAGAATAGAGAGATCAGAAATAAAACCCCAACACACAGTTAACTAATGTTTGACAAGGAAGCCAGGAACACTCTGTAGGGGAAAAAATATTATCTTCAACAAATGATGTTGGGAAAACTTCTTAACAACATGCAAAAATATAAAATTGAATGCCTACCTTAATTTGCTCACAAAACTTAACTTAAAATGGATTAGAAATGTAAACATAAGACCTGATATCATAACACTCTCAGAAGAAAACAAAGGTAAGAAGCTCCTTGACAATGGTCTGGGCAATGATTTTTTTTTTTTTTTTTTTTTTTGGATATGACACCAAAAGCACAAGCAACAGCAAAAATCAACAGGTGAGATGACATCAAATGAAAAAGCTCCTGCACAGGGAAGGAAACCATGAACAAAATGAAAAGGCAACCTACAGACTGGGAGAAAATAAGACAAACCTTATATGGGGTAAGGAGTTAACATCCAAAGTATAGGAAGGACTCACACAACTCTATAGCAAAAAGCAAACAATCCAATTTTTAAAAAATGAGCAGAGGACCTAAATAGACATTTTTCTGAAGCAGACTTTCAAGTGGCCAACAGATACATGAAAAGATGTTCAACATCATTCATCACGAAAGCAATGCAAATCAAAACCACAAGGAGCTATCTCCTCACACCTGTCAGAATGGCCATCAGCAAGAAGACAAGTGATAGCAAGGGTTGGCATGGATTTGGAGACAAGGGAGCCTTTGAAAGCCACGGTGGGAATATGAATTGGCACAGCCATTATGGAAAATAGTATGGAAGTCCCTCAGAAATTGAAAAATAGAACTTCCACATGATCTAGCAATTGCATTTCTAGATATATACCAGGAGAAAATGAAATCAGTGTCTGGAAGAAGTATCTGCATTTCTATATTCATTGCAGTATTATTCAGAATAGCCAAGATATGGAAACAACCTAGGTGTCCATCAATGGATGGATGGGTTAAGAAAATGTGATAAACGTTACAGATTTATTATAGATTATAAATATATGATTTTTACATATCATATATAATGAATATTAAGCCTTTTAAAAATAAGGAAAAGAAGAAAGTCCTGTCATTGGTGAAAACAGATGAACCTGGAGGACATTACACTAAGTGGAGTAAGGCAAACACAGAAAGTCACTAACATGTACAATCTCACGTTTATGTGGAATCTAATACAGTCAGATTCAGAAAAGCACAGAGTAGAACAGTAGTTGTGAGTCCGGGAGGGGAGGGAAATGGGGAGATGTTGGTTGAAGTTTACAAAGTTCCAGTTATGCAGGATGTTTAAGTTCTATGGAGGTAATGGACAGCATGGTGAATATAGTCAATCCTGTATTGTATATTTGAAATTTGCTGAGACTTATCGTACATGTACCCATCATAAAAAGCTCCTATGTGAGGTGACAGATATGTGAGTTAGCTTAATTGTGATCATTTCACAATGTATACATATATCAAACATCACATTGTACTTCTTAAATGTATACTATTTTTATTTGCTAATAACACTGAAATAAACTTGGAAAAATTCTAAAAATTCTTTAACAAGTTGAAACATGACCTAACAAAGAGCTCAAACTGGGGGCGGAGCAAGATGGTGGAGGAGTAGAAGAACTGAATTTCGTCTGGTCTCAGGAATTCAGCTGGATGGGGATCAAACCATTCTGAACACCTACAAACTCAACAGGAGATCGAAGAAAAGAATAGCAACAACTCTCTGAACAGAAAAGTGACCACTTTCTGGAAGGTAGGACGTGCGGAGAAGTGAATCCGAGGCAATATTCGGGAGGATAGATGGCGGGGGAGGGGCCTCCGTGGGCCACTTCTGGCAAGTGATAGAGCTGCACAGCACAAAATTGGAACTTTTAGAAGTCGGCTCCACTGAGGGTCATCACTCCAGTGGCTAAGCGGGGGGTGGAACTCTCACGAGACAGTGTGGTCTCAGGACCCCCAGGATCACAGAAAGACCGGGGGTGCCTGAGTGCAGCAGAGCTCCCGGGTGGGAGCCACTGATTTCTGTGCATTGATTTTATATCCTGTCACTTTACTGAATTCCTGTATGAGTTCTAGCAGTTTTGGGGTGGGTCTATTACAAAGCTGTCATCATCAAGACAGTATGGTACTGGCACAAAAACAGACACATCGATCAATGGAACAGAATAGAGAGCCCAGAAATGGACCCTCAACTTTATGGTCAACTCATCTTTGACAAAGCAGGAAAGAATGTCCAATGGAAAACAGACAGTCTCTTCAACAAATGGTGTTGGGAAAACTGGACAGCCACATACAGAAGAATGAAACTGGACCATTTCCTTATACCACACACAAAAATAGACTCCAAATGGTTGAAAGACCTCAATATGAGACAGGAGTCCATCAAAATCCTAAAGGAGAACACAGGCAGCAGCCTCTTCGACCTCAGCCGCAGCAACTTCTTCCTAGAAACATCGCCAAAGGCAAGGAAAGCAAGGGCAAAAATGAACTATTGGGACTTCATCAAGATAAAAAGCTTTTGCATAGCAAAAGAAACAGTCCACAAAACCAAAAGACAACCGACAGAATGGGAGAAGATATTTGCAAATGACATAACAGATAAAGGGCTAGTATCCAAAATCTATAAAGAACTTCTCAAACTCAACACCCAAAGAACAAATGATCCAATCAAGAAATGGGCAGAAGACATGAACAGACATTTTTACAAAGAAGACATCCAAATGGCCAACAGACACATGAAAAAGTGCTCAACATCGCTTGGCATCAGGGAAATCCAAATCAAAACCTCAATGAGATACCACCTCACACCAGTCAGAATGGCTAAAATTAACAAGTCAGGAAACGACAGATGTTGGCAGGGATGCGGAGAAAGGGGAACCCTCCTACACTGTTGGTGGGAATGCAAGCTGGTGCAACCACTCTGGAAAACAGTATGGAGGTTCCTCAAAAAGTTGAAAATAGAGCTACCATATGATCTAGCAATTTGCACTACTGGGTATTTACCCCAAAGATACAAATGTAGGGATCCGAAGGGGTACATGCACCCCGATGTTTATAGTAGCAATGTCCACAATAGCCAAACTGTGGAAAGAGCCAAGATGTCCATCGACAGATGAATGTGATAAAGAAGATGTGGTATATATATACAATGGAATATTATGCAGCCATCAAAAGGAATGAGATCTTGCCATTTGCTACGACGTGGATGGAACTGGAGGGTGTTATGCTGAGCAAAATAAGTCAATCAGAGAAAGACATGTATCATATGACCTCACTGATATGAGGAATTCTTAATCTCAGGAAACAAACTGAGGGTTGCTGGAGTTGGGGGGGGTGGGAGGGATGGTGTGGCTGGGTGATAGACATTGGGGAGGGTATGTGCTATGGTGAGCGCTGTGAATTATGCAAGACTGTTGAATCACAGATCTGTACCTCTGAAACAAATAATGCAATATATGTTAAGAAAAAAAAAAAAAGAAGATAGCAGGAGGGGAAGAATGAAGGGGGGAAATTGGAGGGGGAGACAAACCATGAGAGATGATGGACTCTGAAAAACAAACTGAGGTCTCTAGAGGGCAGAGGGGTGGGAAGATTGGTTAGCCTGGGGATGGGTATTAAAGAGGGCACATTCTGCATGGACCACTGGGCGTTATACACAAACAATGAATCATGGAACACTACATCAAAAATTAATGATGTAATGTATGGTGATTAACATAACAATAAAAATTAAAATAAAAAAAGAGGGTTTGCTCACCAACAATAAAAAAAAAAAAGCTCAAACTATAAAACTCTTAGAAGAAAACAAAAGTAAATCTCTATGACTTTTTAAGGCCGTGTTTTCTTAGATACGACAGCAATCACAAGTGATAAAAAATAAGATCAACTGGATAACATTAAAGTTAAAAAATCTGGAGTGCCTGGGTGGCTCAGTCGTTAAGCATCTGCCTTCGGCTCAGGTCATGATCCCAGGGTCCTGGGATTGAGCCCCACATCGGGCTCCCTACTCCATGGGAAGCCTGCTTCTCCCTCTCCCACTCCCCCTGCTTGTGTTCCCTCTCTTGCTGTCTCTCTCTGTCAAATAAATAAATAAAATCTTAAAAAAATAATAAAATAAAATAATTAATTTAAAAAATTTGTGCTGTGATTGATACCCATCAAGAAGGTGAAAAGACAGACTACAGAATGCTAGAAAATATTTGACATTTACATATCTAATAAGGAACTTACACCCAAAACAGATAAAGGATTCCTGCAACTTAATAAGAAGACCAGCAATCCAATTAAAAATGGGCCAACGATTTGAAGACTTGAACAGGCATTTCTCCCAAGAAGATATACAAATAGCCAATAAGTACATAAAAAGAGGCAAAATGTCATTAGTTATTAGAAAATGGAATTCCAAACCACAATGAGACACCACTTGGCCCATACTAGGATGACTATAATCAAACCTATGGCCAATAGCAAGTGTTGGCAAGGATGCAGAGATGCGGGGACCCACATACATCGCCAGGGGGGTGTAAAATGGTGCAGTCTTTTGGAATAGAGTCCAGCAGTTCCTCAAAAAGTGAAACGTAAAGTTACCATATGATCTAGCAATTCCACCCCAGGCACATACCTAAGAGAAAGGAAGCATGTGTCCACACAAAGATTTGCACACTAATGTTCAAAGCAGCAGTATTCATAAGAGCCGAACAACCAAAATGTCCATCAACTGATTAATGGATACATAAAATTTGGTGTATCCATATGATGGAATATTATTTGGCAATAAAAAAAAGTGATGTGTGCCACGACCCTGATGACCCTCCAAAACACTATGCTGAGTTTATAGACGCAGAAATTAATTAATGGTTGCTTAGGGCTGGCTGGAGGGCAGGGTAGGAGCACAATGGTGATTGACTGCTAATGGGTATAGGGTATCTCTTAGGGGGGAATGAGATGTTCTAAGCTTAGATTATTATGACAGTTTCACAGCCCTGTGAATATACTGGAAAACACTAAACCATTCACGTTAAGTGGGTGAATTATGCAGTATGTGAATTACAACTTAATAAAATGCTTTAGAAAAAAATCGGGAGCCACAATCCCATGAAAGCCCTGGATGGCTTGGACGTAAGAACTTTGGTCCTCTGCCCTATGTAACCAAGTCCTTGCTGGCCAAGTTGAAATGCAGAGTGTCAAGAACAGGAATCTTGGATTTAGATCACAGAGAATTGAGCTCTCACTGCCTCTCTAAGCAACCAGCACTAGCCTCGGTTTTCCCATCTATAAAAGGGGGTAGGGGTGCCTGGCTGGCTGAAACAGTTAAGCATCCAACTCTTGATTTCAGCTCAGGTCATGATCTCGGGATCATGAGATCGAGCCCCACATCAGGCTCCATGCTCAGTGCAGAGTTTGCTAGATATTCTCTCTCCCTCTCTCCCTCTGTCTCATCTGGTCTGAGAGCCTGCTTTAGCAGGCTCTGGCCATAACATGCACCAGCGCTTCTTCCTCAGGCCAATCAAACTCCAAGGCCAAGGGGACCATTGGCAGCTTCAAACTAGTAAGGAATACCCAGCCCAGGAAGACCTCCACCATGACTGCTCCCAGGAGACCCGGTGAGGCCAAAAAGAAGGACCCCAAGAAACCAGGCGAGTCAAAGAAGGACTTTCCCAACCCATGTGAGCTGCAAAGGGGGCCCAGAAGAGGTGAAAACACCCTCCTCCAAACCAGATGCAGCCAAGGAGAAAGCACCAGAGAAAGGCAGCCAGACTAAGGACAGAGACAAAGCCACACGAGCCCCTCCCAGTGCCAAGGGGCCCAGCAAGAAGTCGAAGGTCAAAGGCAGAAAGAAGGAACTGCCAAAGTGAGGAGACCCACAGGAAAACAAAAGCTGGGAGTCAGCGTTGAAAACTCATGGTCATCAAGGGCAACAATGCTGCTGTCAAGGTCTTATAGAGGTCACTGCCCAGGTGGCTGGGGAGGGGCCAAAAACCAGGGCCACTGCTCCTCCTAAGGGCAGTGGGCCCAAGATGGTGCCTGCACCACTGGCCAGGAAGACAGAGGCCCCGAAGGGCCTGGAAGCCTCACAAAGACCACCTCATCCAAAGTGTCCAGGAAGAAGGCGGAAGCCAAGAGCTAGAGGCTAGGAGGCAGAGACACTGAGTTCTGCTCGAGATTTTATTCTCTAGCAAAGCATCACTCTATTTATGTCCTTTACCCTATTTCTCAACAGAGAATTCTTTCCCCAGTGAACAAACAAACAATACGCTGCTTAAGATTTGTTTTAGGAATGAATGAAGGAATAAATGAATGAATAGCCTGCCATTCTGGGCAGCTTGATTCCTCCTGAAAGCTGATCTGATGTGTCAAAATGCTGACCAAGGTGGGAAGGAACTCCTGAACTGGAAACCCTAGAGAAATGGTCCTTGTAAGTTTGAGTTTTTCTTCTGATAAAAATGAACTATGAACGTGACAGACGGAAAAAGAGATGTCCAGCTCTAACTTCAAACATGAACAAACTGAGGCAATAAGGCAAGGTTCGGCCATGAATATTTAAGGGGGAGAAAGCCAGAGGGGCAGATGGCCTCAAGCTGATGAGCCCTGTCCCAGAGCCTTGGCGTTGGCCGATGGGGAGGACGGTGAGGTGGTCTCAAGACCACCAAGCCCAAAGCAAAGTGAAAGTCCTGAATAGCTCTGCTTTATTGTGACTATGGGGACCAAAGTCAAGTGGGTACTGCTAGGTGGGGAGGGGAGGGAAAGCAGGTGCATTTCTTTGGCATCTTCTCTGTGGGAGCTCCTGAAAATAGGTTCTCTCACTAATTCTCATGACAGACCTGAGAAACGGACATTACTGGTCCCATTTTACAGATGAGAAAACAGAGTCCCAAGGAGTAACATAAGAAACTTGAGGGGAACTCTCTAATTGTTGAACCAACATTTCTCACGTGCCAGGACTAACTGTGCTAAGGGCTTTAGAAGCAGAAACTCATGAGTTCCTCACATCAGCACTGTGATATGTTGTCCACTTAACAGATGTGGTAACGGACTCATGGAGAGGGGCAAATAACTTGCCTGTGATCATACTGACGCCCACCTGAACCAGGTTCCTACACACTACGCTAGGCAGACTCTCCTGTTACTTGCAAATCAGGACTCCCAACTCATTTCCCTCTCTTTCCAAAGCAAAAACACTCTGCTTCCCCCTGTTCCCTTCCCCTTTAAACAGTGTGGCTCTAACAATGCCAACATCTAGAAGAAAAAGATCAGAGCAGAATTGGAAAATATGGAATGCCTCCAGGGGCCAAGCTCAGGGAAGCAGGTCAGGTGTACCAGATGGACGACACATGCCCCATGGAAAAGGGAAGCGTCATTCAGACCCAGCCACTCTTGCTATAAGGAATTGGGGGCCCAGTGTCGCCAGATAGTCACCAGGGTAGAGAGAGTGCCCAGAGGGAGAAGGAGATGTCAGACCTGTGCTGTTTCTCCAGCCGTGCTGGTGGTAGGGCTGTGCCCACGTTGAGCTCATCCACTGAGCCGTCTGCTTGTGAGATGGGCGTATTTCTGTGTCTGCATTACACTTTAGAAGGCATTTTGCTTTTTTAAATCACAGAACCATAAAATAAAACTCTGGGTCAAATCCAGCTGTCAGGTCACCAGTTTGCCAGGGTGAGGCACTCGTTTTAAGCCCTTTGCAGATCATTCTTGCCATTGAGTTATTTGGGACCGCAAGCCCGCGCTTTTCTGTCGTCCTAGGAGTTGTATTCGGGGGCAGGGAGGTAAATCACAGGACACATAATATGAGCCTCTCTCTCTCTACAGTGGAAAGGATTGTGGCTCCTGGAGGTAGTGAGCTCTCCCTTCCCTGTAGGAATTCAAGCAGAGGCTGGACAAGTATTGGCCAGGGATTCTGCAGGGGGACTTGGAGAAGTTGCTGGGCCAGGCAACACTAAAGTTCCTTCCAGTCCCAAGAACCAAAGAATCCAAGATCACTTATTCAATCATTCACCCAGCAAAGACTTCTCTGAGTACCTCTTTTGTGTCAGGCATGTGTCTGGAACTGGGGATTCAGCGGTCAACGAAATGGTCAGGATCCCTCCATTTAAAGACCTTGCAAATTATGGGGTGGGAGTGCATTAAATCAGCTCAGTGCAGAGGAGAATGATGTGGGAAGATGAAGGGTCTCTGCTTTGATCTCATACGCACCCATTTTTGTGTAGACAGAGAAAGTGAGTAATAGTGCCGCTGACACATGAATGGTGACATGAGCCAGCCAGACAAAGGGAAGGGGCTGGTGGAAGGAGGGAAGCAGAGCCCCACTTGAAGAAATGGGGAAAGTTCCAGCCTGCTGAAATGCAAGCCGTGTGGAGGGCAGGTGTGTTCCTGCTGTCTGACTGCATCTTCATTCGCAGGATTCTGAGAATGTAAAATTCTAAGACCCCGTAATTCTGAGCATCTATGATTCAACCGATCTCTATTAGGAAGATTCTCTGAATTGAGTTTTCCAGCAGTCCATAAATACACCTTTCTCAGTCTCTGGCTTTCGGACACAATGAGTCTGCATCCTCATTTTCCTGCAGCCTGACCCTGGCCTGGATTATTTCTCTGCTGGTGTAGACAAGGCTAAAGAGAAGTATTCAGAAGCTCATTCGTATTTGCTCTGCAATCTGCCTCCCAATTAGACCCTGTGTTCCGCTCTGCTCCAGGAAAAGAGACAAAAGAAAATGCAGACAGTGGCCCCCACTTACACTAATGAGTGATCTCCGTGCGCAGAGTTAATGCCAACCCCCGTTTGGCTACCAGGCCATCGCCCAGACTAATTTGTGTGGAATAAAAACACATTTTTTACATGGTGCCCTGACACCAAGACAGGCGTTTCCTCCCCACCAAACAAGCCCAATTATCGTGGTATGCTCTGTGGCCTTTTCTGCTCTACAGTTAGAAATTCCCTTAACTCTTTACAGCACCAGGAGGAACAGAAGGAAGAATGGTACCCATGGAGCATCGTGGGAGGGGAGCAGATGAGTCTGGAGATGTGGGCCTTGCAGGTTGGGTGTAGCAACCACAGTTTCGGGCCCAAGAAACTGCTCACCCATGGGGTGCCTCGGTGGCCCCACTGGTAAAAAGGTGGGAAGCACAATCCACTTCAGAGGGCTTCTTGTGCCGGTTAAGTGAGTAAATGCGTAAAACAATGGCTGACTCGAGTGTCAGTGGCTTTTATGAAACAGAGGCCCAACAATGCTGGACTATATACGCCATCTTAAAAATTGTGGAATTATCCAACGATGGTCAGCGACCAAAAGGTCTTAAGCAAGTAATGAGTTAAACAGAGAAGGGTGGGCTTGCTGAGGTGTGGAGGATAAATTGTCAGGGATGACAGCGAAAGGCCCCAGTGCTGAGAGATGGTAAGGTCCATGTGGCCTGCAGTGGGGCAAAGCCCAGCAGATGGAAGTGGACATGTGGGTTGCAGTCTGTCTCAGTCCATTCGGGCTGCTCTAACAAAGCACCACAGACGGGGAGGTCTCTGAACAGCAGAAATGTGTTTCTCACATTCTGGAGGCTAGAAGTTCAAGATCAGGGTGTGGACATGGTCCCGTCCTGGTCCGGGAGTGCTTCCTGGTTGAGACTTCGGTCTTCTTGCTTTGTGCTGAGGTGGTGGAATGAGAGCAGGGGTGCCTCCTGGGGTCCCTTTTTATCAGGCCCTCACCCCATTTGCCGGGGCTCCCCCAGCCCCATGACCTAACCACCTCCCAAAGATCCCACCCCTACCATCATCACACTGGGGGACAGGTTTGGACATAGGAATTCTGAGGGATCACGAACATTCGGTCCACTGCAGGGACATCACCAAAGGGTTTTTGAACAAAGCATGTAATTAATTTTACTTTTGCTCCAAGAGTCAGAAACGCCACTCAAACTGGCTCAAGCAGAATATGGAGGCTCCTGGAATTGGAACTTGCTGTGGTAAAGCTAGCGCTAGACTAGATTAGACTAGATTAGCCCCGGACTGGCTAGGCCAACTGGACTAGAGTCAGACGCTGCACTGATTTCTTCAGGACACAGTTCCCTCCATCACCTAACTCTGCTTTTCTCCAAGTTGGCCCCATTCAGCCCAGATGCTCCCGACCTGGGGACCAAGCTGGCTGCCAACAGCTCTAGTCTCAGAGCCTGCCACTGAAGCCACGCTGGGGAAGGGAGGGAGGGAGCACTTCAGGCTCCAGTCTCATTGGCCTGCTTTGAGTCAAGTGCGCATCCCTGAACCAATCGCTGAGGCCGATGTGAGATGCTCTGATCGCTGATTGGTTAGACCTGGTCATGTGCCTACTACTGAAGAGTGTGTGTGAAGGGTGGGATTAGGGTTTGAGGGTGCAAAAGGGAAAGTCCCCCCAGGAAAGGTGTGTGCCTATGCACATACGTGTGCTTTACTTTTTTATGGTTTTGCACTGTTCGTTGTGTTGTGATGGGTTGTGGTTCTGCTGTTTTACCTGAGGAAAGAGGAGGGATTCTGGACAGGCAAAAATAACGATGTCCACAGTACATACATGCATGTGTTGATTTTGTTTATTTGCACTTCTGAAAACAATGTGCATGTGTGTGAACAAAGCCGAGAGCGGGGACATCAAATGTGGAGTGTCCTGGTTGTCGCTCCACCGTCCTACACCCATGGCAGATGTGGCTAATTCGGCGCGCGTCCACACAGCCCACTTTTCTATTATCCTATGTGGGTTGCCATCAGTTGGTCTGAGTGAGAACGATTCGCTACCCTGGGTGGGGGCCAGGGACTCTCAATTTGCTCCTCTCTCTTAGCCGCGACACCTGTGATCTTCTTCAACCGGAGGGGGATAGGTGAGGGGAAGATGGGGCTGATCTCCCTCTCCTGTCTCCACGTTGACAAAAAAGCGAAGTGACCTGTCCAGAGTTGCAGGGCTGGCGTTGGACCCGGGGTATCCTGCAGGCCAGCTGGGAGCGTGTCCTCCCAGCATGAAGAGCTCAGGGATTGTCCTGTGTCTGAATCCCAACTTCACGGCTTCCTAACCCTGTAACCTCTGGTGGATTGCTTCATCTCTCTGCACTCCTTGCTTCATCTGTAAAATGGAAATAACACCTCCCCCTGGGGCCACTGTGAGGACCCAAGGAGCAATACTGGCAAAGCACTTAACCCAATGGGTACTTAGCGCTCAAAAAAGGGAAGTTCGCTTTGTAATCATGCTTAATAGCCCTCTCGCTGTCTTCCAGCTTCCTGGCACTAATCGGATCCTTAAATCCAGTTGAGGGAGTGAGAAAATTAAGATAACCAAGTGGTTTAGTGACAACATTATGTAAAACTGTCTCCCTGTGGATCTGTCCAAGCTAAATAGAGAGCAGCATTTGAATTTCCAAAAGTAACTCAGTAAACTCTCTTATCATTGGGGAATGAGGAGGCTGGTTAATCAAATACAGGGAAATCAGAGTTAATCAAATAAGGAGTTACTGTGTTGACCGAGTTGGAACAAGCCTCACGGAAAGAATCAGGATTCAGCAGCAACAGCCAAAAATGCCTCGGGGGTTCCCCCTTGCCCACAAGTTTAAACACTTCAGAAGTGGTTCCGGTGTTGCCCACCCCCTCAACCCCCCTGTGTGGCCCACGATCCTGTCCCTCAGCCTGGCCCCCGGGCCCCCAGGCACACGCCTGGCCCCTCCATGGTTTTGCTGGTGGCCTGCCTCCCCTCCTGGAAGATCTCAGTGACGTCACTTTGCCTTTCTGCACCACTGTCTCTTGATGTATAAACGGGCAGAGTATGATTTCCCCACTGGAACCCTGGGATGATAATGAGGTGCCGCGTGTGGAAACGTGCCTCGAAGAATGGCTGCCAAGCCGCAGGTATTCATAAAGCTTCAGTTGCCCCGGATGGGGTCCCTGGACACCCCTGTGGTCCAACGGGTAAAAGATCAGTGGTCCCCAGGTTGGGGACAACCTGGAAAGTGTCCCAAGAATACCACAGAAGTTCTATTACAGCTAAAGACCCTTCCCTGGACCCCTCCTGCTGCCAATTCCAGACGACTTACCATATACAGAGATAAAGCCTGATCCTAGTAACTTGGGAGATTTTGTTATTCGTAAGAAGTGAAAAGGCTATTGTTTCAAAACACCTCATCAAGGAATACATTTGGACACAAGCAGCCACAGTTAGAGCCACTGAAAACTGCTCCTGGACCAGGCTGTTCTCACGTATGCACTCATTTCATCCTCACACCCTGTTTTGTAGATGAGGTGACAGAGGCACAGAGAGGTTAAGCAATTTCCCCAAGGCCGCACAGCGAGAAAGTGGCAGAGCTTAGGATCTTAACTGCTTTGTAATAAATGGCTGAAACCCACTCCCATTGGGGTTCAACAGAAGTGGAACATTTGCTCTTCTTTTCCCGAGTCCACAAAATCTTTATGAGTGAATTCTGAAACTTTTTTGACCATGTCTATTATAGGACCCATAGTATTTATTAAACGAATAAAATGCTCTGCAAAAACATACCTGCTCTTATTACATGCAAAGTGCTGTGAGATTTTCTATAATATTCTATTTTATATTTTATATATTCTATTCTCTCTATATATTCTCTCTATATATTCTATGTATATTCTGTATATTCTGTTTTCTATTTTTAAAAACTGGTTGCCATCTGCTATATAGCTTTCAAGACGCACTAATCAATCATGATTCACAGTTTGAAAAACAGCCCTCAAGTCTCTCACTTATAAAAAGGCAGGGCCCGCTCACCACTCTAAAGCAAGAGCCCAACACAGCTCTTGGCTCTAGGAGGCTTCCATCAACCCTTACCCAACCAAATGTTCAAATGTGAATAAAGTTCAGAGCAGAGATACCTGACTAATAACCCAGAGCAAGTCTAGCCCACGAAATTATTTTATTTTGTCTGCAGGGAGCTTCTGTTTTGGGGGAAAGGTTGCTAACATTTAAAATAAAGCAGGAGATTCACCGAAGCATCCAGATCCCCAGCTTCTGAAATAATCTGGGCCAGGGTTGTGGGTGGAGCGTTCTGGTGCTCGCTGAGACAGAGCCCCTGTGTGCCTCACTTCCCAGCTCAGCCCCCAGCCTCCGGCTCACTTACTCATCTGTCACCTACCTGGGCCTTGTAGGCATTCCGATTTGGGTCTGGTTGAGGGCCTTAATATTAAAAAAGAAAGAAGCAAATTCTCCGGGTAAACAACGACCTTTAGAACTCTTTGCCATCCTGCCTTCCCTGCCAGGATTTTCACAGTGACCTTAAGGCATAATTGCTTGGATGCTTAGAAACATTTGAATTTGGACTTCCTTTTGTTCCATCTATTTATCTAGTTGTTTGAGGACCCCTGCTAATGCCCCATATCTTTCTTGCCTAAAGCCTTTTATGGCCCTTCTAGGAACTCCTTTTCCCTTCCAGGAATCTCTAGAAGCCAGGTACCAAGCAGATGCCTGGAGATATCATTTGCCGTGACTTGCTCCGAATGCCGTAGCTCTAGCAAGGATGGGCTGTTTCCAAGCACGGGCTCTGGAGCCAGACTGACCTTTGCTAGCCATGTGACATTGGGGCAAACCTTTTAACTCCTCTGTGTGTCTGTGGCTTCACCTGTTAAAATGGGAAACATAGTCGTGTACATCACGCGGGGTTTGGGGAGGATTGAGTAAAATAATCCACGTAAAGTGCTTCCCCCTGTGCCTGACAAATATGAGTAGTCGTTGTACCCTGAAAGCATGGAGTGTCTTGACACAAATGCTGTGGTGTGGGGTTCTCTGGGCACAGGAGGATTTGTCAAAGACTGTCACCAGCCCTGGTTGAGGCTGGAGGGGAAGGGACTTGATTGTGTTTCAAGACCACCCTTTGTGTTCATCATTCCCCAGGGCTCTCTGGTCACCATGGCAACACAGCTTACAGGTTGCCAAGTTCAAAACAATATATTTCCAAGCAAGAAGTTTTGCTGACATCACCCATCCTCATGAGAAGGGAATGAAGAGCTTGTGGGTCCACACTGTGGTCTGTGCCAGTCTGAACATACAGGAGCCTTCCTTCTGTCTCTGTTTGCACGTCTACCTAAGCAATGACGTCCAGGCAGAACTAGGGTCGTTATTATTAAACGACCAGCACGATCCCCCTGAGCACCACGTACTATTCCTACACTGAAGTGAACCGAGCCTGAGCTTTGGGGTCCCACAAACGGAGATCCACTCTTGACTCAGCTACTTACTCAGGGACCACAGGCAGGTAACTTAACCTCTCTGTGCTTTGGAATGGACGCTGAAGGCTTTGCCCAGGCAAGGTTGGGTCTCTTTAGCCCCAAACCTCAGGGAAAGTCACGGGCATGAGGGGAGAATAATTTATTCCATTGGCTTACGGAGCAGCCGTATTTGACTTTCTCTTCTCCAGTGGCTTTTCACATCTTCTTGTGTATCCCTGATTCTGTGCCTTTGCTTTCTCTGATTCTTGTGCCTTAGGTCAAACCTCAGCTCCCTACCTATTGAAAACACATTTGATTTTTCCTAAGGAAATAACTGCCCGAAGACTCATGTACAAAGATCGTAATCACAAGAACATTGGTAATGACAAACAATTGCAAGCAGTATAAATATCCAACAATAAAGGCCTGATGAAAGAAAGGCATAATCATACAATAGAATATGATTCACCTGCTTAAAATGATAATGCATATCTGCATTTATTGATACAGAATTGATTACTATATTATAAAATGAAAAGTAGATCATAAAAGAATATCCATGGAATGGCCATATTTTAGAGATAGGAAGGTAGACAGGCAGGGAGATACATAGATGTCAAAATATTCCTAGTAATTTTCTTTCATTTAGTTTGCTTATCAGTGTCTTCTACATTTTTCACCACAAACATGTATGTATGACTTGTGTAATAAAATATCTCTAATCCAACCCCGACATTAACACTGACACAAATTCATACTGATACCCATGGTCCAAGTCCAGGTCAAATGCCCCTTCCACCATGGGCTCTCTTGGATGCTCTAGGTCCCAGAGAATTACCTTTTTCTTTCTTCAGAGCCCTCTGCTGTCCAGAGCCCACTCTGTCCTCTGAAGACATTTATCGCATCCTGTCTTGTGCCCAGTCCCTGCTCAGGAATATGTTCCTAGGGGACAGAGGTGGCCTTGCTTCTTCTCTCCAGGTGCCACGCAGTGAATGCACAGATGACTGAGTAAATCAGTGAAATGAATGCATCCTCCACTCTTCAAATTCTGGTGTGATGCCTCCTCCTTTTTGAGGCCTTTCTGGACTCCTCCCTCCTTCCCTCAACCCTTGACATGCTCTGCCCTTTAAAACCGTCCAGCCTGAGCCCAGACTCCCATTCCTGCCCGTACATTACAGCTGGCTGGGTGTCTGAGGCAGAAGCAGAGGAGTGCAGTGGACCCAGTCCTGACTCCAAATGTGTCGGTGAGGAAACTGCAAACAATAGTCCAGGTGGTGGGAAAAGGCTTTCTGGAAGGGGAGACACCATGGTCATTCTTTGGTATAACCTTCACTGTGAATCATGGAGGCACAGAGGCACAGAGAAGTTGGTATGAATCCAGGGTCAGTCTCCTTATTCACATTCTCCAAAGGGGCTATATTTTTTGACAGTGTCTTTCAGTGCAATATGGCGGCCTGATCATTGGGTGCTACCAGAATTTCCATGTTCTCCCTGTATTTCTCAGCCCGAGGTGTGCTCAGGCTGGGGCCTTGGGGGTCAATGTGAGAAGAAACGAGATGCATCTCTTCTGGCCTGTGGCCACTAAGGACCAGGGTGGTCCCTCCTCCATCCTTCTCTCCCCTCCAGCTGCAAATTGAAGGCCATGTGTTTCAGGAGGCATAGTCACCCACATAAAAAGGCTGCCTGACCACAAGGGAACCTTGCATGACCCATCCAGTGACCTTTATTGGGTTCGTCCTGCTGCAATGTTGGGGTTTATTTGTTGCTTCAGCCCAGCCTCGCCCATCCTGACTAACACAGCTCTTGGACTTCATCCAACCCCTGTTCCCATTTAATAACCTTCCCAGAATGGTGACCCTGCATTTTACAAAATTAAATGTCAAGATCCCCCTTACAGAGTGATATGGGGGGTTCACTCTACAGGTGGACAGGATAAGTAAATATTTGTGTAGAAAAATGAAGAAGGCGATCAAAGTCTTCACAGCTCCTGGCCAGCCCAGCCATTGCCTCTGAGAGGCAGAAGAGTCTGGCTCCTAATTAGCCATGTCCCCTGTCCTTGAGCTTCGCAAAAGGGGATCCATCCAAACAGAATCCATCACCTTCCAATGATTTCCTCTCGTGCGGGGACACCGGCATCAATTAGGCCCCAGAATGGATGTAGGCAAAACGTCGCTCCAACAAGGATCCAACCTGTCTTGCTTCTAATTGTCCATTTACTTCCCTCACAAACAATGTCGATAGCCCAGATGCTGCTTTTGCAGAGCAATGTTTGCTCCCCAGGGAAGTGGGCTGAGGGAAGCAGCTGAGTGTGGCGTGAAGGTTTCCATGGTAATTACGCGCCAACCACCAGAAGGCTCTGCCCAGTGAAATCTCTCGTTAGCCACCAGCCGGCTAATTAGAAGAGCCTTTAGCACTTGATGGTATTCTGGAACATTTCTTCCTGGTCGGTTAGGAATGGACGCTGAAGGCTTTGCCCAGGCAAAGGTTGGGTCTCTTTAGCCCCAAACCCCAGGGAAAGTCATGGGCATGAAGGGAGAATAATTTATTCCATTGGCTTAGGGAGCAGCCACATTTGACAACCTCTCTTTTGCATCTGGCAAACACCAAGATGAGTTCAAGGAAACCACCAGCCCAGAGCAGAGGTGGGGGGGTCATTAAGGGCGGGAGGCACCCAACCTCTCCATTCTGAGGAAGACCCAGACAGTAACTGAGGGAACACAGACACGAAGCCCTGCTTTGGGGGAAGAGAGTGGGGCGGGGTGGGGTGGATTCAGGAAAACTTGTCTGGAAGAATTCGGGGCTCACAGGGCTGGCTTTGTGCACAGTCTGTGGAGTCACAGCAGGTCTCGTGCTCAGAAGGATCTCCTGCTTCGTTAAATGCTCTACTGTCACTAGCTTAAAATGTTTAATAACTTTTAAACAAGGGGCCCTGTGTTTTCATTTTTCACTAAGCCCCACAATATTATGTAGCTGGTCCTGGGTCTCAGGTTTTCTAAGGAGGTAAACTGAGGCAGCAGGCTATGGATATGGCGAAAGCCCCTACACCCACAGGCACCCAGGACTCCTGTGGCCACCAGACACTGAATCCATGGCACTGTGATGAATCTCAGGAGGACTGCTGGCTCTAGAGTCAGAACGAGATGGGCCCAAGATTTACCTTGCCCATCACTTCCTGTGCATTTTTAGGTAAATGACTTAACCCCTCTGTGCCTCGGTGTTCCTCTCTGTGACACCCAGACGCTAGGTAGTGGCTATTGCATAGCTTACGGTTCAAAGTTGGCACATAAGTGTTGCTTAGGAAATGTTACTCAATACTCTTATTATCATCATTGATATTCATTATATTTTAATCCTCATATTGTCACAAAGCCACTGGCTAAGGCTTTTGAGAAGCCCCTGAGCCACCCACTCTGCCTCAGAGACCTGGTCTCTCTTGCAGTGGGGGTCCTGGAGAAGACTGGGAGGGGCCAAGGCAAAGCATTGCCCCCTTCATTCTCAATTTTTCTCTCTTTGCCGCTCCTTTCCTCCTGGGCAAACTTTCCCCCTGGGCAAACTTTCCCCCCACCCCAGCTTCTGAGTTCTACCTTTCAACTTTCAAAATCTATTTTCACCCTGTACTAAGGAGACTGGTCTGGGGAGGGAATGACTTGCCCAAGGTCACCCAATGAGTCGACAACAGAACCACGATCCCGTCTTGGTCTTCCAACGTTTTCCATCTCGCTCCATGATTTTGTATCTGACTGGGTAACGTTCCTTCCTTTCTGCCAGCCTCAGAAAAGGACTTCACTTTGCTTTAAATTTCACGGAATCTGCTCTTTCCTTATAAATTCACTCAAACCCCCCAGGATATAGTTATCTCCAGGAAAATCAAGCACCTCCTGACTGAGGGCTGGTCAGAGCGAGACCCTGGGCTCAATGCATCAATGGGCAGAGGAAGGTGCTTATCTGAAGCAGCAGAAAGCTGGATGGGAGCCTAATTAGCAAACAAAAGGACAACAGTAGGCTGTTCAAGCATGACCCAAACTTGGCCAGTCCTGCCAGGGAAGGGCAGCCCCAGCTGGAGGTGGGGAAGAGGAAAGACAGGGAAGAGGCCCTCAACTCTGACTAGTCCCGAGGAAGGACGGCTGGTGTGTAGAGAGAGCTGTTCACGTTCTCACAAAGCACCGGCCCCGGCATCCAATGGAATTGGACTTGAATCCCTCCTCTGCCATTTCCCAGCTGTGTGGCTTTGAGCCGGTTACTCTCCCTCTCTGAACAGGTTTTCTTATTTGTAAAATGGGACTCAGCATGTGTACCTCTCAGGGTCGTGCATTTGCGCGGGAGGCTCCATGTCAAGTACTCGGCACTAGCGTATGATACAAGTTCATCACCATCATCATCGTCCTTAGTGTTGGCCAAGCGCGGTGACCTCAGGCCTTCCTAGCGGCTGAGAACTGCGAGGGCGTGGAAGGCAGCAACGATACTCATCAGAGCAATAAAAGTAATAATTGGAGGGGGACCAGGTGACGTTCAGGCAACCTCACCCCGTGCAGGGAGCGTACTTGGCCTTGCCATTGTCCCTCTTC
Source organism: Mirounga leonina (assembly GCF_011800145.1). Taxonomy (NCBI): domain Eukaryota; kingdom Metazoa; phylum Chordata; class Mammalia; order Carnivora; family Phocidae; genus Mirounga; species Mirounga leonina. The sequence goes on along the minus strand of NW_023270763.1, from coordinate 18,905,921 downwards.
ACAAGCCGTGAGGCAAGTGGGATTTTCACCCCATTTGGTTGATGAAGAAGCCGGCTTGCCTCTGACCCAGGGGCTCACGCTGCCTCCGCTCCGGAGCTGGTGGCTGTGAAGGCAGGCAGGAAAGACCTGACACCGAGTCCGCAGTCCCCGGAAACCCTGCGTCCCTCAGACAGGGACGAAGAGGACATGGCAAGGGAAAATGAGTGAACGGTGGCAGGAAAATGAATCGGGGAGTGGGGAGGAGTTGCCTGCCATTAATCATCATGAAGAATAGGTCCCAGAGAGCTGCCTTTGGCTCCACGGTGATTAATGACCTTTTTAATTTCCCTGCACATCGTCCCAATTATGCAGGGGCACCAAGGGAGGCCCCACCTTCCCTGGGGAAGCAGGGAGGTCTGTGCAGTGCCCCAGAGCGAGGCACAGAGGAGGGCTCTGGGGAGACCCCGAGTTGTTTTCCAAAGAACTTAGACCCAGGGTGGTGGGGGGCAGGGGTGGGGGCAGGGCTTGGAGGAGCAGCAGACCTGATCCCAGAGGTTAGCAGCATGCAGGGCCAGGGAAAGACAGCGCCGGTCTCTGGAGAGACTGCTGATGGGCACCACGCTCTGCCCTCACACTCGGTTGCAAAGCAATAGAATCCTTTTCTTATAGACTCAATCAAATTTCTATTTTGAGCGCCCACTCTTCCCAAATGGCAGAATCTTAATCTTGTTCGTGACTTATGTCTGTGTTCTAGATGTCAAGTCATGGGCTGGGAGTCCAGGGCAAGGGGCTACTTGAGATTCTCCACCTGGCGGGCAAGTGTCTTCTGATTCATCCATCGTCTGGTCCGACCCTCAGCTGTCAGTTCATGAAGGTTGCCTCCGAGAACCCCCCCCAATTCCTGTTCACTCAGTGGCTCTCATTGTTATGACTGGGCATCAGGGAGCAACAGGGATCCTGACTGGTGTTGTCTCTGGTCCCAGACCTTTCTGAGGTCTCCGGTCCTCCACACTGATGCTCTGTTGGGAATCAAGGTGCAGGGACTGCCTCTGAGCCATGCTGTCCCCTCTGTCACCACCCTTCCCCTCTCCTTGTCCCAGCTCAGGGCAGGCCACAGGGGATCGACCATCCTCCCCTGCTCCTCAGACCCTGGTTTCACAGTCCTCCCTTCCCAAAAAGTCTCTTTCATCCCCAGGCCAGAGCCAGCAGGTTAATCCCATTTGCCGCCTGCATTAAGCTCAGTATGAAGTCTGTCTGTCTGTCTCTCTGTCTCCTTTAATTTTGAGAAGCGTAGGACAGCAGAGAAATAAGGGGAGAAGCAATGGTTAATATCTCATAAATATCATCCTGCCACACGTACAAAATGCTATGGAGAGGCTCCGAAGAAGGAATGCGCACATCCTGTAGAAAAATCAATAAAGTTGCTCATGCAGAGAGCAGTGTTTCTTCATCATTAAGGATACAGGTGTTAGAGCCCAACAGATCTTGGTTCAGCCCCGAGGCCCTCTTGCTACTGTGTGCCCTCGAGCCAGTGGCTTCATGTCCCCCAGCCTCAATGGCCTCATCTGCAAAGTGGGGAGAAGCAAACCTGCCGTAGGATCAGCCGGTGTGTGGGGAGAAGGACTTTGCTGAGCCCTCTCTCTGTAGCCACAGAAAGAAGGGCCGGGCAGCTGAATTAGTGGGAGATGCAAGGAGAGGGAGGAGGTGAGCGGGCGAGGGAAGGTAACTAAACTTTGGGAGAGAAAAATGCAGGGGAGAGAGAGAGAGAAGTTACGGCCCACGGGAAAGAGAAATCACGGCAGGAAGGAAGTTGCAGGAGCTGGAATAAGGAGGGAAGAGAGAAGGGCGTTGGAACTGTTGCCCCAAGACCCGTAAGCTTGGGGAGGGAGAGGAAGGAACAAGGAGGTGCCTGGCTAAGTGCCTGAGGAAGGGTGAGCGTTGTTGCTTTTCCTGTCACACACACACCTGCACATGCACACCCACACACGTGCATATGCACTCACACACACACACACTCTGCACGCACACTCACAAGCACGTGTGCACACTCTCATACACGTGGAGTCACGCTCACAGGCACACATGCACACACACACAAACATGCATGTGCACTGACACACTCACACATGCACACTCACAAGCATGCATGTGTGCTCATATACACACACACTCGCAAACATGCACACTCATGCACAGGCACATTCACACTCATGCATGTGTACCAACATATGCGCACACACAAACGTGGGCTCACACTCATGCACACTCACACACATGTAGCACACTCACAAACATGCTCTCACACACGCATAGGCACACTCACAAATGCTCTCTCATACACTTACACAGTCCCACAAGGACACACACACCCTTACACACTCATACAAGCACACATGCACACACCCCCCCCACACACACACACTCACATGCACTCAGGTGGGGGGAATTTCTCAATGCATCATAAACTCACCTCTGTTTCTGGAAGTTTCTCAGCAGCGGGCAAGACAAGGCCTGGGTGGGCTGAGATAAGTGTAAAGACAGGAAACAGAGCAGCATGTCCCAGACTTCAAAAGTGCACACGAATTACTTGGGGATCGTGTCAGAGTACAGATTCCGAGTCAGCAGCTCTGGGGTGAGATGCGAGACGCCTCGTGGCCATCGAGCTCCACAGGAGGCTGATGTTGCTGGTCAGCAGACCACACTCGGGCGGTGGGGACCCTGGCGGCTTCCGGATGAGACGGCATCACAGCAGGGATTTGCGGGGCCCCTGTTCCTTCTGAGTCCTGGGGAATAAACTCCCAATTCCTCCCCTGCAGGAACCCTCCCTACACTCTGGGTAACATGCGAGCGCCAGGCCCTTCCAGGTTTTGCTGATGAATTAAGGAGAGAGAAATCCAGAAATCCACCATGTCATTTAAGCTTCAAGACTTGTCTTAGCGGCAACAAGCCAGTTTTCACACCTCCAGTGTCAGGGAGAGCTGTCATGCCTTCATCCTCTCTTCTGGTGACTCTGGGCAGGATGGCCAGGAAGTGGTTATGGCCCCTTGTTTACACACACACACACAGACACACACACACACACACCCCCCACATACACATCACTACCGTGGAAACCAATACATCTATTTTGTTGACCAGAATCAAAGTCTATCTCCTGATAATGTCCTCCAAGGCCCCGAATGATCTAGAATCAGCCTCCTTCCCTTTCCTCTTCTTGCATCACTTTCTGCCCCCTCACAGCACGTCAGCTGGACAGCTCCTTTCTCTTCTTCTAAGGCAGAGTTCCCCACACCTGGCTGCATTTCCCAGTCACTGAGGGAGTTTCTAAAATACATGAATTCCCAGACCAAGCCCCAGATAAATGAGGTCACAATCTTTTGGGGGCTGGGAACGAGGCATCAGTAAATTCTAAATCTTCCCCGGGAGATTTCATGTGCGGCCAAGGTTGAGAATCGCCGCTCTGAAGTTCAAGAGCTTTCCGCCCTCCATGCTTGCCTCCTCGTCCTTTGCACCCCGGCTCCTTCTCATTTGTCAGATTCAACCCAAATGACTCCTCTTCAATGAAGCCTTCCACCAACACCTTATCTAAAGCCATCACTTGCTTCATTTCCTTCCTAGAACTTATTGCGGTCTGCAATTCTCTTAGTTATTCATATATTTGTTTACTCTCTGTTCCCTTTACCAAAATGTTAGCCGCACGATGCCAAGAACTGTGCCTGATTTTATTGCGACCATAGCCCACCATTCACGTGGTGTTTGACCCCTAGTCAGGTCTTATCAGATAGTTGATGAATGAATGAAAGGTCACGTAGATTTTGCAGAACAGGGCACGGTAAGATTAGATGCCCAGAAGCTGTGACTTTGTTTCACACCAGTTCCCTAGAGTCCCACTGAGCAAGGAAGGTCTGAGCCTCCAGGAAGATGTTTCCCCTAAGACTATACTCCTTTCCTGACCTCCCATTATCTCCTCCTCATCTGTAATGCCCTCTTTCTGGGGACCCTCTTGTAAGCCTTCCAGCCCAGTGCCTTCACCCTGCTCTCACCGGAAGCCACACCCTTACAAAAGGGAAGAAGAAGCTTCCGCTCTTAGTGTTTCCACCTTCCCATAGTTTGCACACTTTGGAACCAGTCACACATGAAGGCCAACTCAAGGCTCCCGTGTGCTGAATTTGGTAGCTCCAAATGAGGAGAGATGGTTCTGGATCCAAAGAGAAGAGAGGGTTCCAGAAGCTCCAGTTCTAACTCAGTCTCTCCACAAGCAGGAGATGTTTTCTCTAATTCCCTGGGAAGCATGCACCTTCACCAAAATCAACATTCTTTTCTCCCAGAGCAATGCAGTAGTAGTTTCATATGAGGGAATCAAATCTCTCCTGTTAGCATAACAAGGACAAATGACAATTGTCTCTTCCTCCACTAAGCAATAACCCCTTTACCTCTTCTTGGATCCACATCCAATATAGTCATTACTATCCTCAGGACCACTCACCTGGGAGCTGGGCTGACATTAGTAGAGACACCATCAACTGTACTTTGCTCTTTCTTACCCTTCATGAAGAGGTGTGACATCCCCAGATCTCTCACCTGTGACTTCTCCATTTATCCTATTAACTCAGAATAACAGTCCTTCTTGAACTTCCCATTTCCTCTCTTTCTGAATGTAAGAAAAAGTATGCGTTCTGGTAAGATCCATTCCCAGCAGAAATGACTGGCTGTTGCAAACACAAAATCATCTTCAGAGTATGAGCTGATAAACATGAAGTCCCCAGTGGAGTACCTGGTCCACCATAGGTGCTCAGTTAAAAAAACAAAAACAAAAAAACAAAAGGAGTAGCTATTTCTGACTCCTGTTGCTTCCACGTCGATGACCAGTATTACTGATGGTCCTAGAACTTGGCCAAAGACCTGAGTATACATTAGTCATGAATGTTTGTTGGAAAAATAAGTGAATGAAGGATAAAGCTAGAACTCCCCTTAAAATTCTATCATAGCTTTCTCACATTTCACAGATAGAAACACTCTGACACCAGGGGTGCATCCCTAATCTGTGCTCCTGAGCTCCAAGCTCAAGCCCGGGCAGCTGGCTGGTAGTTTCCCTGCAGCATGCCCACACAGCCTCTCCATCTCAGGGATGCTGACATTCAGTCCTGTCGCCTGGGAGGCTATTTACACAAGCACACAGTCATTAAAAGAGGACTCCGAAATTTATTTGCAGAAATCCGATTGCTGCTACAGAAAACCAAATGCCGAATCAGGACTCGATATACCCCTCAAAGGTCGATTCTCTCAAGATGACATTTTTTGAGCATCACGATAAGGTACACCTACATTCAAAATTTCACAGGCAAGTGTTCAGGATGGAGACGAATTATCCAGTTGTAGCCAGAGTGAAACAGCAATGGTGTTTACATTAGAATAGGCTCGTGGACAAAGATAGTCTTTCCTGATTGAACAAATAAGATAAAATAAATTTGGGGCAAATGCAGAGGGTTGGCCCAACTCATCCTCAAAAAAAAAAAAAAAAGTTCCCATCTCCTTATTTTTATTCTGGCTTTGAAAGGAGAGTGGTCCCAAGCAACAGAGAAAATAAACGATTACACCTACTAACTGAGTGGTTACTATATACAAGTTACCATGACAAAAATATCACACTGAGTATCTCAATTGCATTAACTTCTTTAGTTTGCTTAGAGAAGGTGAGTTGTGCAAATATCCCTGCAAGAAGAAACAGAAAACTGGGTCAGGTCCACCTGACTCCAAAACACCATGCTCTAAACGGGGTCCTCCCACTGCCTCTGGAGGTGAGCTTCTCTTCTATAGACAAAAGGCTATTCATCCAAATCACTGACACATGAAGGTGTTGGCCACCGAGCCCTGGTTTATTGCATCACGTGGCATCATGTGGCCCATCTCATCAGATGAGTCTTATCCCAGTGACAGTAGCATGGGAAGACAGAGAGAACCAAACTGCAATGCAGCCAATTTTTTCCTAAATGACTCAAGAACTATAATGGAGATCAAGAATCTTTGATAGCCCCCCTCAATGGGTCCACTAATGAATAAAACTAGAGCATCCTCTCAGACAAGTGGAATAGAGATCATGGTTAAGCAGAGATTTTAAAAACTCTTAAGGATCATTAAGAAGATAATCACATGTATCTACTAGGGATTTGCATTCCTCATTAATTCAGCAAAGATTTATTGTTTCCTATTCTGTGCTTACTCTAGGTATTTGGGATTCATCTGTAAATAAAAGGGACAAACCCCCTTGTCTTTAAGAAGCTCACACTTCAGTAACAGGATATAGACAATAAGAAAATAAAATTATATACTATGATAAAAGGTAATACACAATACATAAAAACAACAGAGAATGAGGAGCTCTGGTTGGGGAGAGGGGTGATATTTGAGCAAATATTTGAAGAAGATAAGGGGATAAGGGAGCAAGCAAGCCATGCAGATACTTGGGGCAAGAGTGTTCCAGCAGAGGAAACAGCCAGCGCAAAGGCCCTGAGGCAGGAACATGTCTAGATTGAATGAAGACTAGCAAGAAGACAAGAGTAACTGGAGTAAAGTAAGTGAAGTAAAAAGGATAGAAGATGAGGCCCAAGAGGCAATGAGGTTAATATTCAGGTCTTGGAAAGCTGCTATGGGCATTTCAGGTTTTACTCTGAGTGAAACCATTGGTGGGTTCTGAGCAGAGGAGTGATTGTGATCTAATTTATGTCAACAGCTAGTAGGGAGACCAGCTAGGAGACCATACAGGTGACCAGACCATACAGGTGAGAGATGCTGGGGCTTGGAGCTCCGGGTTGTCAGCAGAGGTGGTGAGAAGTGGTCAGAGTTTGCATAGATGATGGTTTATATGTAGAAATGAGAGAGGTCAAGAATTTCTCCCTCACCCTCAGGACCTACTGTGCCTTGGAATATTGCTTCATGATAGAATAAAGCCATAATGATCAGAGAAAATGTAAAAATTAACCACCTGATCATGATCTCATGGGTTGTGAGATTGAGCCCTGTGTTGGGCTCCACACTCGGCATGGAGTCTGCTTGGGATTCTCTCTCTCCCTCTGCCCCTCCTGTTCCTGCTCTCTCTCTCTCTAAAATAAATAAATAAGTCTTTACAAAAATTAACCACCTGAAATAGAAAGACATACTTTTGTCATTTTCTTCAGTGAAGTTTACTCGCATGTAACCTTATTCTTTAAAACCTTTCATAAAATTTAATGATGAGAATTTCTGAATGTAAGAGTTCAATAATACATGTATAGAATTCATGTATACAGCTGACCCTTGAACAATGTGGGGGTTAGGGGCACCAACCCCCCATATGGTAAAAAGTCCACAAACTTTGACTCTCCAAAAACTTAACCACCAATAGTCTACTGTTGTTATCTTACTGGTAACATAAACAGTTATCAACACATATTTTGTGCGTTAGATGTATTATATACTGTATTTTTTCAATAAGGTAACCTAGACGAAAGAAAATGTTAGCAAGAAAACCATAAGGAAGAGAAAATGCATTGATAGTACTGTGCCTAATTTACTAAGGAAAAAAATCTGCATAGAGTGGACATAAGTGCAGTTCAAACCCATGTTCAAGGGTCACCTGTATCTATAAATAAGATTGTCCTTAAGTTTTCTGTCTCAGTTGCTGGAGAACTGGATTACATGAACTGATGTGAAGGTGCCGCTGGGTCTAGCAGTTTTAGGGGAAAGTCAAGATGTCTGGTTTGGGTGTGATAAGCTTGAGATTCCTCTTCGACATCTCAGTGGACAGGTTGAGTGTGCATTTATATATACAAATCTGAGTTCTGCAGACAGGTCTGAACACACCAGGAACCCGGGCTCTCCTCTCCTGGTCTCCTGCCCAGTGCCTTCAAATAACATTGCTCTTGAAGCCAAAATCTACAGCTCTAGGTCAGACCACTTGTCTGATTCTAGATTCATCTCTTCGATGATGAGATTGACATGTCTATCTGGACACCAACTGAAATGATCAAGGGGAACTCTTGATTTTGGCCCCAAATCTGATTCTGTGTTAAGACTCCCACCGCCCTGAAATTACATCACCATTTCTCCGGGTTTTTTAAACTCCAAATTTTAGAATCTTCTACAACTCTCTTCTCTTGTTCTCCACGTGCACCTCATCAACAGTTTCATCTTACTCTCCCTCCAAAATATACACCAGAATCACCTGACATTCTCAGTCTCTACTGCACACACCTCGTCCAAACTGCTCTCACACCTGGAACATGGCAATAGCCTCTCGTCTTAGTTATCGGTTTTTCTCTTGTACAACTTACAATCTATCCTCCATACAACCACCCTGGTGCTCCTCTAGAAACACAAAGCACGCACCCTCACCTCAGGCCTAAAGTCCTTCACTGGCTCCCTAGTGACCTAGAACATGTTCAGTCTCCTTACCCTAGTCTGAAAAGCCCTATAGGACCAGGTCCCTGCTTATCTTCCACCTAAATCCAAGTCACCATCCCCAACTATGATCCAGACATGTAGGAGTTCTGTTCCTTGGGGTCTCTGAGCATCTTCCAGTCTTAAAAATTTACATATGCTGTTCCTTCAGCCAGGAATCTTCTACCCATAGATCTCTGCTTGACATTGTGTATTCCCATTATTTGGGTCTTATAGCTCGACACCATCCCTTCAGAATGCTTTCTCCATTTGATCCAGTGTTAACCATCTCCCTTCATGATGACCCATCCTGTATTTTCCTTCATAGAAGTTATCACTATCTCAAAATGAGCCTATTTAAAAAAATGAGCCTATTTAAGTTTTAACCAGCTTGTATGTTATCAGTCCTCCCCTACATGAATGTGAACTGTCTTGTTCAGCATCGTATTCTTAGGTCTTCATCAGTGTTTGGCACATATTAGGTATGGTATAAATGCCTAGTCAATAAGTGAATTTTCTTTAAACTTTGATGTATTGGACACATATCAAAGATCTCTCCAAATCATGTAGTTGATGAAGAGGTTCTGCTGGGAAATGAACATTCATGTGATAAGATCATATTCTATATGGTATTTCCTGTATCTCTTCAACTAAAGAAAACCTGGATTTCTATAAGAAATACCACTGGACCAGATGGAATTGGCTCCTAACAAAACTTTTAATTGCATTCCTTCTTTTGGGATAATCATAGATACATGCAGTTGTAAGACATAATACAGAGAGATTGCATGTCCCTTCTATTGTGTTTCCACTGACATTAACTCATTGCGAAACTACAGCATGATATCACCATTGAGATATTGGCATTGACACAATCCAGGCCCCTAACTGATTTTGAAATGCAGAAAGGTTTTTTATTCTTGCTTTTATTGTAATACTCCTCTTGTAAGACCTCACTCTGAACTCGCAAGTAATTGTGAACAAGGCATTGAAGCATTCTACCTTTCAAGAATAATTGCATGTGGGATGCCTGGATGGCTCAGTCAGTTAAGCATCTGCCTTCAGCTCAGGTCATGATCTCCAGGTCCTGGGATCAAGTCCCTCATTGGGCTCCCTGCTCACAGGGAGTTTGCTTCTCCCTCTCCCTTTGCCTACCCCCCCCGCCCCGCCCCGGCTCGTGCTCTCTCTCGCTCACTCGCTCTGCTTTCTCTCTTTCAAATAAATAAATAAAATATTTTAAAAAAAGAATAATTGCATGTGAAGAGCGATTAAGGCCAAAACACAATTAACTCTATGACAATGTGCACAAATTCACTATAACTTAGAGAAATGCATAGCAAAACAACCATGAGATTACGCTTTTCATCAGTCAGATTAATAAAAGTAAGAAAGACTGATAATACCCTGCGCTAGTATGTGTGTTGGGAAACAGGCATTCCTGTATTCCTACTGGAAGTCTTAATTGCTCTTTGCAAATTAATCTGGCCATAGCTATTGTAATACGAATGCATAAACCTTTTGACATCACAATCTCCATTTAGGACGATTTCACAGAAATAAAAGTAACTCCAGAAGCACGAGCATGTTTATTGCAGCATCATTTGAAATGTGAAGCGCACACACACAAATACCCTGAACACAGCCAGGATGTAAGTCAGTAGGAGAATGGTTGGATTCATGATGTCGATCCCAACTGTGAAATATTATGCAGCTATGTAAAAAGATGAGCTGATCTAATAATATATCTGTAGGAATTTCAGGTGTGACAAGTGAAAAATAGAAGGCAAGCTGTCAGGGTAGTGTACATAACATGATACAAGTTCAGCAGCAAAAAAAAAAAAAAAAATTTGCAAATGTGTATACATATTTGTACATGTGTTTTGAACTTTAAAAAAAATTGTGGCGAGGGCACCTGGGTGGCTCAGTTTTTGAACATCTGCCTTCAGCTCAGGTCATGATCCCAGGGTCCTGGGATCAAGCCCCGCATAGGGGTCCCTGCTCTGTGGGAAGCCTGCTTTCCCTCTCTCACTCCCCCTGCTTGTGTTCCCTCTCTCACTGTGTCTCTCTCTGTCAAATAAATAAGTAAAATATTTTTTAAAAATGTGGCAAGACACAAAACAGAGAGCCACTGTTGTTTTTCCCAGGGGTTGGAGGAAAAGTTAGAAGGAGTAAGGGAAGAAATTATTGACTTCTTTAAATGCTTTTGAATTGTTTGTCTGGTTAAAGCAGCCATGCAATCTTTTTTGAGATTTACAAGAAATCTAGTAAGGGGTAGAAAAGAAAAAGAACAGGACAGAAGATCAAAGATGGTTTTCAAGCCCAAAGGAATGAATGGTGATGGTGGAATTTTAGACACTGACAAGAGTCTCTGTACCTGAGGAGGGGCTGGGAGGAGGAGAGGGGAGACCCCATCCTTTGGCCTGGGGTCTGGGAACTTGCCTCCGCCAGCCCAAATCCAGCTCTGTGGACCCAGGAAGACTAGCAAGACCAACCACATGTCGATCGGAATTGATATGAGATGCAAGGAGCTCATTAAATGGGCCCTGGAGGCAAGCAGCTCATTAAATGGGCCCTGGTGATTGATTTCCAAGGAAGCAGATGCCTCTCTCTTGCAGGCAGCAGTGCAGGTGTTCAGGCTGCCTGGGAGCCTGGGCTCTGTCTTTGCAAGGAGCTCTTTGATGCGACGCACTCTCCTGGACCGGGCGGGGGGGGGGGGGGGGGGCAGCAGGCATCCGGCTTGGCTTCATTCCCTCCACTGCCCCTCTGTCCTGCAAACCAGTGGGGATGCACTCCTCTGAGCTGGGCCACCACCTCTGCACCAGATTACATTCTCAGGAATCTCAGAGCAGAGTATTCTAAGCAGTGCCTTGCGTAGGAATTGAGGAAGAAGGGCAGAAAACCTCATCTGACCTTTGAGGTGACAAGACCCTAAGGCAAATAAATGCAGCTTTAAAAGTCATCAGCAGTACAGGCATGAATGTGCAGAATAATTGAATCTTTTCAAAAAAAGCCACGCCCAAGGATTTGAGAAGCTGAGAGCCTAGACGAAAATGTCTGCCTACACAGGCAATTAAATTGGATTTACTTCACCCTGCAAATCTGCCCCCAAAGACTGTGCTCCCACCAGTTCTGCTAAATCAAATGACGTTCTCTCTGGGGAGGGGTGTTTTCTTGCCACTCAAGATTTTTTTTTCCACCCATATGGCTCCTATGGTGAAGTCGTCCCCCCCCCCAAGAAAGAGTTATGTAATCTCTACACACCTCAGTTTGCTCATCTGTGTAATGGGAATAATAATAATAGCCCACCTCGTGGGTTTGCTCTAAGAATAAAATGGGTTAATAGTTGGACAGCACTTAGAACTGGGTCTAGCATACAGTAAGCACTCAATAAATGCATGTTGTGATGATGCTGATGATGCTATGCCAGGCACTCTGCTCTGTATGTACATTACCCGTTCTCATCCTCACACAACTCTGGAGGTGAGGACTATGCTTGTCTTCATTTTTCTCCTGAGCATCGGAGAACTGAAATCTCTCCCTATCCAGGGCTTCCCAGCCAGTAAGGAGCAAAGCTGAGATTCTCACCCCAATCTTGCCAACTCCAGATGCTCAGCTCCTACCCTCCATGACCTGCAGGAGCAGGTGCGTTAGCACCCTACAGACAGAGGTTCTCACACCTTGCTTCACTAGGGTGCTTTCCAAAAACAGATTTCTGCATCCTATCCCACATACATACTGAATCACTAACTTAGAAGTGAGCCCAGAAATATGTTTTTGTGACCAGCTCCTTGAGTAACTCCTACGTAGTTAGGCCAGTAGTTGAGTTTAAGAGCTATCCCCAAAACAGGGCTGGGGTTTCTCTCTGGTTGATCCCTGTAATGAAAAGGATCCCCTTACTTGGACTAGACTCTTTCAACCGACTTTGGCAATCTTAAGCTGAGTCTACAGCTCTACAACAAAAGCTTTCTTGCATTCTACACCTTATTTTTAATTAAACGTTTTGAGCCTGAACCTTCCAGATACCTGGAAAACATTTCCTATGCTCTCTCTCTTCCCACGTCAGTATTGTGTCTCCACAGAAGCCTCAACCAGCCTCATCTATTAAATGACCTGCAGTTATGAACCATGGAAAGATAAATCTGTTTCATTCAATGGAAACATTTATCCAGTGAGTCTGAGTCATCAAAGCCTCAGAAATTTCGACACATTCATTAATTTTGTTCAACTTTATTTGTTAACCATAAAAACCAGGACCTATACAAGCTCTGAAGACTTTGCCTTTTACATGAAGATATATTTGTTGGAAATGAGTGCTGAAATGAGCATTTCCTTCCACACAGGGATTCTTAAAGTAATTACACCAAGCAAAGAAAAAGAAGAGCTTGGATATATATTACTCCATTAGAGCCGTGTTTATTGAGCACCTGCCACGTGAAAGGCACTCCCCAGGGTCAAGCAGGAGACACTGAAACAGATGTAGGTTCTGGCCTGAAGAAGCTTTTATCTGGGAGGGGAGATAAGCAGAAATAACTATAATACAAGGTGGGATGTGAAATGTGTCATGAGACGGTGAGATGAACACTGTTTGTTTTTGCTCTTCTAGAATCTACTTCCCCGCCTTTGGGAGACAGCACCTGACTTCATGTGACATGGGAGGCATTGACCCCACTCTCCAGCTTCAGGGCGGGACCCCATCCAGGTTGGCCAATCAGAGTATTCCATTCCTCTGGCCATAGTGATTGGTTGAGGAAGGGGCATGTGACTCAAATTGGACCAGTGAGCTTCAATTCTGGGATCTTGTTGGAATAATATAAAAATAGCAGCTTTCTCCTGAAGTTGCTGAGCTGGAGAGGTAGCAACTGGAAGCTGCCACGCCCACCTACTGAGGAGAGCTCACCTGAAAGTGAGGGCAACAAAATACGAAAGCCAGAGCCCAGACGGGATTGTTTGAGCTCCTGGATCCAACTGTGCCTGAGGGATAACAATGCGATAGGTGAAGAATTTTGTGCTTCGGTTACTTGAAGTTCAGTTTCTGTCACTTATAGCTGAGAGCCAAAAACAGTGATAAGGCAGATACGACAGTTAAAGTGTAGCCAATGTTCAGTGACTGAGTGCAGGTGGGGCCATCAGAAAAACCACTGTTTCCTGAGGTGGTGGGTCCAGAGCAGGGGCAGGATGGATGGAGTTGGGTTTGTGGAGGTGAAGGGCAGGGCATAACCACCACACTGTATATCTTTCAGTGGAGGTACTCCACCAACAGCCTTCCCTAGCCACCTCACACCAGAACCATATTAGCTTGGTGATGGCACATCTTCCAGAGACGTCTTTGGCAGTGGGAATCACGTCTTTTATTTTTCATCCCTTTTCATCAGGCAGCTGTGCACACAGTAGGTGCTTAATAAGTGCTTCCTTAGTTATGCATCATGTTCTTGAGTAATAAGCTAAACAGAATCTCAGAAGACAGGCATCCAGTGGTTGCCAAGTGTAACGCAGGTGATGACAGAATTCAAAACAAAACAAAACAAAAAAACAGACTCTCCAATGTGATCTAGAAAGAATCAGCTGTTTCTTATTTCTCTAAAAATGTTTGCTTCAAGGTCCCAAAATGGGGGTGCCAGCGACTCTTCCAGACTTCAGTTCTGGTGAGCAGTCTTTTCTCCCACAATCTCTCATTACTATCATCCCTACCAATGGGAGGCATGTTCAAAGTCTCCCCAGTTCCATCTGTACCATGAAGCCATCTTGAATGGTGCAGTTCTTCGTTCTGTGTGTCTGCATGTATGCGTGCTTCCCAGATTAATTTACTGTCCCTTCATCCAAGCATAAACTTCCCACCAACTCACACGAAAGAATCTAGCAGAAGTTGGGGGGCCCTAAATGGAAATTGGGCAGCAGAATTTGGAGTACCCTAAATGGAAATTGGGCAGCGAGGCTGATAAAAATCCAATCACGGGACCACTTAGCACTAAAACATACATGTCAGTCCGGGGAGGAGGGTGTTCATCAAAACCAGATTGCTTACCCAGCAATAAAACACATGTGCCACCTGGATCAGCATGGATTCCTGAGAGCTGGTTTGCTGGCAAAGCTGTGCAGACCTGGGCAGGAAAAGGAAATGGGAGGGGTAGGAGTTTGGGGTCTTAACCAAACTCATTTTCTTCTGGGAGAAGCAAATCTTCTCACGGGGGAGGAGCCACTGTTTATGCCCCTGCTCATTTACAGCTAATATCCTTGGAGTGTGTTCCTGGAATGCCTACCATCTCCACCACCACCACCCTTTCACAGAAATTGCTCTGATGTTCCTTAGTTTGATAGTCAGAATATCTGGTTTAATTATTTGTTTTCTGGATGTTCTAAGGGTACAGAAAACTTGCTCGTCTTGTTCATCTCCCCAGCACTTAGGATTGAGGGATGAGATTTGGATCCAGGACAGAGTAGGCACCCAATAAATGTGTGTTAAATGATTGGATAAATGAATGATACCATGAAAAGAAAATTGTGCTTGGAGTTACATGTAAGCCAGCTCTTGATTAGGACATGAATCCCCATGAGACTTTGGTGGAAGTAAATTCACATATCTGGGATAATTTCTTACTATAAAATGAAATGGTTAGATCATATTTGGATATCAGAGTGTGCTTCATTTTATAGCAGTTTACCTTTCTTAATCAACTGAAATATCATGCAGAATCTGCATGTTTATGACAGATAAAAACGGGACTGCTCTACTTGAAGTCTGGGAGTGAGAAGAAAACAGGCCCCCTTAGCTGTTAGCCACCTCTGTAAAACTAGAGGTTGCCCCAGGACAAAGCTTTCAAACAACTGGACAAGATGTATAATGAAATAATAGGGTATTCTGTTTGCTCAATGCTTTGAGACAATGGCCAAAGTGATGCCAATGAATGGGACAGAGGTGGGAAGCATGGGGCAGGAGCAAGTGAGAGACACAACTAGGATTCGGTCCAGGTCTATCTGACTCAAAATCCCATGTATTTACCATACATCAGCCTGCGAGCCCATGCATCCACCCATCTACCCATTTTATCTATCTATCTATCTATCTATCTATCTATCTATCTATCTATCTAT